>NC_134876.1:2851977-2914477 GCF_041734735.1 Babylonia areolata | reverse complement strand
CTACAAATGACAAAAAGGTACATGTTTATTGTTAGAAACTGTAAAGAAACATAATCTCCAGCACTGTACAACAACAACAAAGCAAGGTTCATCCTTAGTGCCAAACAACTTCATCTGTTCACAAAAGAGCGCAATGAAAACTATCAAAAACGTCTTTATCATGACATAATGTTATCAGTTACTGATGGCTGAGTATCCACTATCTTCATTATCAGGATACAATACACACAACACACACAGTCCCAAGTTTTGCTCAGTCACGAGATTGCTCATTGCTGTGATGTGTGGGGTCGGTTGGGAGGGGCGGGGGAGAGGGGTGTGGGGGGGGAGGGGGGGGCGAGGGGAGGTCAAAGCGTTATCTGGGCTGGTCTACTGTTGAAATGGGGTTAGATCCGGGTGGATCTCATGGAGCCGGAGGGCTTGTAGATCGGGGTGGCGATGACAGTCTTTGGCACTGACAGGTCCTGGATGACTGAACCCTGGCTGTTGCCTGCAGGAGGCACAAGACAGTGTATTTTATCCATTTTATACACACTGCAAGATTGACTGTGTCATTAAAAAGCATGATATAACTGCTACCATTTTTTGTGAATGAACGAATGCTTTAAAACAATAACCTCACACACACACACACACACACACACACACACACACTCTGTGAATGTCTCTGTCAGTCTGTCCCAGTCTCTTTGCCTCCCCTCCCTCTGTAGTCATGATAATCATGATACAATCCGCCAATTTCAGTTTGGGGCACTGTTCACACTCACACTACAGTAGGACATGTTACAGTACAGTCAACCCCGTACATTACAATAAAGCACACACGCACACGGAGATACACACACAGACACACACAGACGCTCCCCCCCTCCCCCCCGCCACACACACACACCCCACCAGCACCAGCACCCGAACCACCACACACCAACCCACATCAAACACAACCCCTCTCCCACCACACCGAACACGCCACACTCCCTCGTCCCCTCCAATCCTACGCCACTTTTCCATTTGTCCCCGCTCTCCATGTGTCATCTGAAAGATGATAGGTTTCCAAAGCACCTGGGAGATGATGACATTAAAAAACTAGGTGAAGTACAAAAGTGACTCAACCGGACAAAAGTGACTCATCCGGACTTTAGTGATCTAGTCAAACGTCATCTACAAGTATCTATTCCAGCAATAAGCATTTTTTAAAGAAGGAATTAGTTGGTACTTTGGCCACATTTCACGTAGAGTCACTGGACTTAAAGGTTAAAACATTAAAGGTCCTGCAGCCTATTATGGCCATCAGGGGCAGTGAATTTGTATCCACTGTGTTCTAGGGCTCGGCAGTGGAGGCGTGGCCCAGTTCTCTCCTTTTGCCGTTCAAACCTTCACTAAGCGAAGTAAGGTACTCATTTACACCTGCATGGAGTCAGGTCAACCGGAGTATAGTGCCTTTCCTTCAACACCATTCCGAAACAGGGCCTGAACCCCGGTCACCGGTGAACACTGGATAAGAAGTCCAACACCCAACCGATTTTTGCCTTGACTGCCAACGGCCTACCATGTTGAAAACACTGGTTCTCGTCCGATCACCGAAGTTGGGCTCGGTTAGTGTTTGGATGGGTGACCGCCTGGGAACACCGGGTGATGTTGGCATTCCTTTATATTATCCCGGTCTCGCCATTTCTCCCACGTTTGACTGGGAAATCAAACTGAACATAAACTGAGGTGCCATGTGCAGCTCGCACTTGGCGCACTGAAAAAGATCCCATGACATGTGTTGTCCTGTGGCTAATTTCTACAGAAGAAATCCCCTCTAACTGATACACAAATATTCAAGTACTCAAGGCCTGACTAGAGCGTTGGGTTGTGCTGCTGTCAGGCATCTGCCTAGCATATATGGTGACGCGTATATGTTTATATGGATTTGTCCGAAGACAATGACACCTCCTTGGGAAAGCGAAAGCGAAAGCGGAAGTGGAAGTATAACTGCCCTGACTGGACTGTGACTTACCGAGAAGCGCGATCTCCTGTGTGCCCTGTCGCCCGGCCTCAGTCTCTTCCGTGGGGACCTCGACGTTGGCCGAGAACCAGTGCCGGGGGTCACAGTAGCCTCGCGGTCCCTGCTGCGACACGCGCCCACCCCCGTGGTTCCCGCTCTCCTCCTGCACTCCCGCCGGCCTGTAGCCCTGTCGGCTGGGGTTCGAACCTCGTAGTGTGGCGGAGCTGATGGTGCTGGGCCCGGTGTTGTTGGCCCCAGGCTGGTTCTCCTGCATTCTCTTGCAGACAAAGGCGCCGAGGACGACGAGGAAGGAGACGACGACGATGCCGCCGATGATTCCAGCGAGGAGCATGATGGACTGGCCGCTGGTAGAGGCTGAGGAGGATGGGGACTTGTCTTTGGGGTTGGCGTCCTGCAAGGCTGCCAGCTCCGGCTTCTCCTGTTTGTTGCTCAGCTGCGCGTAGGCTGTGAACAGTGAAAGGCGCGTGTGTAGGTACATTGATACATTTGTTAGATACAGAAAAAAGCGACATCGAAAAACAAACACAAACAACAACAGAATAGAGAAGACGGGTGTGTACGTGGCAAGATCTGGGCCTACAGCAGAAGCAAAGAGTTCACGACTGCCCGCCAACTGGGTAAAGACAAAAGGAAGGTAAGAACACGTTCAGAAACCAACCCTCCCCCCTCCCCCTCACCCCCCTCCCTCTCCCCCACCCCACCGACTTCCCTCTTCCGGCTAAAAAAAGGGATTGGCGACGTTCTATTCGTTCTGACATGCAGCTGATACCGCTTTACAGCTGAAGTCTGTAGTGATAAGAAGCTCGAGGAAGAGCTGGACAGTACAAGGTCTTCAGAGAAGAAGCCCTCCTCAGTCAAGTGTTCCGCCCTGAACTCCTTATATTCTATGGGGGCTGGGCTGCACCCAGGTCATGACTTCTGGATGCCCTTGTATTGCCAGGAGGAAGGTGGCAGAATGGTTAAGACGCTCAGCTGCCAATACAGAGAGTCCGTGAGGGTGTGGGTTCGAATCCCGCTCTCGCCCTTTCTCCCAAGTTTGACTGGAAAATCAAACTGAGCGTCTAGTCTTTCGGATGAGACGATAAACCGATGTCCCGTGTGCAGCACGCACTTGGCGCACTGAAAAAGAACCCATGGCAACGAGAGTGTTGTCCTCTGGCGAAATTACGTAAAATGAAATCCACTTTCATAGGTACACAAATATGTAAGCATGCACTCAAGGCCTGACTAAGCGCGTTGGGTTATGCTGCTGGTCAGGCATCTGCTCAACAGATGTGGTGTAGCGTGTATGGATTTGTCCGAACGCAGTGACGCCTCCTTGAGAAAGTGAAACTGAAACTGAAACTTGTATTGCCGCCTTTTCTTTTTCTGTTTTGTTTTGTTTTCCTCGTCTTCAGCAGGTTCGAACCCGCGCCTCCAGGGTGGTCGCCACTTCAGGACTGAGTCACCTTTCCTGGCAGACGTTTTAACCGCTGAGCCATCATACGCCTAATTTGAGTAGGGAAATTTAATCCTTTTGAAGTTTACTTTCATTCCTCCTCGAGCACATCCAGCTGGAACTCTTTTCTTTCTGCTGCTTCTGCCATTGCCTTGAGAGCCCATGTCCTCTCTCTGCCAGAAATCGACAGCTGTTTCATGAGGCTGTGGGCAGATGCGCCCACATACCTTCTTGCACCAATCTTATGGCCAGGACTTCATTGGGTTTTTTCTGTTTTGTTTTTTAGTGCACAAACTGACCATCCTTTTCAAATTCCACCCTTTGCCATCCTCGCTTTGCTCAATGTTTTGTTACAGAAATTGTATGTCTGTCAAATGACAGTCGCAAAAACAAACATGTGGAAAATACGCCTTGGCCTGAGTGACAAACACGTTGTGTGTGTGTGTGTGTGTGTGTGTGTGTGTGTGTGTGTGTGTGTGTGTTTATCTGTGTGTGTGTTTATCTGTGTGTGTGTGTGTGTGTGTGTGTGTGTGTGTGTGTGTGTGTGTGTGTGAACCGAGGAGGGTGGAGACCAGTCAAGTGTTTTTTTTTGTTTTTTTTTCTCAACTGAGGTCAAACATCATATCATGCACATGATTTTATTGAGATTGATTGTATCTGCAGAAGTGATTAATTAAAGGTCTCGCCCAGGTCCCAGCGACGAGTGTTATCAGTACACGACGGACGATTATTTCGCAGTTCAGATACGCTCTTGCTGGACTTTCCGTTCTTCTAAAAATATCTTCAGTTAACGTATGATCGTGACAACTTTTTTTTTAAACACTTTTTCATACAAAGGCAGAAATATATATATCTCTCTCTGTCTCTCTCATTCTGAATGAGTGAGTGAGTGTGTGTGTGTGTGTGTGTGTGTGTGTGTGTGTGTGTGTGTGTGTGTGTGTGTGTACTTGTCAGTGTGTGCGCGTGCTTGTGAGTGATTGTGTGTGAGGTGGGGTGGAGGAGTTATGTGTGTGTGATTGTGAGAGGGTGTGCGTGCGTTGTTGTAGTTGTAGTTGTTGTTGCTATTGTTTCTAATGTTATTGGTGGTGGTGATGGTGTTTGTGGAGGTAGTAGTTTCTCTCTGTGTGTGTGTGTGTGTGTGTGTGTGTACGTGGGTGCATGCGTGCGTGTGTGTGTGTGTGTATGTGTGTGCGCGCGCGCGTGTGTGTGTGTGTATGTGTTTGTGTGTGTGTGAGAGAGAGAGAGAGAGAGAGTGTGTGTGTGTGTGTGTGTGTGTGTGTGTGTGTGTGTGTGTGTGTGTGTGTGTGTATGTGTATGTGTGTGTGAAAAGAGAAGGGCGGGAACTAATTTAGTGGTAATGTATTTTTTCGTTGTCAGACATAATTTTTTTTTGTAACTTCGGTCTCGCCACGGCCGTATGCCCCCAACTGAGGACTTTCTCTATCTACCAGAGGTGTTTACCTGACGGCCCAATTTTTCCCCCTTTTAATTCAGCTATGCACCTGTACTTTCCAACCTTCTAAAAATATAGTCAGTCAGAGTGTGCCCGTAACAGTTACCTTTTTCATAGTCTTTTTTTTTTTTTTAATACAAAGGCAAGTGTTTACCATGTCTGTTTGTTTCACTGTGTGTGTGTGTGTGTGTGTGTGTGTGTGTGTGTGCGAAATGAGAAGGGCGGGAACAAGTTTTGTGGTAATGTTGTTGGTTTTTTACGTAGTCAGACATATGACCTCGGTCTCGCCACTGCCGTATGCCCCCAACTGAGGGGTCTATCTGTCTGTCATAAGTGTTTACCTGACGGCCCAATAGGTTTCTTTTTTCCTTTTAATTCAGCTGTGCGTCTGTACTTTCCGTCCTTCTAAATATATAATCAAAGTGTGGCCATAGCAGTAAACTTTTTAAAATACCTTTATATATACATACACACAAAGGCAAAAGTGTTTACCATGTCTGCCTGCCTCACTGTCACGGTGTGTGTGTGTGTGTGTGTGTGTGTGTGTGTGTGTGACTGAGCGCGCACGCGTGTGCGTTCATTGTTGAAGTTATAATTGTTGCTGTTTTTGTTGGAAGTGGTGTTCACGTGACGGCGTTAGCGGTGGTAGTGAGTGAGTGTATATATATAGAGAGAGAGAGAACGTGTGTGTGAGAGAGAGAGAGAGAGAGGGGGGGGGGGGGGCGTGGCGGAGAGGGGGGTGTTGTCACACCGATTCACATACAAGGGCAAACGCTCAAGTACATGTTCAATTTCTCAAGGCGGCGTCGCTGCGTTAAGACGCTCCAAAAGTAATATAGTACTATCGTCTTTGAAACAAAAAAAACAACGTGAAAGCAAATTGTCATTTTACCCCTGACCACAACATTCACACTATCATTGAACAAACATAAAAAATATCAACAAAAAACAATCACACACACACACACACACACACACACACACACACACACAACCACCACCAAAAAACAACATAACGTTAAGAGTCAAATGTCGAAGAACAATAATTTTGGCATTATCCACATTTCTTCCCCTTTACCTTTCCGTTTATAAGACGGAAAAATGTTGTAAACTGGTTAATAACATCGTAATATACTCTAGATTTCTTTCCCTCCACTCTGACTGGCCGCATTCTTTACGTAATTCGAGAGAGGATGAAATGTAGAGTATATATATTCCAATGTAATTTAAACAAATTTACATTTTTTCCGTCTTCGGAACGAAACTGAATTGAAAGAACACGGGAGAAGAAATGTGGATGTTGCTTTATTTATTTATTTTTTTCTAAGAGTTTAGTTATCTTAAAAAGAAAAAAAAATCATGTTTTAGTCTAGAGTGGTGACGATAGCATAGTATCCTGAAGTGGGCTGCTCTTTTGTTTGAAATTGACACGAATGATGGTTTTAGTTTTCACGAACACAGACATCTGTGTAAATCACAAGCCACTAATCACACACACACACACTCACACACACGCACGCACACACACACACACACACACACACCGAGCAGAAGAAGTAGCAAGGAAAATGATCAGTTACAGTTTGAGGTCTGCCGCGGACGAGGGCATGCCACTGTTCACATTTAAGTGACCGAGTAATGGCCCTCTCCCTCCCTTTCTACCTCCCTCACTCCTCCTATTTCCCCGCACACAAGCGTAGCCGAAGCACTCACACACACACCCTCACCTCCATTCCCCCACCCTTCTCTTCCACCCACCCCTCTTTCACGCCCACCGTTCCTCTCTCACAACCAGTCGGTTACATATTTCGTGTCGCGAGGTTTGCTTTGGCCCCTAGCCAGCTCACCACAACAGCAGCGCGGTGTGTTGTTTGTCAAGGAAACAGTGTACGTGCGTGCTATCAGTGCGACAGGTGGAATAAACACAAGGTCTGGTCATGCCGTGTCTTGCAATGCCGTGTCTTGCCAGCTGAACTGTGATTGGATACAAATCTCTTTGCTTACCTACGTCACTGTGCTGACGTCGGTCACGTGAACTGAGGTCTACTTCTTGTCAGATATTTGTACGCCGACTGATGGCAGGTCTTGTCGGGCTGATCCCCGGCCGAGCTCGAAGCCCAGAACTTTTGTTGTGAGTTCTATTCACGCAGTCAAGCCAACACGGGGGAAAAAAAATCTGGCATCTTTACTGCCCCATCTTAAATCGGGTGTCGTTCTGGTTGTCACGGGTGTCAACTGGAGTAATGCCGTAAGATTATTACAAGACCCACTCCATTCCCGGTTCCCGACTTTCCAGTGACATGAAATCAAAACGTAACTGAAATAACAATATCAGCCAACTCTCAACCAACTCGTTCAATTCAGTGCTCTCTCTCTCTCCCTCCCTCCCTCTCTCACTCTCTGTGATGTCCCCAAGCCAAACAAAAAAACCCCTACCAAATGCATATTCATGTATAGTGACGAAACATAACCCAAGTATGGTAGTGACCTTGTGCCGGTAGCCACTCCCTGTACACACAGGGTGCGGGTAGTACGGAGTTGTTTTTAGGTCAAGAGCGCCCCACTTCTTTGCGAGCGAACAATGGCTGACCAGGTATCTCGATCAGTAAACTGTCACTTAGTCATTTAACTGCGATTCAGATCAAAGCGCTCAACACGAGTGTGTTTTGCTGGGAAACTTGACACCCACAACTGGATGACAATATTCAGCGATCGGATATCTAATGGACAAATCGTGTTTCGTTCATTTACGTCAATGAATGGCTGTGTGGCTGTGAGCGTGACTAACCTCATGAGTTTTGATGGCGACACGACATACGAATCCGGGTCGATTGTCGATAATCACACACACACATACATACTACTAGTACACACACACACACACGCGCACTCAGACTCACAATTGGACTTAGGACACACACACACACACACACACACACACACACACACACACACGTTAAATAAAACCACAAAAAACAAACTATCCCACCACAAAAAAAAACCCCATAAAAAACAACTGAAACTCCCAACCATTGACCCCACCACTTGTGAACCTCCATCCACCCCGGGTAAATAAATCGCACCACTCACTTTTGGGACACAGCCGTTGACACTTGTCCACCAGACCGGTGATGTCAGCGTCCTGGCAGATGACCAGGCACGGTTCGCACATCACGGTGCCGTGGTCAAAAAACGTACCCTCCGGACACAGCTTGACCACCTCTGGCATCGACGCTGCGAAACTGCTGACCACAAAAACTGTGCAGATCATCAAAACCAGTGACAGAACATGTGCTGTCATTTCACGTGCCATTGTCGGAGACGAGAGTTGAGTACAACTCTAACAACAACCACGAGAAAAAACAAAAAATAACAACCCAAGAACAATTATCAAGTCAGTGATCGAAAACTGACTCAGGTGGATCAGCTGCAGCAGTCAGTCTTTCAACGAGACAGGTTTCTTGACAACTGTGCGAAGCTCGTTTTGTTCTCGAGCGAAACACACTGCTTGCGTTCGTTTTACGACTGGGACTGACAATGACTGGCTTGGCCTACACATCTGGCGTTACTTCCTGTCTTTGTCTGTGTCACTCACTGACTGTCGCCCCCTCGCTTTCCCAGGGTTGTGTACAGCACAGGTACGGACGGCCCAACCAATCCTTTTGCGTCGTTGCTTTCACTCAACAATACGTTGGTTAAAATAGAATACGGGAAAATCCGTTTGATAATTTTAGGGTGCAAAGCGTTTCGCAGGAGGTTTTTGTTGTTTTTGTTTTTTTGCGTATTCGCGCTTGTTTATCTCAATGACGTCGTTGTTGTTTACTTTCGGGTTACATCAGTTTGAGAATGATGCAGTGTTGATGTTTTTGTTGTTGTTTTTTCTGTAGAAAAGAAAACATGAAAACAAACAAACAAGTCAACACTGTAGGCAGTGACGTCAGTGTTATTCAACAGCTACATGCAGGTCAAACTGACATGACAACCTGATGCGCGACTGTGTTGTAGACAACGGTGACGCACAGTACGATATCTTCAAATATGACTTGAGCAATGTTCAGTATATAAGATGAACACACACACACACACACACACACACAGAGTGATACACAAACACACACTCACAGAGTCACACACACACACACACACACACACACACACACACACACACACACACACACACACACACACACACACACACAGTGATACACGAACACACACTCACACACACACACACACACACACACACACACACACACACACACACACACACAGAGTGATACACGAACACACACTCACAGAGTCACACACACACACACACACACACACACTGAGATACAGATACACAGACTCGCGCACGCGCGCGAAATAAAAACAACAAACAAACAAATAAGAAAGCATGCACATCACGAAAAGTAAAAACGTATGAAATGCATGCAGTTGATGCTTCGGCTGCAATCACTTACAAACAAGCATAATAAGCGACATAAATTTTTTGTTGTTTTTGTTTATGTCTTTCTGAGATCAAACTGATTAATGTTCATGCTGGAGTGAGGCATAACTGATTTTCATTACCAAATAAACAGATAAATAAATAAACGAATAAACAAATAGATTAATAAATGAATGAACAGATAAAGAAACCTCACTGGAAGTGTGGTGGAATTTTCATGCCCCAGTCATCAGTTCTTATTTTGATACTTTTTACACTGCAGCCCATGACACCAAGAATGGTGAGCAACGTACGATACAGTCAACATGTTCACGCATGTTCCGCAGTGGTGGTTCCCCGATGTCTCACTGGTTGCCTGGTCACCAGTCCAACGAGAACGATTTGCCACCACAACGAACAAAGGGAAGAAACTGTCAACTCCGGTTAACATAATCCCCAGCAAGAACGGAACACTGAAGATGAAGGGAAAAAAAGTGTCTGCAAAGGACCTGTGTGGGGTGGGGACAAGACAAGACAAATTCTTTATTTCGAGGATAATAGATAAGCACTGGTGTGCTTTTTTACATCCAGTCCGCGCCCTGAATAGGGTCTACACTACACAATATTTAATACAATGAAAGCATGGTGTTAGTAGAGATACACAACAGAGGGGGAAAAATGCATAAATCAAAACAACAACAACAACCACACACACACACACGCACACACACACACATACACGCACGCACGCACACACACACACACACACACACACATGACATACAGGCACTAGCATGGTGTTAGTAAAATGCACAGGTAAAAAAAAAAAAAAAGAAAGAAAGAAAAAAAGGGAAAAAAAAGGAACAAAATCAAAGAAACAAACACACACAACACACACCGCATTACACATCAGAATGGGGGATAGAGGGTGAGGAAGGTTCTGTCAACCATACACATTTGACAAACAGTATCAATAAAATGAACGATTTACATTGTGGCATAAGGTGGGAAAGGCAATGTTTTTTGAAGGTGGTTGGGCAATGGTGTTGTTTAATTGTTCCTGGGAGTGAGTTCCCTAGGGTGGCGCCTGAGTAAACCAGACTGGATTTGAACAAGTCAATTCTTGGAATTGGGATATGGACTTTGGGGGGATTCCTTGATGAATTTACAGAAAATTTGTCTGTTAATGTTGGTGGTGCATTACCTGTCATAATCTTTTGCATCATGATTCCTTTATTGTACTTTAATTTACGGATTAGTGGGAGAATATTCGCTTGTTTATAGTCTGAGTCTAAAAGGGTAGTCTTTTTAAGGAGTACCAGCTTGAGCCCCCGTTTATGAAGATTCTGTAATGGCTTCATGGTATTCGCACTTGCAGAGTCCTATAGTGTTGATGCATAATCTATTGTAGACTGAATATGCGCTTGAAAAAATAATTTCCGTGAATGAAGGTCAGGGAAATGTTTGATTTTGGATAGTTGATGGGTTTTCTGGGCTGTCTTTTTGCAAAGGAAATTTATGTGAGGATTCCAAGTGAGATTGTTGTAAATTATGATCCCCAGAACTTTATGATCACTGACCTGTTCAATAGGTTCGCCTTTAATTTGGATGGAAAGAAAATTATGTATAGTGTTTTGCATCCTTTGTCTGGTTGTGATTAACATGCATTTTGCTTTTTGAGGGTGAAGAGACATGTGGTTTAGTTCGGTCCATCTAACGAGGTCATCAGTACTTTCTTGTAAGTCTTTTGCAAGAGCGACAATGTCAGTATGAGAAGTGTGGATTGTTGTATCATCCGCAAACAGTTCACAGACGGATTTCATATGGAGCGGTAGGTCGTTTATGTATATTGAGAACAGTAAAGGGCCTAGAACAGACCCCTGAGGAATGCCATAATCAAGTGTTGTTGGTGCTGAGATTGATGTACTCATTGTCATGCATTGTTGTCTGTTTGTCATATAGGATTCAAGCAAACTAAGACAATTGGTTGACAGACCATACAGCTCAAGTTTTCTAAGTAAGAGTTTGTGGTCTATCACATCAAATGCTTTTTTTAAAATCGACGAATAAAACACCACAATATCTATTGTTATTAACATTGGTAAGCCAGTCATCTACAATGTTGACCAATGCTGTGTGGCATGAATGCTTTCGTCTGAAACCAGACTGAGCTGGATGTAAAAGTTCACTGACATCAAAGTGATGTGAAATATGCTTGTTGATGTGTTTTTCCAGTGGTTTTGAAAGAATAGAAATAATGGAAATTGGCCTGTAGTTTGAAGGATCGGTGGTGTCCCCTGATTTGTAAATAGGAATAACTTTCGCTTTCTTAAATGCGATCGGAAAGTAGTTTTTGTCAATACACAGATTGAAAATGTACGTTAATGTGTCCGTGATAACTGGAGCGGCTAGTTTAAGAATTCTGCTGTCGATGCCATCCAGTCCGCGGGTTCCTGTCTGTTTTAGCTGGATAAGGTAGTTGTAGACTTCAAATACTGTTATGGGTGGAATATTCAATTTCATTGAAGTGTTTTTATTACGACAATACAATTTTAATTTTTCAAGGTCATTCAGTTCTGTGCAATCTGTGGTAATAATTTTTCTAGCTATAGTGGAAAAGTGTGTATTTAGTTGATTCACAGAAACGTCTTTGATCACGGTTGATTTTGACGAAGATTGCTTGTTGGTGAGTTGGTTTATAGCTTGCCACACTCATTTTGGGTTTTCTTTCGAGGATAATAAATCTCGGTAATATTTCCTCTTTTCTCTGCGCTTTTGCGAGTTTATTGCATTTCTCAATTTGTTCGATTCTTCGTGGTAGCCCTGCTCTTTTAGATAGTCTCTAATGTAGCCTGCCTCTTTCAACTCTTTGGAACACCAAGCTGGTTTAGGGGTGTGTTTAACTCGTATAGTTTTGAGTGGGACGTGTTTATTATATAACTCTGTAAATATTTCGATCCAGTGTTCTATTGCTAGATCCGGGTCTGTTATATCATATACCGATGAAAGCTGGGAGCTACTCACCTCATTCATAAAGAGCTGTTCATTAAATTTAGAGTAGCAACGATATGCTATTGTCTTATGGCCTGATTTGGGAATTTTTACTCCTTTTTTTTCCTCAAGTGACACAAACTGGGTAGTGATCACTACAGTTGAATACCGGTACGCAAGCTTCTAATATATTGTTCTTATTGGAAGTGTATATATGATCTATGAGCGTCTGTGAATTGTGCGTAACTCTGGTGGGTGTATTGATTAGTTGATGCAGATTAAACAGACTTATTGTCGCATTCCACTGTGTATTGGCTTTGGTAAGATCTGTGTTGAAATCTCCAAGGAAATTGATTTCCTTTGATTCTAGTGTCGCCGCGTCCATCATTGCGGTGAATTTATCCAGCCAGTTTACCCGTTCTCCCGGATTTCTATAAGAGAAAGCGATTAAAATGGAAGGGGTGTTTTTCAATTTGACTTCTATCCACATTGATTCAACATCGAGCTGTTCAAGATATGGTATACGCTTAAATGTGAGGGATTCACTGACATAGAGGGGGAGACCAGTCTCCCTGGCTTTTGTAGGGTCATTACGGATGACGTTATAGCCTGGGATGTACATCTCAGCATCACTGATATGTTCCGAGAGTCTTGATTCAGAGAGACCAAGTATATGAAAAGGTTTTCCATGGTTACTTAATAGGGAGGTTATTTCTGTAGTTTTGTTAACTGCGTGATTTATATTTAAATGTGTGATTCGAAGACCGTCTTTAGATGGCCATACATTTTGGTTGGTGTTTATATTTGTTTTCTTTGGTGAACAATGAAAAAGAAATGAAATTAGTTGCCAACGGGGGGAAAAACCACAAAGGTACAAACAAAACACAATCAGTATATATATCAGAATACAATCAGTAATTAAACTAATCAATACAAGACATTCAATATAACAATCAACACCAGAAAAAAAATCAGAATTTAAAATACGCAATGGAAAACTACGGGATAAAAGAAAATGAAAAACCACAATCGAACGTCAGTTGTCTCAGAGCGGCAGGTTTGACTGGTGTTGGCAGTGTTCGGTCGTTTTTCACATGTGTCCACAACTGATAGAAAATTGTTTGATAGTGTCCGACACAGGTTCAGCGTCACTTGCAATCGGAGCATAGATTGAGAGAGAGAGAGAGAGAGAGAGAGAGAGAGAAGGAAGTGTGAGGGAGATAGTAAGAGAAAAAGGAGTATAAAGAATCAAAACACTCCTAAGGGAAAAACGGTCGCACCACTTTGTAGAAAGAAAAAAAAATAAAAAGGTCAGATTTCAGTCAATCAAGATTGTGTATGTTCCAAAAAGCTCGGCACTTGAAGGCAGAATTCAGAGGCGAGGGTCATACACACAAATTCACTCATCCGCGCAATATTCACGCTCGCTTACACTCGATCATGCGCGGTCATATTCGCACTCTTCCTTGCACACACATATCCACCTGCACACACACGCACACTAATACAACTTTATCATCTAAAACATCTAATACGATGCGGTTTGCTGTGCACACAGCTGGGCCGCCATGTTGAGGTAGTGCACAGCCAGGGGGTGGAGTGAACCAGCAGAAGGCACACCCTGCATCATGCCCGCATGGGCTGGAGGAGGAAGGCGGCGGTCGAGGAACACTGGCGTTGCCTGGGTGATAGTCAGGAACGTCCCGGCCTGTGGCGTTCCCGTCTGTTGACAGTGGAAGTGCTCCTCGTGGTGGATAATGGGGGTGGACAGAGAGAGGAGAAGGAAGGATGGGGGATTTGGGATTAGGGACCAAAGGAGGGTAGTGGTACAGGGATGGTGGGGGTGGTTGGTGGTAAGTGGGTGGCGGGGGATTGGGGAAGGCAGGTCTCCTTTGCGGCCCCTGCCGACGGCGAGGTTGCCATGTGCGTGGACGCACATCACGATGAGCGATGCCTGGACGGTCACTGTCTGGCGACCAAGAGGCAGACATTCCAGACGACCGCTCGTTGTCAACACTCAAGTTGACAGCTAGTTTAGCTGTCCCTTTGGGGCTGGGCTGGTTGTCTTTGTACAGGTCCAGTCGAGGGGTTCCGGACCTGGCTGTGAAGGTGCTGTGGTTGTTGATGAACACAGCACCAAGTTTCTCACAGGCTGTTGCCAAGTGCCTGTTGGAGGGGAGGATGGTGTTGTTGAAGTTATGTCGACCCCGAGCCGGGATAATGGAACTGAATCGAACCAGCGCTCGGGGGAACACTTGTTGGCAAAGAGTGATCACGTCTGACCACTCCCTCTCTGTGACCTGGCCGTTGGGGCAGCTGTTGACTCCGACATGCACAGTGACCAAGTGGATGGAGGGATGGGCTGGTAGATTGCTCAGCCACTCGTGCATGTCACCAACAGTCATACCTGGCACATGCACTTTTTGACACGAATAGCCTTTTTGGGGACAGTCTCTGTGCATCAATAGCCCGTATACTGGAGTCCCCAGTCAGTATAGCAAATGCATTTTTGTTTATCTGTGTGTTGCATAGAATTTCCCTGGTAGAGCGTTTGGTGGTGGTGGCTGGGCTGGGAGTTGTGTGTTTTGATTTTGGGTCTACTTGGGTATTTGTGTTGTGGTTGGTGGATGCGTCCTCAGATAGTGTGTCTTCCCTCAACACTGAGAAACTGTTAGCTGTAGTGATGCTGTAATGAAGGGAAGTGTCTTGAATGTGGGCTGGAATTGCGGCTGGGTTTGTCTGGCTGGTTTCTGTGGGTGGTTGGTGTGCATCTGTGGGGGTTGTAGGTGTGATGTGGGCAGTGGGTTGTGTGTTTTCCTTCACAAATTCATTTTCAGTGCTTGTCTGCATTGTCTGAGAGGGCTTTGAGTGTGGTTTGACCTGTTGAGCTGTGGCTTCAATGGGGAGTGTCTGGGTGTCTGTGTCAGTGGCTGGTTTTGGTTTCATCGTTTTGATGGTTTCTTGCATTGTCCCCATTTGTGTTTTGAGTGACTGGTTTTCCTTCGTTAATTGTACATTTTGTTTTTCAACATTAGCTAAACGTGTTTCTAAAGATTCTATGTGTTGTTTCAATTCTTCATGTTTGTCTTTTATAATTGGTCGAAGTTCGTTTTTTGTATATGTTTTTATGTCTTCGCTGATGTATAAGACCTGGCTGTGGAAGTTGGTTTGGGTGTTTGAAAGTTCCTGAAGTTCTAGCTGCAGCTGCGTCAGTCTGTTTAACACTGATGGAGTGACACAGACAGTTGGTGTGGTACGAGTGCGGGTTCGGCCACTAACGGGGGAAGACACTGTGACTTGGCGACGCTGCTTCCTTCTCTTGTTAGTGGGACTACCTTTGTGGGGCAGTTTGACGGCTGTGCTGTCACTGGGTGTGTCTTCCGTGTGTAGTGGCTCCGCTGTGGGGGCATCATCACACAAGTACATTGGCATCGATCATAATGATTCACGCCACGGACCTTCGGGCGATGCCACCATGTCTTTAACTATTGTCGCTAAGATCGGGAATTCTTTATGTGCCCACTCCGGACATCCTCTGCCCTGCACCAGTATCGTTCCACTGTTTGTCTTGTTCTTCAGGTACAGTGTGAGCGTGATGTCTTTTTGTTTGTTGAAAAAGGCACGTAGGGTTAATTTTTTAATGTTTTCTGGAAGAGACTGGAATGGCCGCGTCGTATCTTCTGCAGTGGGTTTCTCAGGTTTATCAAGCAGTTTGTCGTTCTGATCAAAGTATTTTTCACTGATTATGATGTTTTTGTCTGTGTTCCCTAAGCACTGGAATCTGTGCACTAAGAGGTCTGACCATGCCAAAATTTCAGCCAGTGAGCAAATATAAGTCCTCTGGATAAAGTCTGACGTGGTGGTCATTTCAACTTGTTGAGATTCACTAGAGGAGGTGGCCTCTTCAGGGCCTTGGTCCTCACTCAGTTCCATTGGCCTTTGGTGAAGTGGTGCTATGTACACATGGGATGGGGGAAGTTTAATGAGCCTTTGGCATCGCTAAGCACACTCGCACAAACACACACTAACCCATTGTGAACTGCCTGTCTGCCGAGGTTCAGACAGGCACACTACATGTTGAGCTCAACTCTCTCAGGAAGCGTCTGTTGGAGGCAGATCCGCACTGTCTGTTGACCTAGTTACCTGGAGTGTCTGTTGGAGGCTGATCCGCACTGTCTGTTGACCTAGTTACCTGGAGTGTCTGTTGGAGGCTGATCCGCACTGTCTGTTGACCTAGTTACCTGGAGTGTCTGTTGGAGGCTGATCCGCACTGTCTGTTGACCTAGTTACCTGGAGTGTCTGTTGGAGGCAGATCCGCACTGTCTGTTGACCTAGTTACCTGGAGTGTCTGTTGGAGGCTGATCCACACTGTCTGTTGACCTAGTTACCTGGAGTGTCTGTTGGAGGCAGATCCGCACTGTCTGTTGACCTAGTTACCGACTGGAGTGTCTGTTGGAGGCTGATCCGCACTGTCTGTTGACCTAGTTACCTGGAGTGTCTGTTGGAGGCAGATCCGCACTGTCTGTTGACCTAGTTACCTGGAGTGTCTGTTGGAGGCAGATCCGCACTGTCTGTTGACCTAGTTACCTGGAGTGTCTGTTGGAGGCTGATCCGCACTGTCTGTTGACCTAGTTACCTGGAGTGTCTGTTGGAGGCTGATCCGCACTGTCTGTTGACCTAGTTACCGACTGGAGTGTCTGTTGGAGGCAGATCCGCACTGTCTGTTGTCCTAGTTACCGACTGGAGTGTCTGTTGGAGGCAGATCCGCACTGTCTGTTGTCCTAGTTACCTGGAGTGTCTGTTGGAGGCAGATCCGCACTGTCTGTTGTCCTAGTTACCTGGAGTGTCTGTTGGAGGCTGATCCGCACTGTCTGTTGACCTAGTTACCTGGAGTGTCTGTTGGAGGCAGATCCGCACTGTCTGTTGACCTAGTTACCTGGAGTGTCTGTTGGAGGCTGATCCGCACTGTCTGTTGACCTAGTTACCTGGAGTGTCTGTTGGAGGCTGATCCGCACTGTCTGTTGACCTAGTTACTGAGAGCACTGGAGCGTCACACGTAGCACAGCGTGGAGTGCGGCAAAAGAATTTAACTTAGATATTTGCTTCTTTTTTTTTTCTTTTTTCCTTTTAAATCGGAAAAAACTGACACGCCACTGAATAGAATCGGGTGATCCTTCACACACAGCCCGAATAGATCACCACACACACCTAGGTCTTTTTTTTTTTTTTTTTTTTTTTTTTTTTAAGCTGAAATCACTGTATTACACCTCAAATCCGTCGGAATTGCGGTGAGGCTCCGTCGGGAGCTGTGGTGAGGTGGTGGTGGGGGAGGAGGGGGGGGGTAGGGTGGGGGGTGAGAGGCCGAATCGAGTGGTGTGAGGAGGGGAGAGGGGGGTTAGTAAGGGTGGTGGGGATGGGAGTGGCTGGTGTCAGCGAATGGGTCGTGCAAAGCAAAACAAAGAAAGGAAGACAGACGGACTGGACAAGGTGAGGGGCCTGGGTTGGCGGGGGATGGGGGTAGGATGGAGCCAGGTGGAGTGGTTGTTGGTGGGTGGAAGGTGATGTATAACAGGGTGAGGGGATGGGGGTGGATGGAGCCAGGTGGAGTGGTTGTTGGTGGGTGGAAGGTGATGTATAACAGGGTGAGGGGTACGGGGGAAGAGTGGGGATGGGGTTGAGGTGAAAAGGAAGAGAGAGAGAGATGGAGAGGGAGAGAGACGCTGATATGTTTGCTTTGTCAGTCAGAACTGGTTCAATTTGTGTGTCGAATAGTTTCCAAAACAGGTTTAAATCAGTTGTGTTTAATTTTCTCAGCGACCTCGGTATTTCTCTGACTTCTTTCTTTGCATGACTACAGACAATTGACTGAGCATAACTAATATTCAGTTTAGTTGTAAAAATCATTCATAAATATTTCTATGAATTTGTCATCTTAATCTATTCATCCGCGTATAACCGTCTTTCCCTGACACTCAAATAACCAACTTTTTTCTTTCGGACCGTTGCGTCTGTTTTGTCAAGATTTACAGTCATTGTAATGTAATCGATCTGCATCTTGTTTCAGACCATCGAGTTAAACGTTTCTGAAGCCCAATAACAGTCAGATAACAGAATGACATCGTCAGCGCACAACGGTAAGAATATTTCATCTGTACCAGAGAGGAAGTGAATACCATGTTTTCCATTTCTGGACAGATCAGTGGCTGATTCATTCATGAAGGAAGAGAACAGTACGGGACATCCTTGTTTCACACCTCTTGGACATTCAAAGGAGTCTGAATGATAACACTTATCTCGCTCACACACCAACACAGTGTTTTTAAACACCCGGTAAAGCCTTTTACAAATTTCCTTTCACACCAGTTTTTCTTAGAACTGCCCATAAAATATTTCTGTTTACAAAATCAAACTCTTCTGAAATAACAACGGCAACACACAGTTTAGATTTTTTTTTCTCCAGAAACTTTTGTACTATTGCGTATAGGGTGAAAATATAGTCTTCAGTACTATAGTTTGCTCTGAATCCTGCTTGCTTTTCATTTATTTCCTTCCATGTGTCCATTTTGAAAGTCCCTTCTTTTAAAATGTGTGTGGACACTTTGCTTACAATACTTGTAAAGCTACGTCACGATAATTATTCGGCTGATTTATATCTCCTTATATATACATATATATTTATATCTGTGTTATATATATATATATATATATATATATAGAGAGAGAGAGAGAGAGAGAGGAGAGAGAGAGAGAGAGAGATTGGCGCGATAATGGATTTGGGCCACTCCTTTGGAAACACACCTAAATCAATCAGCTTATTGAAATATACAACAACAGAAAATAAAAACACTGTTCATCAGCACACTTCAAAATTTCATTAACAGTTTTGCCAGGACCCGCACTTTTTTCGACTTTGATATCACGAATGCTGGCTAAAACCTCTAATCTAGAAATTGCTTAATTAAATGATACATTTGAGTCTTCTGACATTTCCATTTTGTCGTTCAAATAATAATTTTCACATGTCCACACAATCAAAAGAACATCTTTATCACAATTAAAACACTAATATGTTCATCCTGATCGCCACTGTATTTTCACCGTTCATCTTGAACACTGAAATCACTGTATTCTCAACATTTATCTTGAACACTGAAATCACTGTATTCTCAACATTTATCTTGAACACTGAAATCACTGTATTCTCACAATTCATCTTGAACACTGAAATCACTGTATTCTCACCATTTATCTTGAACACTGAAATCACTGTATTCTCACCATTTATCTTGAACACTGAAATCACTGTATTCTCACCATTTATCTTGAACACTGAAATCACTGTATTCTTACCATTTATCTTGAACACTCCCATTTATCTTGAACACTGAAATCACTGTATTCTCAACATTTATCTTGAACACTGAAATCACTGTATTCTCAACATTTATCTTGAACACTGAGATAGATTTACACAAGCAGTTACGTACAAGGAGGAGAACGCCACCAGAATGTTTTCCATATACGGAGAGTTTTATCGCTGCCGTGGGATACTTAACAAAATATTGGAAAATTCCGCTAAAATCACAGCTTGTGGAGCCTTAACGTCCACACATGTGAATCCTCTTGCGTACCTCTTGTTGGGAAATTGAAGTAGGGGGCATGGGGTGGGGGTTGGGGGGAGGGGGGGGGGGGCAACACACACACACTCTTTCTCTCTCTCTCTCTGGTACTAAAAATGACAAACACAAAGTATTTGGAAATAAGTTAAGACATTTATTTTAAATAAACATGCACCACATTGGAAAAAAACAAAAACACCACCAATATGCACACATTGCTGATTTTGAAATGATGACATCAAAGTATTTGGAAACATGTGAAGACATTTATTCTAAGTAAACATGTCCCAGATTTAGAAAAGAAAAGAAAAAAAACCACAACAAAACAGCAACCAATATACACACATTGCTGGTTTTGAAATGATGACTTTTATTCTAAGTAAACATGCACCAGATATGGAAAAACAGCAACCAATAATTATACATACATTGCTGATTTCGAAATGATGACATACAATCTATACACATTCTCATAGACAAGTGGTTCGATTAAAAGTCTGAACATCACTGGCTTTTATAATAAAATAGGAACACGTTTGATTTGATATGGATTTATCCGATTAAATTCGTCATAGCGATCAATTTCTGAGACATGAAAAACACTGCTTCATATACTTTTTCAATTTTCTGTACTGTTATTGAAAGTGCAACAATCCATCCATCCATCCATCCATCCATTCATCCATCCATCCATCCATCCATCAACAAAAGTAAAGCAGCACATGTTCATTCTACGTTCTTGGAACAAAAATGTTGAAGTCAGTGTTTTATTTTGATTTTCAACACTAACATATAAAGTCTGCATCTTCAGCATACTTTATGTTTTTTTACATTACGATTATTTTCATCAAGCGTTTTATCGTAAGTACGTGTGGCTGAGTGCTTGTGTCGGCGTGATCCGGCAGTCAGGGTCGAGTGCCAGCAACCTTCGAAGGAGGTCATAGACACCCGCGACCTCCTCACGGCTGTTACCCCGATGTGGGTGCAGCACATAGCGGAAGCATGGAGTTACATATCTCATCATCTCTAAGACACAATCATGGGGGGGGGGGGTTGAAGATATCGGCTTAAGATAGGATCAGGTCTCTCTAGTGTTATGTATCTATGATATGGCCGGGGGGGGGTTGAGAGTGAGAGGTGCGTGGGTGGGGATGTGAATATTATAGATACGAATTTTGTGTGTGGGGTGGGGGGTGGGGTGGGGGTATGTGTAATTGTATGTAACGAAGTTAAAAGAGTGGGGTGTTAATAATGTGAGTTATTTATTGTTAAGATGGTGTGATTGGTATTGAGATTGGTATGTAGTATAGTATGTGGTGGTTGTAGTGCGTGCGTGAGTGTAGTGAGTGATATGTGAGAGAGAGATTGTTAGGTGGGTGGTTTTGTGAGAGTGTGAATGAGTTTGGGTGTGGTAAAAATATAAGTGTAAGTATAAGAGTGGGGATATAATTAGAATTAAATGAATGTGAAGATAAATTATTGTGTATTTGGTTGGGGTAAATAGGAGATGTGAGGATGTGGAAGGAAGTAGATATATGAGGGAGGGGAGGGATGAGGATGGTGGTGAGTGAGTTTATGAGGGGGGGGGGGATTTGAAAAAATAGTTTTTTTTTAATTAGTTTTTTATTTTTTTTTAAAAATAATGAATTTATAGGAGAGTAATAATAAGTTGGAAATAAAAAATAAAATAGAAAAAGAAGTGAATAGAATTATAAGATGGGGGTGGGAAGGGGGTGAGTGAGTTGTTAAGTGTTTAAGTGGGTGATGGGGAAGGGGATAGGTTTTTGTTGAAATGGGATTTATTATTGGTTTGGAAGTAGGGAGTTTTTTTATTTTTAAGGTTTAGGTAACTTGTTTATAAGATTATTAGTTTATAAATGATTAAGTTTTTTGTATTATTTTTATGTTTGAAGATGTTAGTGTTAATTTTAAATAAGATATATAGAAAAATAAGACGAAGAAATGGGTAAAATTAAATTAATTAAATTTAATAAATTAAAGTGTGTATAGGGTTTAGTAATAATGGGGAGGTGAAAGGATATTATATGTAAGGAATATGTGTCCTCAGCAAAACACAGAGAAACGTAGAAAGAGGGAGTGAGGAAGAGAGGGAGACAAAGACACAGAGAGATGAAGATGATGGTGATGATGATGATGAAGATGATGATAAATGCTGATGATGTTGACGACGATGTTAAGTAAATTTTAAAAAAGCACAAAAACGGTATACACACACGCGCGCGCGCGCGCGCGCGCGCGCACACACACACACACACACACACACACAGAATGATAGAGACGGACATACATGGAAACACAGAAAATTATTTGATTCCTATTTCATTACTTCTTGAAGAAAAACGACACAAAACGATACAGTCAGGACTGACCAACACAGACCAACAGACGCGGAGGAGAAAAAAAAGAAGATATTCACACGTGTTTCCACACGGACAGACCGGCAGACAGACAGGCAGACAGACAGGCAGAGAGGTAGACAGACATGCAGACAGATATCTACAAGGACAGACATCCTCCACACTACAGGGACGCAGAGAAAGCCAGAAGGCCACGGGTGGACGTACCGCCGCGTCAGGACCGACATAGTTCGTCGGGAAGACCTCCCGACCACACAGCAGGTACAGCAGCATGATGCCTACTGCCCACATGTCGGCAGCCATGGTGTAGTGTGTAGGGTACCCGAGCATGGCTTCAGGTGCTCTGTACCTGGGGATTGCCAGAGTCCGGGGGTAGTACTGGAAGCGAAACACACACACAGTGCTGTAATCGGCAACATTTCTCCCGCCTCCACTACTGACTACACAAACAGTGCTGTACGTAAAAAAATAAAATAAAATAAAATAAAATAAAATAAAATAAAAACGAAAAAAAACAACGAAAAAAAGAAAAGAAAAAAAGCTGCATACAGCAAGGTTTCCCTGGTACATGTAAAATGCACACACAATATAATTACAGTATTTTTACCCGCTAAAACTGAAATTCAGTGTTGTATTGCAGCACGGTTCCTCCAGTCCATCTTAAATGCAAATACATGCTCTGGTACATCTCAAATACATGCTCTGGTACATCTCAAATACATGCTCTGGTACATCTCAAATACATGCTCTGGTACATCTCAAATACATGCTCTGGTACATCTCAAATACATGCTCTGGTACATCTCAAATTCACGCAAATTGCTATTTTCAGCCAGGTTTCTCTGGATCATTTCAAACACACACAATGCCACTCACAGCAACGTTTCTGCAACAACGACCAACGCAAGAGACCAGGCATGCAGACTTACCAAAAAGTAGTTCTCACTGGGGAATCTCTCGGACAATCCGAAGTCGCAAACTGCTAGACTGCTCGGATCATCAGACCCCATGAGAAAGTTGTTGGGTTTTATGTCTCCGTGCAGAATGCCCTTGCTCCCCATGTACTCGAATGCTGCCAGCATCCGACTGGCCATCACTTTGAATGCTTCCAGATTCAATCCATGAGGATGGAGAGTGCGCAGCCAGTTCCCCAGGTTGCACTTCATCTTATCAAAGACCAAACAATGTTGGGTCTTCTCCCTGTACAAGCCGTGGAACTTTACTGCACACAGAACAAAAAACAACGTACATCTATCTATTCCTCGGTAAAGTGTTATAGATGCTGATGGCAAGATGCTGATGGAAAGTAGCAGAGCCACATTCAGTTTGATGTTCCTTGACTCTGCTTTCTATGAGCATCTTACGTCACAAAATCCCAGCATTGACCTGGACGGAACATCGGTGCTATGCACAGAAACCAATCTCTGGAATCCAAGGTAAAATAAACCGTTTAAATCAACCGAGACAGTGGCCTGGAACCCTCCAATTCATGACAATCTGTTGCAACACCACTGTGGGGCGCCTGTAGCCATGGAACTTTAATGCAGCCGTCAGCTTTGTTCATTGACAGCATGTCCATCCCCAGACTTTGTTAGTTTTGCTGAGGAGGGTTGTGAGAAACCACCGAAATACACAAGTAAGTTGAACCTTTCGATTCTGAGTAAAGTACAGTCTTCTGTTTACACACACATACCCAACACCCCCCCCCCCCCCCCCACACACACATACGTACAAACAACCCCACACCCCCAGAGTCATCACTCACACACACACGCGACGCGCGCACCAAAAACAAACACACACAAAGGGAGAGCTGAGCGAAGAGACAGGAACTTACCCACGAGGCCATCGACGTCGCCCTCATTCAGGATGGCTAGTAGTTTGGCTTCCCTTCTGACCTGAGAGAAGTCGTCACTGACAAACTTCACCGCCCTCATCCTGCCAGTGGCCCCGTGCTTCATCTGGTACACCTGCAACACAACATCACCCACTGGTCACACACTCCGTCTCCCCCCTCCCTGCTGTGCGTAACACTGGGTCCACACCTGTACCCCTCTCTCAGTCTCTTTTCTCTTACACTCACTTCATCACGCCAGATCGATCTTTGCCAAAACCACAACACAGTTCCTGAATCCATCTATTGAAGGAGTTCAACTGAAAGCGCCATTTTTTCCCTTGTGCCTCTATGTCACTAGTTGTGAGTGAGTATGTGTTACTCATACACCTGAGGTTCGTCTAATATCTCTTACAGTGAAAAGACTTTAAAGTAAAGAACGAACGAACGAACAACACCTGAGGTATACATTTACATGTGGAGGGAGTGCGGAAGCATTGCTGACAAGAAAAATGTGGCGGACACGGAAGGTGCTATCTTAGACTGCTGTCCCCGGCACAGAAACAACACGTGTTCTGTACGCATAAACACGGTGTGCTGTTGTGCATTCGGCTGAACAAACGAGTTCTGCTGAACTGCAAATGATGAATAGAATGACTTTTCATAAAAGAGTGTATTTCATTGTTCATCACTCATTTTTTACTTCCAATGCAAGCTTTCTCTGTAATATCCATAACCTATAAGTATAATTCAACTCTGTTGTCAGTTGTCTCTCCCAAGTTGCCCCTTTTTATGTGTATATGAATCACAGCTTTTGATTTATCTATCCATCTGTCTAACCGTCTATCTGTCTACTGATTTACCTATTCATTGTTAAGGCCCATAATTTAAGATGTACATGCGTAGTTTTATGACTTTACAAGTGACCTTCGTTTTCATCCTAAATAAGACATTGCAATTCCTAGAAACGTTCTGTCACTAAATCGTGCTTTTACTGTTTTCATGCATTTCCTCATGTTTCGTTGATAGGTGATCGGCAGTGTCTGCTCGTCAAATTCATGGCATGAAACGCTATGAAACATTCGTTTACACACACACGCGCGCGCGCGCGCAGAGAGAGAGAGAAAGACACACACACACACACACACACACACACACACACACACACACACACACACGCAGACACGATACACAAATGCGCGCGCGAACTCAAATCCAGAGAGACAGAGACAGACAGAGAGACAGGCAGGCAGACAGCGTCATAGAGATAGAGAGATAGAGATTGTAACGTCTACATCCTACATCCTTCCTCGGTGTCTTCTCAAAGCATTTTAATGGATAGAGAGATTACTATTGTAACGCCTAGAACTTAATCCTTCCTCGGTGTCTTCACATAGCATTTCAATGGATAGAGAGATTACTATTGTAACGCCTAGAACTTAATCCTTCCTCGGTGTCTTCTCATAGCATTTCAATGGATAGAGAGATTACTATTGTAACGCCTTGAACTTAATCCTTCCTCGGTGTCTTCACATAGAGTTTCAATGGATAGAGAGATTACTATTGTAACGCCTTGAACTTAATCCTTTCTCGGTGTCTTCTCATAGCATTTCAATGGACACAGCGGTCAGATTATGTAAAAACAACACTGATGGCGATAGAGCATAAAAAAGTACAGTTTGTATTGTAAGATCACGTCGTACTAGTCCAGTTCCATTCTCTTCAGCTTTTCATTTTCATGTGGTTAAATATCCATTTCTTTCTTCTTCTTCTTTGTTCGTGGGCTGCAACTCCCACGTTCACTCGTATGTACACGAGTAGGCTTTTACGTGTATGACCGTTTTTAACCCGCCATGTAGGCAGTCATGCTCCGTTTTCGGTGGGAAGGGCGGGGGGGGGGGGGGGGGGGGGGTTCATGCTGGGTAATGTTCTTGTTTCTATTATCCACCGAACGCTGACATGGATTACAGGATCTTTAACGTGCGTACTTCATCTTCTGCTTCCGAATACACACGAAGGGGGTTCAGGCACAAGTAGGTCTGTACATACTTATGTTGACCTGGGAGATCGGAAAAATCTCCACCCTTTCCACCCTTTACCTACCATGCGCCATTACCGAGATTCGAACCTGGGACCCTCAGATTGAAAGTCCAACGCTTTAAAAATTCGGCTATCGCGCCCGTCAATATTTCTTTCTAAAAACTGTTCTGTTGTTTGTAAAATGTCAAATATTAAATCTGTATATCTCTCTGAACTGCACGTGAATGTAAAAATTTGTACTTTCTTTTCTTACCCCCCCCCCCCCCCCCCCCCGCTCCCCCCATTTCTCTCTGTGAGAACCACACACAACTCTCTCTCTCTCTCTCTCTCTCACACACACACACACACACACACACACACACACACACACGATGCTAATACGACTGACGGACAAAGACAGACTGGTAAACAGATCTGCAGACAGATAGAGGGAGGAGTGGTGTTATATCACTGTACACATGCCCAGCACACAGAACACACAACAAGGTGTGCTTGTTTGCCGCGAGCAGCCGCGGAACCGCAGCTCAAGATGGCGCCCAGTTTCCGCGCGTTTCGCCGAGACCCCTCGGTCTACTATATAATTATGATAACGATAATGATGATAATAACTATAATAAATTTTTTATGGCGCAATAACCAGAACCAATGCTGCTCAAAGCGCCTCACATCATCCAGATGAATATCAACATGTCTTAAAATACATTTCAACCGCTCTCTGTCGACGGGAAAAACTGGCATCCAATGTGTTCATATAAATCATATGCGTATATGTAATTTTTTTTTCTCAAGGCCTGACTAAGCGCGTTGGGTTACACTGCTGGAGAGGCATCTGCTTGGCAGATGTGGTGTAGCGTATATGGATTTGTCCGAGCGCAGTGACGCCTTCTTGAGCTACTGATATTGATACTGGTCAAATAAACCAAAAAGCGCATTTAAGAGATGAATCATATCATAAAAGCTATTAAATAAGGCTTAGATTAAAACAAAATGCATTTCATAGCACACACACACACACACACACACACACACACACACACACACACACACACAAGAACCAAGAATATTTACTCCTTTGACCCCTTTTGGGGCATGGAGGATATAAAGCAACATCAAATGAATTATACAACACAATTAAAACTTGAATAGCAATTAAAAACACCGTAACTGGTGATAAAAACAGACAAGCAACGCTCATCGTGCATCGATACCATCGTGTAATCTTTCCCAGTTTGATGAATTTCCTCAACTTTCAAACACTCTCTTCTCCCTGCTTTCAACAAATTGCAAAAACTTAAATAAAAAAAAAAAACGATTTCGGAATTAAACATTTCTTTGGAATGTAATCATTTCGAAGAACTGCGAATTTCGGGCATTCCAATGATAACATGAAAATCGTCTCTAATAACGCCTGTATCAGTGACGGCAGGTCAAAACTTCACGTGGACTATCACAACGTCTACCGGCCTCTACAGGCAATGTGTGACCACTGCACCTGCACTGTATTCATGACAACACGTGACAGTCAGGCAGATTGGATAATAATAAAAAAAATATATACTTTTCTCTTCCAAAATCTAGTTCAAAGTTTCGATGATATAAATATGTACTGCTATTTTCCAGTGCGTCAAGCCATATCCGAATATAATTATTTTGCAATGGCCTGTATTTATCTATTATTTATCATTTATTTATTTTATCTATTTGTTTATTTCATTATATTTTTTAGATTTTTATTTTATTCTATTTTTTCAATTTTCAAAAAATACTTTTTATTTTGATTAAAAATTTTTTTTTCTCAAGGCCTGATTAAGCGCGTTGGGTTACGCTGCTGGTCAGGCATCTGCTTGGCCGATGTGGTGTAGCGTATATGGGTTTAACCGAAACGCAGTGACGCCTCCTTGAGCTACTGATACTGACACTGTCTGACATGGGAACAAAAAATGTTTTTGTTTAAAAAAAAAAGACAAAAAAAAGAAAAGAAAAAAGACTGGGAATCCCATCACAATCGAATCCAGTTTCTGCTGAAACATTCTTAAGCAATCTAACCATGGTGATGCAAACATTCCTTCTTTATATAACTCAAACAAAATGATCATGTAATTTACAAAAAGTACTTCTGTTTTGTAGACGATATGAAATCAGTCCAAATCCTCATCATTCTTATCTTCACCAGCACCAAAACATGATACATGCCTGTTTCTTCATAAATCATATGGATCATAGTATTTCTGTTCAAACGGAATAAATATTAAAAAATTTTTATTGTAGTTTCTCCAAAATATCTACATTTTTATACTCCCGAATTTCACAGCCATTCAACAAAACTGGTATGACCATGGTATTAAAAAGTTCCAAACAAATTGCAACAGACAATTTTTGTTTTCTAGCTGTATCTAACAATAAAAACATTGTTTTTAGTGCTTACTTGAAGGCGATTTTCTTTCCTTAAAAAAGAAGGTACCTCGGTAGCTGTTACAATCATTTCTATCACCCTTTCCTTTATAAAGTGGCAAAACTAGGCCGACCACCCACTCTTCTGATACAGTACCGTTATCCAAAACGTTGTTGAACAGCTTACAGAAGCACTTCGTCAACAAATGAACACAGTTAGTAAAATATTAATTCATAACGGAATCAGTACCGGCAACTTTACCGTTTTTCAACTTTTTTTTTTTTACAGCCTTCTAAACTTCTTCCTCTGTTATAGGCGATTTAGATTTTCTCGACATAAATTCAGTTCAGTAACTTCTTCTTGCATGGAATTAATTTATGTATTATCAATGTTAACATTTAGACACACACACACACACCACACCACACACACACGCACACACACACACACACACACACACAGGACACACACATACACACAACTCAGGATTCAAAATTAACTAGATAGAAAATAGTGACATCACATTTATGACCAAACTCCATAGAATATACAATGCAAAAACAGGATTACAAAGTCTGTGTTATCAATGTCAACATTCAGACAGACAGGCACATACACAGACACACACACAGACACACACACAGACGCACACACACACACAACCTCAGGATTAAAAATAACCAGACAGAAAAAGTGACATCACATCTAAGACCAAACTCTATAAAGTACACAATACATTAAAACAGGATTACAAAAACACTGATACAAAGATACTTGCTAAAAAACATACTTTGGTTTAACCGTTCTGCCCAGAACAAAAATGCTTGCGGAAAAGTTAAGTTTTCATAGCTGACTTAAAGGAATAAAGATCTGAGGCATTTCTAAGAGATGAAGACAGAGAATTCCACACTTGAGGAATCTGAATTCTGAAATACCTATTTCCAGCGCATTTCAGACTATATTGGTCCTGGGGACTTTTAGAGGTTTTCCAGAACTGAATCTTAATGTTCTGTGCGGTTCATAAGTTTCCAGTACACAGGCGACAATGGAAGAGACTTGTCAAAATGTTTGAAGGCGAGTGTCGCTAACTTATAGTGAATGCGGGACTCAATTGCAAGCCAGTGTAACCGATTCAAAAGAAACGTAACATGATCAGATTTCTTTTTGGCGAGAACCAGTCGTGCAGCATTGTTCTGAATTTTTTGTAATCTGTTGATGGAGGAAGATGGTAAACCTGCAAGAGTGGAATTGCAGTAATCCAGTCTGGACAGGAAACTAAAAACTTGAGAGAGCTGAGGAGCCTGCCTGTCAGACGACTAATCCGTACTCACAGATATACATGTGTATGTCATACACGCGCAAAAACGTGCACACACACAAGAGCATGGACATACGTGTGCAAACAGCAACGACAACAAAGATATTTTAACCCTTTCACCGCCAAACTCGCATTTATGCACAAGCTAGGTAGAGGACATAATAATTATGTCACTGAAGGGTGACCAGATCATGGGTCTGGTATCCATGAACCTACTGCTCTTAATTTCGGTGGTAGGTCAGGCCGTATTTTGTACACATCGCAAGAGGAATTCCCAGCTATTCTTAGACACCATCTTTTCTGTGTTTATAGCACAAGGGTATTTGCACTCTGAATTGACTGGCGATGAAAGGGTTAACATGCCTGAACATTTAAAAACTACCATACAACATGCGTCAGTCTTTAGCACATCTCAACCATCTACACACGTGCAATTGTTTCTCCAGCGGGGATTCAAAACTGTCTATATATCACTGATGTCAGCATGAGAGTAAATTATTTCGGTGTATCCTTCTTAGAGAACTCCGATCAAACTTCAACTTATAGAAGTGTATCGTTTAATTTTTGAACTCCGCTTTTTTTTCTTCTAACCCCCCCACCCTCCACCCCCCCTTTTTTTTCTCAAGCTTTTAAAGGGCAATAAGTTTATGAAATTTTCAGCACCACCGTCACGAACCTTTCCCCTCTCTGAAACGTAGAGGTGTTTGCCATTTCTTTCATCAGTCATTATTTCCCTTGGAAATGTTCACATGTGCCTCCAGTACATTTATCCTAAAAGGAAAATTTAAAAGAAAAATCAAGAGACAGAGAGAATAAGAAGAAAATAGTTGTATTACTCCCGCGACTCTGCTAATCATCTGATTTTAACACTTTTTTTTTTCTCGCTTTAGACTTGTTCCAACTTGACACAAATCTCTACCGAGAATTAGATATGTTTACCGCACACAATAACCGCGACTCTGCGAATCATCTGATTTTAACACTTTTTTTTTCTTTCTCGCTTTAGACTTGTTCCAACTTGACACAAATTTCCACCGAGAATTGGATACGTTTACCGCACACAATAACATGTTAATGATGTAGTGGTAAAAAATGAAGAGAGAACATACCTTCCCGAAAGAACCCAGGTTTATGAGCTTCACCATTTCGTATTCTTGGAAAAGTGAAGTCTTCACTTCCAGTATCGAAGACATCTTTCACAGATTTTCACAGTAGAGGGAAGAAAAAAAAACTGAAATAAAACTGACAGTTTGTCAGAGCAGTCTTGTTAGCAAATGGTTTGTTGCTTTGGTCTCTATAGGCGTAGAGTTACTCCGTGTGCCGTGTGCCGTATGCCTTGTGGATGAAGCTTTTATGAGGATTCTCTGTTACCGGAACTTTGACGTGATTGGCCATTCGACTGCACGACTTTAATCCTCTGTCCAAACCGACTTATCTGTTCACGTGTGAGATAATTGACAGTCTTGTGGCAAGTGCACATAAAAGATCAACTCCACATGTGTCTCTTTCCTGATCCCACTTATCTACAGCCGTCCTCCCCGCAACGTAATCTGTGTTCCCATCCTCGGCTTATGAGCATGACAACGGGCAATCAATACCACATGTGGGACGTTGCTGTTTGTCAACTGTCTTGCATGGTGATAACCTATCTTCTCTAGTGACAATGTTCACGTTGAATGATTATCGACACTGGCATAATCTTCCAATTATAATAATCTGGCATAATCTTCCACTGCCCCTTCCTATCTCTGCGGCTGCCTTCTCCTCTACACTCCATCTCGCTCACTACGATCGGCCTCGGATCCACTCTGTTTACGCATACCCAGATTCAAACGCTCGACTGTTGGCCGCCGTTCTTTCTCTGTTTCTCGACCTTGCGAGTGGAATGAACTTCCTTTTTCGCTTCGTCAAGTTTCCACACTCAGCTCTTTCAAATCTGGCCTTAAAACCCACCTCTTCCCAAAATAGCCTCCCTTGCCTGCCCTTCCTTGTCTTTAGTGTCTACAGTTTTAGAGTCATGCATGCGTGTGAATGACTGGTGCGAAAGCGCTTTGATTTGTCTCTGCACAAGATCCAGCGCTATATAAATACCATTATTATTATTATTATTATTATTCCAATTCATGTCCGGCATGTCGGGTGAAAGCAAGTCGTAGTTATTCCGTGATTTTTTTATTTTAATTTTTTTTGTTGTTGATATGAAATGATAAATCTATTCTTGATTTCTTAAATGAATAAGCGAACTTTATGAATTCAAAATAAAAAGTATATGATTTCTTTATGAATCTTTCAAATTCGACACCACTTTAACTAAAGATGCATTAATCATGATTCAGCATTAATCAGATATTTCTACTGTCCCCCCCCCCTCTCTCTCTCTCTCTCTCTCTGGTTGTGTGTGTGTGTGTGGAAAATCCTGGTTTCTTTTTATAATTTGTTTCTTATTTCGAACCTGTACATGAACTATGTTCTGTGCATGTGTCATTTTTAAAACGCATTTCTAATTATCATGTTTTCACCCAGAGGGCCGTATGTAAAAAATAAAAAAGGAGAAAAAAAAAAGAAGTAACAATGGTTTGACCACAATCTTTATGGAATACAATTTGTTTCGTTTCGTTCAGGGAACATGTTTGCATGTTTGGTGCATATCTGTTATGCATGTGTGGGTGGATGTGTGAATGTGTGTCTTCATGTTTTACATTTAGTTGCTTATTTATCATCATTGTTGTCTTATTTATTTATTTATTTTTTATTATTATTATGGTTACTACTACCTTTTTTTATATTGTATTTATTTATTTATTTATTTACTTATCTATTATTTATTCACCTTTTTTTTCTTTTTTTTCTCAAGGCCTGACTAAGCACGTTCGGTTACGCTGCTGGTCAGGCATCTGCTTGGCAGATGTGGTGTAGCGCATATGGATTTGTCCGAACGCAATGACGCCTCCTTGAGCTACTGAAACTGAAACTGAAAACTCAGGGAACAGTTATCAGTGGCGTCTTTTAGTTCTGACTACCACATTCTTTATGTTTACATTAACAATCTCTTGTTTGAAGTTGTCTGATAAGCATTCATTATGTACATAAACAGTGACACTCCTCGAAATCCAACATTTACTGTTGGCCAATTCATCTACAGAGCTCAGTCCTTAACAGTATTTCATGACAGATTAGATAACACCGAAGCAGTATCTGATAATTCTGCCGTATGACTATGATACCTAGAAACGCTGTTGTCAACAGATCAGAAGCAGCTCATGATCATTTCCCGTGCAAGGTCAAACAGCTGTTCAAAATCTTCACGTGTGACACTGAAAATCTTAAACAATGGAAAAGCTTTCACAGAGAGAGAGAGAGCGCACACACAAACATATGGACGTATACACAAACCACGTGAGCAAACAGCAACGACAACAGAAATCTTGTAATGCGTGTTCCTGAACATTTCAAAGCATTGGCAAAAGGTCATTGTTCCTATGCACAGGTGACCATGCACACTATCACCAGTCTTCAGTATATAGTATTGTGATAATGTTTGACAGGTTTCCCTTCTCAGTCACCGACACACGTGCATTGGTTTCTCCATATGGTTCCCAAAACTGACCGTATGACTATAAATCACTGATGGCAATACACAAAGGCAAAGTGAAAACTTTACAAAAATATTTGCTCTTTAACTGACAGACTGAGAGAAGAACAGTTCTCCTCATCCTCAGTTGATATTCTCGTGGACAGAAAAGAAACCATCAACAATTATATTATTGTTACATAAAATATTATCCGCAATGCATACATGGGTCCATATCTTTCTAACTCAGTGAAAAATGGGAAAGTTTCAGTTGCAATGTTTTTCCATTTATGCTTTGAAATTTTGAATTTTCTTAGCCAAGTGAGTTTTAATGCTTCAATATACTTTTTTTAATTTTTTTTTTTTTATATCTGATATGTTTAAATCACCTTCTTTAACGATTTTTGTTGCTGTTTTTCTACTTGCTGTGTCTCGTTTGCCATTCCATATAACCACATTTTTTGGCTGTTATCAATAAAATCATCTGGAGGATTCGGAAGGTAGATCCACAGGTGAATGTTTGGATGAGATGAGAGATTCTAAGACAGCGACACGTCCAATAGGTGTAATATTTCTTTTTATCCATATTTTGAATAAGGCCATCAGTTCAGAGTTTCTCTGCATAATTTATTTTTTCACAATCTTTCACGTCGTTCGTAAACCATATTCCTAATATCTTAAATCGTTCTGGATGCCATTTAATGTTTAAATGTAGCATATATTTGTTTCTGTTTTTTTTTCTAATTTCCTAACCATATAGCTTGTGTTTTTTGTGGATTCATAAAAAGTCTTGAAAATTTGCCAAATTGTTCTACATGTTGAATGGATCTTTCAAACGCCTATTTGCTTTAGCAGGCTTGCTCCCCCCAACCCCCACCCCCCCACCCCCCCACTCTCCCGCCCCCCTCCTCTAACGAATAAACTTAGCAGGCGGCGAGGTTAAGACACGATTTTACTGATCCAATTCGATTTTCGAGCCATCCCGTTTTGGCTATAATTTATACTACCACTATTATACTAAAAGTGTGATGTGACCCTGTCATCACTCCTTGACCCTCGTCCTTCTTCGCTGTCCGTCCCCACCCCCTTCACCTCGACTCCTAAGCTTTTACATTGTAGTGCACCCCCCCCACCCCCACCTCTTCCTGCCCCTACCCCACCCGACTCTTCAGTGACGTACGGTTGTTAAGTTGAAGAGCCGTGTCATAAAATCCTGTAACCTCCAGGACAGGGCTGTAAAGAGACAGCCACCATATGTATCACCCAGGGGATGGTAGTTATTGACTCTCCGTCAGGTAATTGACACGAAACTCTCTACTGCGTCAGGTGATTGACACGAAACTCTCTACTCTGTCAGGTAATTGACACGAAACTCTCTACTCTGTCAGGTAATTGACACGAGACTCTCTACTGCGTCAGGTAATTGACACGAAACTCTCTACTCTGTCAGGTAATTGACACGAGACTCTCTACTGCGTCAGGTGATTGACACGAGACTCTCTACTCCGTCAGGTAATTGACACGAGACTCTCTACTCCGTCAGGTGATTAACAAGAGACACTCTACTCTATCAGGTAATTGACACGAGACTCTCTACTCGGTCACACACCACACACACACACACACACACACACACACACACACACACACACAGAACTCCAAACGTTTTTTTATAATTCAAAGATTAAGATTTTTAGGCATGGCCTATTCTTCCAATCTGTCCGTGCTAATCTACATCAGTTACAATAGTACACATACATTTAAAGGAAAGGGGAGAAAGGGGGAGGAGGAAAAAAAAGATCTTCGTGCAGAAGGACAGATATGATAAAGAACACACACACACACACACACACACACACACACACACACACACACACACACACACACACACACACACACACACACACAGAGATTGACAGATGGATAGCAGAGTGAGAGAGAGAAAGAGAGAGAGAGAGAGAGAGAGAGAGAGAGATACAGACAGAAACACACAGACCAAGACGGACAGAAACAGAGACAGACACATACAGAAAATTAGAAGATAGACACGGGACAGAAGCACACAAATAAAGAAAGAATGGCCAAAAGAGACAGGCAGACTAGAGGAAAGAAAACACAGACATAAAGTAGAAGTAAAGAAAGAAATAAAGTGAATGTAAGAGACAGACAGACAGAAAACAAAGTAGCTTTATGTGAGAGCCGTGTAATAAACATCTGGTCTCCAGGACAGGGTTGTAAAACGACAGCCGCCACCCTGGGGCAGTTGACTCTGTGTCAGGTAATTGACGTGGCCACTGGGCTTCTGTTCCCCCCCCACCCCCCACCCCCCCCCCCCCCCCCCACACACACACACACACAAAAGCACGCACGCATGCACACACAGAAGACAGGTTAGCAGTGTATCTCACCAGGACGCTCTGTGACGCTTCACTGGTGACGCAGGTCTTCGCCGCGAGATAGAAACACACGCTCTCTCTCTCTCTCTCTCTCTCTCTCACACACACACACACAGGTCAGCAGTCTCTCAATACGACTCTCCTTAACACTTCACTGGTGACGCTGAAGTGTACAGCGGTCTTCGCCGCGAGGTAGAAACACACACACACACACACACACACACACAAAAGATAGGTTAGCTTGACTCAGTTTCAGTTTCAGTAGCTCAAGGAGGCGTCATTGCGTTCGGACAAATCCATATACGCTACACCACATCTGCCAAGCAGATGCCTGACCAGCAGGGTAGCCCAACGCGCTTAGTCAGGCCTTGAGAAAAAAAAGGTGAATAAATAATAGATAAGCTTACACAAATGAATAAATAAATAAATAAATAATAACTATAATGTAAAAAGATAAATAAATAAATAAATAAGATAACAATGATGATAAATTAGCAAATAGATGTAAAACATGAAGACACACATTCACATATACACCCACACATGCATAACAGATATGCACCGAACATGCAGTTTCACAGATATGAAAGCACAGTCAAATACATATAAACGTACATGAGCTCCAACACACACACCACACACATTACCCTGCACCTCCTCTACCCCCCTCCTCCACACACTCATTTCTAGTCTACGTATCACAGCTTCCACGGCACACACACACACACACACACACACACACACACACACACAGATGAACACTTACTTGTACAAGCACACACACATATGCCCATATCTCCACACACATATATACAAAGATATATTATATATATACGTTCCAATATCCTGTTATTCCCACAGTGTAGGCATGCATACACTCACATACCTCATCCTCTACCCCACCTCCCCCCGCATCCACACCTTCCCCTCACACACACACACACACCCACACACACACACACGTACGTGCACAGAACTCTACTGACACTTGTGTACACTTACACTCTCGCGCATGCACAAACGCACTCAGAAATACAGACCCACACATGCACACAAACACAAGTTTCAAGTTTCAAGTTTTAATTATCCTTTCACTCCTATTGGAGTATGGAGGATTACTGCAAAATACTCTTTTCGTGCCCATAACAAACATTTCCAAATACACAACAATGGCACATAAAAGTTGAGAAAACACAAATGCTTTTAACTCCAAAAGTATAACTAGGCAACATTTGCAAATCTAATCATCTTACTTACAGCTAAAATGACTTTTTTGCCTCCTTTGAGCAAAGTACAAAAATTAAAAACCGATTTCGTAACTGATCATAATTGGGACATTCCATTATAAAATGAAACTCATCACCAATCACAGACATGTTACAAACCTTACAAAGCCGTAACTCTCGTGGTATGCCTTTGTGTCTCCCTGTTTCTATTTCCAGCTTATGATTACTACTTCGAAATCTGAAGAAGCTGATGACATAATTATCAGGCATTTGACTTATATATTTTTCTCTACCAAATCCACTTTGGAAATTTCAATAAAACAAACATTTACTACTCGCCTCTAGAGCATGTCTCCATAGATTTTGAAAACTATCTCTCAAGGCAATGTTGACATTCTTGCAGAAAGATTCCCTCTCCAAGAAGAATTGAGCATCCCAAACACAGTCATACCCTGCTTCTATTAAAATTTGTCTGATACAACTCATCCATTTTGAAGAATAAATACCATTTCGATATAAGTCAAGTAATATCAAATATATTTTCCCAGAATATTTTTCTGTGTTTGATATTACTAAGCTGGTCCAAAATCGAACTAATCTCATTTTCACTAACACACTAATTGGATAAATACCAGTTTCTCCATAAACAATTTGGGTCATAGTATTTCTGTTCAGTTTGAACAAGCGTTTCAAAAATTTCAATTCTAATTTTTCAAGTATATCTACATTTTCATAACCCCATATTTCTGCACCATACAACAAAATAGGAACAATCATAGACTGGTACATGTCCAGAATGATATGTAAAGGTAAATCTTGATTTCTGGCTGACTGAAGTAACGAAAACATAGCTTTTTGGCCCTGTTCATAAATCAGTTTTTTAGCTTTATAAAAAGTTCCGTTTCTACTAAATTCGATGCCAAGATATTTAAAAGAATCAACAACATCCAAACATGCATCACCAAACTTAAAAACAGGCTTTAGCTTGTTTGTAGAATTAAATATCATCACTTTAGTTTTCTTTACATTGACCACTAGTTTCCATTCTAAACAATATTTGTGAAAAACATTGAGGGACTGCTGTAATCCTTCTTTCGTCTCTGAAAGTAAAATTGTGTCATCTGCATACAGCAGTACAAATAATCGCATGTAATTATCTAACTCTGAAATGTTAACATTCAATAAAAGATCAACAGATGGACTCTTATGCTCAGTCAAATACAACTCTAAATCATTGAGATACAGAGAAAAAAGCAAAGGCGAGAGATTTTCTCCTTGTCGTACACCCTTACAAATGCTAAAGAAATCAGATTTTTCACCATTTAAAAACACACATGACTTAATTCTATCATACATGTTCATTATGACACGCAAAATTTTACTATTCACGCCTTCATGAACAAGTTTTTGCCATAACCCACTTCTCCAAACTGAATCAAAGGCTTTTTTAAAATCAACAAAAGCACAGTAAAGTTTCTTCTTTTTCATGGAGAAAATATCAATAAGTGATTTCAAAACAAACATTTGATCTAATGTAGAATGGGACTGTCTAAATCCTGCTTGGGCTCCTGAAAGTATATTGTTTGTATTGATATAATCAGTCAGTCTAGCATTTAACACTGTAGTGAATAGTTTTCCAACACAGCTGAGCAAAGTTATCCCCCTATAATTATCACAGTCAAGTGTATCACCTTTGCCTTTATACAATGGCAATATCAAGCCGGATACCCATTTTTCTGGTACAACACCTTCGTCCAGTATCTTGTTAAATAATTTACAGTATGTTTCTGTCAGCAAAGGAACGCTGTTGATGATATATTCATTACGAATCATGTCTTCACCGGCACTTTTGCCATTCTTCAGTCTTTTGATGGCTGAAGTAATTTCATCTTCAGTAATACATGCATTTAAAATATCATCATTATCCTCTAAATTGATAATGTGCATTGCCGTTGTACTGTCAATATGTTCATTATCATTAACGTTAAGGTTGCTGAAATGGTGAAACATGTCTTCTAAGTTTATGGGACAAGATGTTTTCTTTTTCTTTTTAATTCTATTCCATAGTTCCCTTGAATTGCTTTTGCGTAAACTTCGTAGTTCACTGTGCCATTTTTTTCTCCACGTCTTTTCTGCTTTCTTTAAAACGGACTTGTAACTTTTGCTGACTCTTTCGAGCGTGTCTCTATTTTTACTAGAATTTCTTTTTTTTACTCTGTGTTTAGCTTTAAAATACTCTGATCGGCTTCGTTTGCATGTGGAATCAAACCAGCTGCGACTATCTCTGTGTTTTGTCTTAGAAGTACGAATTTGATATGTCCCGAGAGTATCTTTTGCCGTCTGAATCAGAATGTTTGCGAGTTTATCATTTATGACGTCAATATCATCAGCATCGATTGCGTCATTTAAGTGTGTAAGCTCAGCGTTAGACAAATTTTCTTGAAAAGAAGCAGCCTTTTCGTGTTCCCATTTTCGTATTATTTCATTCTGACCTGTTACATTTGATGTGGCACAATTTTTATGACACGGTATGACAGCCGTATCAGTATGATTTTTATGGTATAATATGTGACACTCAGTAGCCAGAGACAAGATCAACGGGCTGTGTACATCAGATAATAAAGCATCAAATGGGGAAATAGTAAAATCTGTTATTTTTGTGAACAAAAAAGGGGATCCAATCATGTAGTCAACCACAGTACAGCCATTACTAGTAAACATTCCGATTCCATCATCTCTCCCTGCTCTTCCATTAAGAATATACAATGAAGACGATTTACACAAGTCAATCAATCTATACCCATAGTTGTTTGGTCGACGATTATCTTGATTATGTCTACACTTAATTGGATATAACTGCTCATCTAAAACATTGATCAAATCATGAAATGGACCTTTACTGTCACTCTGATGTTGATCAATAAAATCTTTCAAATTTTTTGTATAAGCATTAAAGTCACCTGCTAACAGAATATAACAATCATATTTACTTTGTACACACACACGCACAGAGGCTGCCACTGACTGGCTGCAAGAGGGATGGGAAAAGATCTCTGATGCCAAGAACGTGGCGTCTAGTGTGTTGCTCAGTCTAATGTATTTGGAAAAGCCCACAGAGACTCTGTTCCGTTTTGAAGAAATTTGCGCAATGTTGGTTTGGAAATGATGCCGATATTTGTTTGATTTGCAAAGCATCGTGCTCTACCTTTCATGTTAGACTTACGGCCACTCCCTCTCTCTGCTTTTATTTCTTTGACTGTGAAACAGGACTCTCCGTGATGATTAACTCGTGACACAGGGTGTAAGGGGGTCTTCACCTGAAAGAAAAAAAAGAAAAGGGGGGGGAGAAAGAGACAGAGAAAGAGACACAAAGGGAGAAAGAGGGAGAGGGAAAAAGAGAGAGACAAAGGAAAGAAAGACAGATAGACCAAGAAAGAAAAAAGTAAAAAAGAAAAATGAAAGGGAACAGAAAAAAAGAGAGAAAAAAGCGAAAGAAAGATAAGACACACATAGATAGAGAGACAGACATATGGAAATAAAGAAATAATTAATGTAGATTTTTTTTAAAGAAGAAAGCCAGAAGTAATCATGCTTATTCCACAGTCGATTGAGTGGCGTCGTTTAGTTCTGGCTACCACGAGTGTCACATTTTTTGTTTACATTTGTAATCTCTTCTTCGAACTTGTCTGATAGCTTGCACTCAGTACATAAACAATGACTGTCCATAAATCAATACTAACTGTTTGTCAGTTAATCTACAGAACTCAGTCCTGTAAACATTACTTCAAGACATGTATCTTTAGATAAAACCAAAGCATTGCTGTGGTAAACAAAGCAGAAGCAGCTCAGTATTAGTTCATTCCCGGGCATTCAAAATCTTCACGTGTGACGAAATTCAGGACAATGAAAAAGGTTGGAGAGAGAGAGAGGGGGGGGGGGACAGACAGACAGACAGACAGACAGAAACCAGGTAGAGACAAACAGAACAAAGAAGGAAAAGGGTAAACATAAGAAAGAAAAGTAAAATGAAAGCAAGAGAGACAGAGAAAAGAAAGCGAGAGACAGACAGACAGACAAAAGAATCTGTAATCGGATTAACTTTAAGTGTGTACCAAGTTGAATAGCCGTGTAATAAACCTCCCAGATAAGGGTGTCCAGTGGCAATCACCACCCCGGGATAACTCGATGTTGACACACCATCTGGCCCTGTCTGCTTTTCTTTAAGCCGATACACAGAGATATCAAACAGCTACTCACCACCACCACCCCTCCCCACTCCCAATGCCTGCCGGGATATCAGTCGACAAAAGGGTCAGAAAGCATGGAAGTAAAGTGGCCAATCAAACGAAGGCACGGAAGTAAACACCTGTATAGAAGTTGTCTTCTGTGGACAAAACCGGTCAGTCACAAACAGCGTTCCACCGAACAATGGGTCCAGCTACAACAGTGAAAACGTCGCTTCACCAACACTACGACACGGTGAAGTTAATAAAACGAGGAGGATATGGGACGGTAATGTTCTTTTTTTTTTTTTTTACCTTTGATTTGGTTTTTGAGTATAGAGTACATGTCAAAATTGTATATTTCCTTGTTTCTCACAACTCACAATTGTTTGATATTACAAGGTAGAAATAAAAACAAGAAAAACAAGAAAAAGCAGGATATATTCATAGAAACCAAAACAATGTATTCAGGGAGGAAAACCAAAGTTTAAAAGAATTAAGAAAAAAATGGGGCGGCTGAGTTATAGGACTGGTATTTTTGGTTAGTTTTAGATATTCAGCAGGACCCAGCAGTACTGTATGAATCTTTTGTTTTAAGGCCCGAAATGAATAAAGAATGGTCCATTGGGGGGGGGGGGGGGGGGGGGGGGGCAGTGGGTGCGGGGAAGGAAGCATGTACTTTTGCTGGGAGGAGAAATAAAAGCTTAGTCAGTTGAAACAATTTCAAAGGGTATGGAACATTCCTTTTCTCAATCAGTTCCTTTGAGCGAATGCACATGGTTAAAAAAAAAACCCACTCATAAAACATCTTCCTAATGTACTATTACAGAACGGTGATATCTGGTAGATGGTTTAACGTGAGGAAAGATGATGGCGGATGGTGGTGGTGGTGGTGGGATGTACTGGGGGTATTGCTGGGGGGTGGCGAGCAGAACGCACCCACGTGTTTTGTACTATATGAATATAGTACGCTAAATATTTTTAAAAGTTTAAAGAGGTCAATGCGATTTTCGTAAAGCCATTCATACGCTGAGAAGTTGTACTTTTTTTCCGTGCTGAATCTGCCCTTTCTATTCGTAAACAGCATTCACCGTGTTTTCTACGTCACTGGTGAACAGTTCATAGGTCATTGGTGTACAGTTCATAGGTCATTAGTGTACAGATAATAGATCATTGATGTACAATTCATAGGTCATTGGTGTACAGTTCATAGGTCATTGGTGAACACATCCATCAGTGACTGCATGCCTGCTCGGCATGAATACAGTTAATGACTGTCCCCATCCTCCACATCTCCCATCACTGTTCAAACGTGGGAAAGGGGGTAAACAAATGGATGAAAAGGAAAAAAAAAAAAAGATTTTTTTTTTAAATCACAACTCTAATTGGTTGAATGTCTACATGTGCATAAAATGTCACCTTTGCTTGGAAATGTTAACATTTTGGAGGAGGGGGATGGGGTAGGGGGGGGGTGGATTGGACACGTGGTGTGTTTGTATGCCCACGTGTTTCTGTCAACACGTGTGTTTCTGTTTGTGCGTCCATGTGTGCGCACAATCAGTCAAAAGCGAGCGACAACAAAGGGAAGGGATGCGCACACAGTCAAAGTGAGCGACAAAGACACGGGAAAGGAAAACGTGTTTGATGTTATTGAGGTCGGTCTCTGATTCTGGAGCTACGCTGCAGGTTTTGTGAAAGTAAGATCTGATCAAGTAAGTCAGTTCAAGAGAAAAAAGAGAAAAGACTTGACTGTTGAGTTTTGCTGTGGAGGGTATTGAGGGAATGTGTAACGTGGCAGAGACCCTCCCAAACTCTCCAAACTCACAGTGAAAAAACAAACAAAGAAAACCCACCCAAAACAAAAACAAACAAAAAAACTACACCGATGCAGAAAGCGCTCTCTCGCAAAAGAGCAAACGCCCGCAGACAGAAACAGTCCACTCAAGAATATTGAATTTATTTTCTTACACACGACGCAGACAACACAAACATTCAAGTACAGAAAACCCGATTGCTCCAAATTGACAAGCATCCCAACATTCCTGTCCTTGCTCACAAACTAAATCAATTTTACAGAAGAAGAAAACATGGAGGTGAACATGAAGATGAAGAAAAAAACAAAAAAACAGCAACTAAATTTGAAAAAGTTATAGGCTACACTCACACACCACCTCGCCTAACATGCTTACACCCACTCTCATTTCACACGTGTGAATGATGATGATTATCATTAATGTTATTGTTGTCGTTATTGCTATTATCATTAACTATCATATTTCTAACATCAGTGCTGCGTAAGCTATACAATAATCCAGGGAAATATAGCTGCCATTATTTTCCGCGGAAAACTATGAGTGTGGATAATTCATGTTGTTGTTGTCATTATTAACTATCATATTTCTGACATCAGTGCTGCGTAGGCCATTTGATAATCCAGTGAAATACAGCTGTCATTATTTCCGCGGAAAACAAAGAGTATCTCCAGACCAGGAGCCTGAAGATAAAAGCACACCATGTTAAGAAGCAAATGAAGTGTTCACAACACATTCACACAACTGTCTAAAAAAAAAAATTAAAAAAAATTCCTACCCAGACCAGTCGCAACCAAGGGAGGCAAGACCAAACAGGCTTTTAGGTAAACAAAATATTTTTCTGAATGGTATGATTTCCCTCTTTAGAATAATCCCCAAAAGTAGAGAGATTTTTTCTTGTAGTAACTTAAAGGTAGATTCAACATGTCTTTTTTTCCCGAATATGAAACCAAACGACCAGACCGATGTTTGTTTTTTATTTTTATTTTTGTTTTTTATAAACCTACATAAATCTATAAAATGCTCCATTCCTCTACAGCTTGTGAAAATGACGAAAAGAAACGAGCTCGGGTTTCTCCAGTCCGTCATGGCGCTTTTGTATACTTACCTTATTATTATTGCTCTTTATTTATCTGTTTATTCATTCTCTTTATCTATTTATTCATTATTGTTAGTTGTACCTGCTATTTTTTTTCCTCAAGGCCAAAGTGCGTGGGGTCACGCAGCTGATCAGGCATCTGCTTTAGCAGATGTGGTGTGGTATATATATATGGATTTGTCCGAACGCAGTGACGCTTCCTTGAGAAACTGAGCTGCTTCGGTTAACCCTTTGAGCCCTGAGTTCCTGAACAATTTTAACCCTTCTGCCTGAGCTCCTGAGCCAAAATTTGCAAATAATTGATATTAAAGACAGTCCACCTTCTATCCTCCTTTGTCAGCCTCAGCTTAACGAATAGAAGAGCTTGCTGCTGGCTGACATGACCAGAGAGATGATGCAACACCTCTGTGAACTGAGTGACACTGGTTTGTCACGTAACTCGGGTGGGTGAATTTACCCGCTTCACATTTTCCAGCCTTTCTCTCTCCGCCTCCACCCAACACCCAACCCAGCCACCCCCCCAACCCCCTGCCCATGGTCTGTCCTTACCACCCTCAAGTCGAGAGCAAAGAGTTCTCCCACACTCATGACGGTTTCGCTACACGTGAAAAACAAAAAAACAAAAACTAACGAAACCTCATGCCTTGTGGATTTAAGGAACGGGAGGTGGGTAATAAAATGAGGACAGGCCGACCATGACCAATAGAAAAGTGTGTGACCAGTGGGTGTTGCTGTGTTGCGGGTGTACCAGTTGCCGTGACAAAAAGAAAAAAAAAGAAAAAAAAAAGTGTGACCAATGGTGTTGCTGTGTTGCCAGTGTACCCGTAACAAAACAAAACAAAAAACAAAACAAAACAGTGTGACCAGTGCATGATGCTGTGTTGTGGGTGTACCAGCACCCGTGAAAAATAAAGAAAAAGAGAAAAAAAGTGTGTGACCAGTGGGTGTTGCTGTGTTGCCGGTGTACCAGCGCCCATGACAAAAAAAAAAAAAAAAAAAATTAAATGTGTGTGACCAGTGGGTGTTGCTGTGTTGCAGGTGCACTAGCACCCATGACCAAAAAAAAAAAAAAAAAAAAAAAAAAAGAAAATCAGAAAACGGAAAAGTATGTGAACAATGGGTGTTGCTATGTTGCGGGTGTACAAGTGCCCGTGACAAAATAAACCAAAAAGAAAAGTGTGTGACCAGTGGGTGTTGCTGTGTTGCAGGTGTACCAGATGAGACACAAGGCCACGGGAAGGATGAGGGCGGTGAAGTGCGTCAGTGACCTGCAGGGGTCCAGGAAGGAGATGAATCTGCTGACCTTCCTCAACAGGGGCGACGTCCACGGCTTCGTGGGTAGGTCCCTGTCTCTCGTGACCGTCAGAACGGTTGTGGTGATTGTCTGTCAATACAGTGTCCATGAAAGTCTGGGTTCGAATCTTAGTCTCGACCTTTCTCCCAAATTTGACTTTCAATTTCAGTTGCTCAAGGAGGCGTCACTGCGTTCGGACAAATCCATATACTCTATACCACATCTGCCAGGCAGATGCCTGACCAGCAGCGTATAACCCAACGCGCTTTGTCAGGCCTTGAGGGGAAACCCCCCCCCCAAAAAAAAACAACAAATTAAATAACTAAATAAATAATTAACTAAATAAATAATATAATTTAAAAAATAAAAATAATAAATAATAATAATAGTGAAAATAAATAAATAAATAGATGAATAAATAAATAAGATTAATAAATTTAAAAAAAATAAAAACAATGATAAATTTGGAAAATCAAACGAGTCAGAGGAGACGAAAAACCAAGATCCCACGTGCAGCACGCACTCAGCACACTGATGGCAATATGTGTTGTCCTCTGGCAAAATTTCTGTTGAAGAAGAATTCCACAAGTAATCCATGCATGCACTCAAGGCCTGACAAGCGCGTTTGGTTATGCAGCAGGTCAAGCATGTGCCTCGCAGATGTAGTGTAACGTATTGTGGATTTCAAGTGAATGAAAGCAGTGACCCCATTGAGAAAGCAGTGACCCCATTGAGAAAGCAGTGACACCCCATTGAGAAAGCAGTGACACCATTGAGAAAGCAGTGACACCATTATTGAGAAAGCAGTGACACCATTGAGAAAGCAGTGACCCCATTGAGAAAGCAGTGACACCATTGAGAAAGCAGTGACCCCATTGAGAAAGCAGTGACACCATTATTGAGAAAGCAGTGACACCATTATTGAGAAAGCAGTGACCCCATTGAGAAAGCAGTGACCCCATTGAGAAAGCAGTGACCCCATTGAGAAAGCAGTGACACCATTATTGAGAAAGCAGTGACACCATTGAGAAAGCAGTGACACCATTATTGAGAAAGCAGTGACACCATTATTGAGAAAGCAGTGACACCCCATTGAGAAAGCAGTGACACACCATTGAGAAAGCAGTGACCCCATTGAGAAAGCAGCAGTGACCCCATTGAGAAAGCAGTGACCCCATTGAGAAAGCAGTGACCCCATTGAGAAAGCAGCAGTGACCCCATTGAGAAAGCAGTGACACCATTATTGAGAAAGCAGTGACACCATTGAGAAAGCAGTGACACCATTGAGAAAGCAGTGACACCATTATTGAGAAAGCAGTGACACCCCATTGAGAAAGCAGTGACCCCATTGAGAAAGCAATGACACCATTGAGAAAGCAGTGACACCATTATTGAGAAAGCAGTGACACCCCATTGAGAAAGCAGTGACACCCCATTGAGAAAGCAGTGACACCCCATTGAGAAAGCAGTGACACCATTGAGAAAGCAGTGACACCCCATTGAGAAAGCAGTGACCCCATTGAGAAAGCAGTGACACCATTATTGAGAAAGCAGTGACCACCATTGAGAAAGCAGTGACACCATTGAGAAAGCAGTGACACCATTATTGAGAAAGCAGTGACACCCCATTGAGAAAGCAGTGACACCATTATTGAGAAAGCAGTGACACCATTGAGAAAGCAGTGACACCATTGAGAAAGCAGTGACACCATTATTGAGAAAGCAGTGACACCATTGAGAAAGCAGTGACCCCATTGAGAAAGCAGTGACACCATTATTGAGAAAGCAGTGACACCATTATTGAGAAAGCAGTGACACCATTGAGAAAGCAGTGACACCATTGAGAAAGCAGTGACACCATTATTGAGAAAGCAGTGACCCCATTGAGAAAGCAGTGACACCATTATTGAGAAAGCAGTGACACCATTGAGAAAGCAGTGACACCATTGAGAAAGCAGTGACACCCCATTGAGAAAGCAGTGACACCATTGAGAAAGCAGTGACACCATTATTGAGAAAGCAGTGACACCATTGAGAAAGCAGTGACCCCATTGAGAAAGCAGTGACACCCCATTGAGAAAGCAGTGACCCCATTGAGAAAGCAGTGACACCATTATTGAGAAAGCAGTGACCCCATTGAGAAAGCAGTGACACCATTATTGAGAAAGCAGTGACACCATTATTGAGAAAGCAGTGACACCATTGAGAAAGCAGTGACACCCCATTGAGAAAGCAGTGACCCCATTGAGAAAGCAGTGACACCATTATTGAGAAAGCAGTGACACCATTGAGAAAGCAGTGACACCATTATTGAGAAAGCAGTGACACCATTGAGAAAGCAGTGACACCATTGAGAAAGCAGTGACCCCATTGAGAAAGCAGTGACACCATTATTGAGAAAGCAGTGACACCATTATTGAGAAAGCAGTGACACCATTATTGAGAAAGCAGTGACACCATTGAGAAAGCAGTGACACCATTATTGAGAAAGCAGTGACACCCCATTGAGAAAGCAGTGACACCATTGAGAAAGCAGTGACACCATTATTGAGAAAGCAGTGACACCCCATTGAGAAAGCAGTGACACCATTATTGAGAAAGCAGTGACACCATTGAGAAAGCAGTGACACCATTGAGAAAGCAGTGACCCCATTGAGAAAGCAGCAGTGACCCCATTGAGAAAGCAGTGACACCATTGAGAAAGCAGTGACCCCATTGAGAAAGCAGTGACACCATTGAGAAAGCAGTGACACCATTGAGAAAGCAGTGACACCATTGAGAAAGCAGCAGTGACCCCATTGAGAAAGCAGTGACACCCCATTGAGAAAGCAGTGACCCCATTGAGAAAGCAGCAGTGACCCCATTGAGAAAGCAGTGACCCCATTGAGAAAGCAGTGACACCATTGAGAAAGCAGTGACACCCCATTGAGAAAGCAGTGACACCCCATTGAGAAAGCAGTGACACCCCATTGAGAAAGCAGCAGTGACCCCATTGAGAAAGCAGTGACACCATTGAGAAAGCAGTGACACCATTGAGAAAGCAGTGACACCATTGAGAAAGCAGTGACACCATTGAGAAAGCAGTGACACCATTGAGAAAGCAGTGACACCATTATTGAGAAAGCAGTGACACCCCATTGAGAAAGCAGTGACACCATTGAGAAAGCAGTGACACCATTGAGAAAGCAAACTCTGTCAACACCCATGTCTTTCTTCCGTGTGAGTGACGTGTGTGGGTGGGGGTAGGGTGGTGATCGGAGTCAACTGAGAGTTCTTTTCTTATCACACACACACACACACACACACACACCTGATGTAGTACTGGTTTTTGGATGGTTGGATGTGTGAGAGATGAAGATAAAGACGAGACACAGGGAGAAGACACTTTCGCCTGTTTTCCATGCGTGTTTATGAACAGACGATTTGTGTGTGTGTGTGTGTGTGTGTGTGTGTGTGTGTGTGTGTGTACGTGCGTGAGTGTGTGTGTGTGTGTGTGTGTGTGTGTGTGTGTGTGTGTGTGTTCTGTGAGCAGTCCATTTCCACGCCATTTACAAAGACCAAGACCGACACTGTCTGGTCTTTGACCGACTGCAGTGTAATCTGGAGAAGTGGGTGCACGCTCTGCATCCAGGGGGAGTGGACTTGAGAGTATTCAAGGTGCTGGCTACTCGGATGCTGGCGGCCTTTGAATACCTGGGCAGCAAAGGAATCCTTCATGGAGACGTCAAGCCCAACAATTTCCTTATGGCGTCGGAGGACCCGGGCAGTCTGAAAGTGTGTGACTTTGGGCTGTCACAGAAACTCCCCAGTGAGAACACCCCCCTGGTAAGTCTGCCTGTCTGGTATTTCTCGTTAGACGTTGATGAAGGAACATTTCTGTTGTGTGGCATTGTGTGCTTGAGATGATCCAGAGAAACCTTGCTCTCTCTCTCTCTCTCTGTTTGAGATATACCGAAGCATGTGTGTATGAGCTTTCCTGAAGACTTGTGTACTTGTGTCTGAGATTTACCGAAGCTTTTCTGAAGTAACCTTGTTGCATAATCATATTATTGTCTGTGGGTTAAAATACGGTGTATCTAATTGTGTGTGCGTTTGAGATGTACAACAGAAACCTTGCTGAACACAGCATTATGTATACATTAGAAATACACCAGAGAAACATAACGGTACAGCACATGTATATATATAATTTTTCCACACCATTGTGTGTGTCATCAGAAGAAATGGCAGCAAAGCTGCAGCTATACAGCAGTGTGTGTGTGTGTGTGTGTGTGTGCGGGCGCGCGTGCGTGCGTGCGTGCGTGCGTGCTTGTGTGTGTGTGTGTGTGTGTGTGTGTGTGTGTGTGTGTGATTCCAGACGTACCGCCGGACAATGGGAATCCCCAGCTACAGGGCCCCGGAAGTCATGCTGGGGTACCGTACTGAGTACGCCATGGCGGCGGATGTGTGGGCTGTGGGGTGTGTGCTGTTGTATGGTGTGCTGTGTCGCAACCTCTTCCCTTTGGCCAGTGACGGTCGGGACGCGTCGGTACGTTGACTTGTTTTGTAGCCTGGCTGCTGGCTTCTTCCGCGTCCTTTTTTCTTGTGTCGCTTTTTTTTTTTTTTGTGGTTGTTGGTCTCATCCAAATTGTGTGTGTGTGTGGTAAAAAAAAAAAGAAAGTCACTTTCTTTAATGTGTGTGTATTTGTATTTGTAATTCTTTTTATCAGCAGATTTCTCCGTGTGAAATTCGGGCTGCTCTCCCCAGGGAGAGCGCGTCGCTACACTACAGCGCCACCTTTTTTCTTTCTTTTTTTTTTCCCTGCGTGCAGTTTTATTTGTTTTTCCTATCGAAGTGGATTTTTCTACAGAATTTTGCCAGGAACAACCCTTTTGTTGCCGTGGGTTCTTTTGCGTGCGCTAAGTGCATGCTGCACACGGGACTTTCGGTTTATCGTCTCATCCGAATGACTAGCGTCCAGACCACAACTCAAGGTCTAGTGGAGGAGGAGAAAATATCGGCGGCTGAGCCGTGATTCGAACCAGCGCGATAAGATTATCTCGCTTCCTAGGCGGACGCGTTACCTCGAGGCCATCACTCCATGTGTGTGTGCTATTTAAAAACAAAACAAAAAAAAGTCGCTTTCTTTAGTGTGTGTGCGTGCGCGGGCGCGTGTGTGTTTGTGTGCACACGTGTGCGCGCGTGTGTTTGTGTGCACGGGCGCATGTGTCGAAACCACACGACTTTCCCCGTCTTTACATGCAACGTTAGTTTCCTCTGGCGCACCTGCTGCTGCGCTGGAATGAGGTCGATGCTGACGACTGTAACGATGCTTGCTCCTCAGGAGAAAGTGCTGAGCCAGATGTGCAGCCTGGTGGGCCGGCCCCCACGCCACATGCTGGACGGGGCACAGGAACGGCGTCTGTGCGACCTGGTCAGCACCTTCCACTGCCCTGTGGCCGAGGTCAGTCTGGAGGAGTCTCCTCTCTTCTCTCCTCTTCTCCTCTTATCTCTCCTCTTCTCCTTTTATCTCTCCTCTCTTTTCTCTCCTCTTCTCCTCTTATCTCTCCTCAATTCTCCTCTTTTTCCCTCCTTCTTTTCTCCTCTCTTCTCTTCCCTTCTCTCCTCTTATCTCTTCTCCTCTCTCGTCTTGTCTCCTCTCTTCTCTATCCTATCCTCTCTTCTCCTCTTCTCTCCTCTCTTCTCCTCTTATCTTCTCTCTTCTCCTCTTCTTTCGTCTCGTCTTCTCCTCTCGTCCTGCCTTTTAAGATGTGCCTTTCACTTCATCATAATGTATTTACTTGTTTGTTAAATATGTTTACTTATTTAATTTAATGTCGTGTTGTGCACAAACCGAGGACGGGTTTCTCGTTGCCTGATCAGCACTGTAGGTTTAAGCAAAATGTCAAGTAACAGATCAGATGAGTTTTGGTTTAAACATTTTTAATATCAAGAAACAAGGTGCAATACAGCGTTCAATTAAGAAGACTTGAGCAACAACAAGCATGAGCTTATATCGTGCTCGTTCATATGCAACAAGCAATACACAAACGCAATGGCGAAAATACATTATTTGACAATGTTGAAGTGCAAGACAAAACTAAACAAGAAAAACAACAACAAAAACACACACACAAAAAAAACAACAACACCCAAACTATTACCGCAACTACCACTGACAACAACAACAATAAAAATATTAATGATAATACTAATATAGTAGCAACAATAATAACACCCTGGAAAGTGAACATCACCTAGACGAGTTTACTTTCAGCATATCATGCAGTTCACTCCACGTTGTTTTAACACCTCCTTGAACTGTTGTTACAGAATTCCGATCCACTGGAGTCCTTCCTGGTGAAGGAACTCCACGACGTCAGGGGCCACGACAGGTCAGAGGTCACAGAGCTCCATGAGTTCATCAGGGAACTCATGGTTCTGGACCCTGACAAGAGGATGCGACCAGCGGAAGCTGTACAACACCCCTTCTTTCGTGAGAAACCACAATTTCGAGACTTTGTAAAATAATAAGTAAATAAAGAACAAAATACGTAACAGACTATTGAAAAGTTTGTGTGAGCAATAAAGAAACAAGGGTAAGTAACGGAATGAATAAGAGTAAAAATAAAGGGGGGAAAAAAGCAAGAAAATCAGATGACGTAAAATAAAACATCTTGCTTCCTTCGGTAAGTAAAGTAAAAAAGGCAGTTAGATAATGTGCATAAAAACATAACGGGACTTCCAGGAAAATGCCACATTAATTTACATTTTTTAAAGGTGTAGAATACAGATACGAAGGTGAACAACAGAGAATAATGCAAGAGACACATTTTGCAGAACCTCACAAAAAACATTTGTCTGAAAATATGGAGAAACAAAATTAAACTTGGTTGCTGTACAAAGTATTAAATGACACATACGGAATACAGTTGTGCATTATTGAATTTTCTTTACATTCGTTCAGTTATTCTGAATGCCTTCCCATTTTCTTGGTATCTGTTAATTGTTTTTGGTTTTTTTAAAGGAACAAAAGCTCGTGAGTTCAACCAGCTTCGTTTAACACGTGAAGCTGTCGATCAGTAAGGTGTCACACGTGCATCATGTCACATGCTTTGTGTTGAAGTCGTTCCCCAGGTGGATCCTGTGGTGGTTTTGTACTTTTGTAAAAGAAAGCTCTCACAAGTTGATTGAAGAGAAAACAGATGGAAAGAGGGGTACAGGTGTGGGCCCAGTGTTACACCCACAGCAGGGAGGTGGGAGACAGAGTGTGTGACCAGTGGGGGGGAGATGTGTTGCAGGTGTACCAGATGATGCACAGGGCCGTGAAAAACGTCACTGACGACTTCCTAGAGGTCCGGAAGGAAGTCGTACTATTTTTTAACGTTTTTAATGAATTGATATGTCTGTGTGTGTGTGTGTATATATACATATATGCATGTATAATTACAAAACGATGACTGCTCTCAAAATGAACAATATTTACCTGGTGGCATACTTGTAAGGTTCACCTTGGTATGTTCGGCAGTTTGGAATTTGTAATGCATAGCGAATGTGTCATTCACATAATTATTAATCATTGTATTTATTTATTGTGAAAATGAGCATGTGCAAGGGAGTTGTTTCATTCTTTGATTGAATGTAATTTTGATACAATATCTTTGAAATTGGCAGGAGTTAAAATTATGGAGGAAATGTAGTTAACCCTTTAAGCCCTGAGTTCCTGAGCAATTTTAACTCTTCTGCCTGAGCTCCTGAGCCAAACTTTGCAAATAATTGGTATTAAATAAGACGAATTGTATTGTTGTACAGGCGATGCAGTTTAAAAAAAATGGTTAAGGGAAGGGGGATAATAAATCATGACTTCCATAAGTAAAGAAAAAAATAATTTATTGGGTATTTTAAGACTTGATGAGCGAGTCCAACTGGACGCTATGGGTTAATATCGGGAACAAATTCATGATGGTAGTGGAAAAACGATACAGCTGTATACGGTAAACGGTGATTTTGTATTTGTGACATGTGAAACATTGAAATGAAAGGGAGATAATTCTATTTACGGTGTCGAACGGCGGGATTTGCGGAAAGATGCAGACAACCAATGATAAGCGTGTTTTGTTTTGTTTTGTTTTGTTTAAATTTTTTTTTTTTAATGAAGTTTCAACGTCCTTCACAAGAAAAGTAGAAAAGTAGAGACATGTTTTGTTTTGTTTTTCTTTACCTTTGTGTTATATATATATATATATATATATATATATATATATATATATATATATATATATATATATATATATATATATATCTTAATGTTTTACTCATTAATGGTTTTGGGTTGCCAGTACGTCTTTCGATGCACTCCTTGCTGGTTGCCGCTAGTTTGGTGGAAATTTTATGTGTAACATGGTGGTTCCAGACTACCCGCCTTGTGGTACCAGCGACGGATCCACCGAGGTCTCTGCTGACTTCGGTTCTGAGGACCACCTCTCCAGTCCGCCAATGCCATCAAGGGTTTCGCCGTTTCATGTTTGACAGTGATCTTTAAATGAACAAAAGGGAAAGACAATTTAGTGCTTCAGTTTATTTTCTTCTTCTTCTGAGGGCTCCTGGTCAGATTTCGCTCTTGAGATTTTTGCTTTAGTAATATATATATATATATATATATATATATATATATATATATATATATATATATATATATATATATATATATAATTCAAAACTTGTTCATCTTCATATTAACATACTTGCACTCGCATACTCACGTACATACATGATGCTCTCTTGCACAGAGAGAGAGGGGGGGGGGGATACTACCTGTGTTTGATATTGGTGGGAGTGGGGTTGAGATGACGTGCCTCCGAGTGAACCTGATGTGTTTATTTGATAATTGACTGTGTGGCCACATTCATTTCTGACCTTTGGGTACTTTGTTGACTGAAATAAGGGTGTACTTCTGTTGTTGTGTTATCTTTATTTTGTTATTATATGTTCATATAAATACATAAATGAGTACATTAAATGCATGATGAAAATCTGTATCTGTACGGGCTCGTTTGTGTTCAGTTGTGGCGTGTGTAGTAGGATATTGTAGGGAGGGTTCACGTCCGCCTTAGCACGCGTGACAGTAACGTGCTCAGTAAGTGCCCACACTCTGCACTAGAATGCATTCGTTTATGGACTTAGGCGGTCCTCAGTCGTCTCACTTTCAAGGATGGCTATCGATGGAGCAATGTTGAAAGAATAAAGATGGTCTCCATTCCGGCTTTGTTCCTCAAGTAATGTATCACGCGACAACCCAGTCGGAATTGTGCTTTGACGTGTAGTTGCTTCCCTTGGCACACGCCAGACACGTGGCTTGATAATTAGGGCCAATAGTCCATTCAGCTCAGCGGCCGGGCCGCTTGTGGCTGTGCTGTTAAAAGGAGCTGGCAAGTGGGAATACTTGAGTTGGAGTGTCAACTGTTGCCTTCCCGGCAGCCTTTCAGTTGAGGTCGAGCACATGCCTCTCTCTCTTGAATAGAATTGAATTGAACCTATTACTGAATCTCTTCAACCTCCTGTAAAATTGTTAGAAAGCTTTCGTTGTGTCTGTATAAAGCTTCCAAACTCCGAGAAACCAATACGTCACGAGAATACCGAATTTTATGCATTATGTTTCGTAGGTGGTTTGGACTGGTGTTATATTTTCATATAATTAGTTTGTATCTGCATTATGGTGTTGCATTACATGTTCACAAACCCCTTCAAAAGGGGCTTTGGCCTGTTTGAACTTGAATAAACCATGTTGAATCTCTCTCGTTGTCAGTGAATAGAGGCGGGTGGCGCGCAAGGTGAGAATCTCGTGTGTGTGTTCAGGTTTGTGACTGACTGAGTGGTTGCACGTTCTGGGAATGATGACATGAAAGTTTTTGTCATGTGGCTCGCTCGGCGTGTGCAAGCTGGGCAAAAAGTACGTGCCGAATTTATGTCTGCTTCAGGGGTGTTAACCACTGAATTGTCAGCTTCACTGAATTTTCAAGATCTCCCCTGACATGGAAAACAGCACACGTAAATCCCCTGCATAAAAAAAAGCTGCAAGGGAATTTTGTAACAATTACCGCCCAGTGTCACTGATTGGTTGTGTTGGTAAAATCCTTGAGAGATCCATACATAGGCGATTTTACTTTTCTTTTCTTTTTTTTTTTTTTTTTTTTTAATCATCCAATCATATTTTGTCTATTTCCCAGACAGGCTTTATTCCTGGTGACTCGACATGAAATCAGTTTCTGTGCATTTATAATGATTTGTGCTCATCTTTTGATCATGGAGTCAAAACCCAGGTTGTGTATATTGATACATCCAAAGCTTTCGATCGGGGCTGGCACAACTGAAGGGGTTTCTTCTGAAGCTGAAAACGAATGGTATATGAGGCAAAATATTCGACTGGTTTACAGACTGTCTTTCTGCTGATCGTGTCCAAGCAGTCATGATAAAGGGTGATAAGTCAGACTACACAGAAATCTCCGCGGGTGTTCCTTAAGGCTCTGTACTATGTCCACTTCTATTGCTTATTTATACTGATAACACTGTACACGATATAGTCCAGCATGAAGCTATTTGCAGATGATACGACCATGTCCTTAGCACTAAACAACCCAGACTTCCGTGCGCAAGTAATTAACTCCGACTTAGAAAAGATGTAATCTTGGGCAAAGCCCTGGAAAGTCAAATTTAATGAAGGGAAGATAGAGTTGTTAAAATTTTCTCGAAACAATACAGTTTTACCTCTTACTTTTGGCAGTACACCTTATAGACATAAACATGTATGCTCCAAAACAGTTGTAAATGGGATGAACATATTTAAAGTACAATTAATACTGAATGTGGGTTTCTTGTTCAAAGACTTTGTTTCTTTTATTTTCTTTCTAAAAGATTTTTTTGTTCGCTTTTTTCGTGTTTCTCTTTTATTATGCGATACCTGTGGATACTATAAATTTGATTTCATGCTGATATCATGATTCTCTTTTATCATGCGATGCCTGTGGATACTATAAATGTGATTTCATGCTGATATCATGATCTTACTTATTTGTTTTTTCATTCATTGTTGTTTTTCTTGTTGTTGTCGTTTATTGTTTGTTCTTTTCACATCAAGAAATGATGTTAGTCGATTTTGCCACCATCTGCCTCCCATACTTTCTGAATTAATTGTCTGGATAATGCTCCAACAATTTTTATCCAAACAAACCTGGTCATAACACGTTTTATTTATATTCATATTCTAACACATGAATAAGCAGAGCATGAAGTATTTACTGTGCATTGCGTAAAATGTCAAAAAAATTGTACTTAAGAACTGGATGATCCCGTGCTGCCATACCAACATTCACCTTTCCAGTCGATACAATACTGATTCAATTCTTCATGAAATGTCATGACTGGTTAGGAACTGGAAAACATCCATAAAAGCAAATTAACGTCTTCTAGTATAAAATACATGAGACTGAAAACGTTTGTTTCCTTTTGACCCAAAAGACTTCTCTTACTTTTTAGATGTACAGTATTTGTCATCTGCTGCAGTGTCCTGCTCACTGAGGAAAAGAGTCAGCATCAGCGCGGAGCAGTCAGTCACATGTACTAGTTTCAGTTTCAGTTTCACTTTCTCAAGGAGGCGTCACTGCGTTCGGACAAATCCATACACGCTACACCACATCTGTTGAGCAGATGCCTGACCAGCAGCATAACCCAACGCGCTTAGTCAGGCCTTGAGTGCATGCTTACATATTTGTGTACCTATGAAAGGGGATTTCATTTTACGTAATTTCGCCAGAGGACAACACTCTCGTTGCCATGGGTTCTTTTTCAGTGCGCCAAGTGCGTGCTGCACACGGGACCTCGGTTTATCGTCTCATCCGAAAGACTAGACGCTCAGTTTGATTTTCCAGTCAAACTTAGGAGAAAGGGCGAGAGCGGGATTCGAACCCACACCCTCACGGACTCTCTGTATTGGCAGCTGAGCGTCTTAACCATTCTGCCACCTTCCTCCTTGCATGTACTAAACCGTGCTGAACGCTTTCTGGCGAGCTGCATTCCGCGCTTGTGTAACCTCCCTCACACGCTCTCGCCTTGCGAATCTTTGTAATTCGCTCTCTCACGGCCAGAAATGTGAATTGTTATTATTAAAATCAAAATCTATTTATGTTCCCACCCCCACCCCCATACAGTGGTAAACTTTGGATTTAATTTGAGAGTGACTGATTAATTTCTTGGGACTTTTTTTTCTTTCTTGCGTTTGGTGCAAAGCATCGAGTGACTGGGTCATTTCGTGGACATTGATTTTTTACTTGCATTTTTGTTGGTGCAAAGTTTTGATGGAGTAGAGATGGTGATGTAGCTGAAAAAAAAAGTTAATTTCAGCTAATTTGTATCTTGACATTTTGTTAGGTGGGCGAGGTAAATGAGCTGTGTGAGTAGTAATTTTAGTGAGTTTTGGTTTCTTAACATTTCATTATGGGAGTGAGTTGAGAGAGGTGTGTGAGTCGTTAGTGATGTCACGCTGTTTTAAATGGTTAGCGGGTTGTATCTTATCTTTGTTTTTGTTTTTTAAATTCCTGTTTCTTTAAAAAAAAATTAAAAAAAATTAAAGTGTGTTAAAAAAATTAAATTTGAGCCGCCGGCAGGGTAAGTGCTATATTAATGTGCACCATGGTCATCATCATGGAGAGAGCAAGAGTATTTACTCAGTCAGCCAGATATATATGTCATTCCGTGCAGGCTCTCAATACAAAGGGCGCATATCAGCTGTTGTTATACCCCCCAGCCCCCACCCCCGCCCTTCCCCCTGTCTGTCTCATGTCATCCAGTAGCAGCCCAAATTCTTGAAAACTTTGGACAGCCCTGGGTTTGACGCTCGCGCAACAGCCTCTCTCTCTCTCTCTCTCTTTCCTGATTCCCTGTGGCAGACCAGTGTGTAGATTTTATGTGTCGCAAACTATCGCCCGAGCAATCACTGCATGCACTGCTGTAACAATAGGACCAGTGTGTGGTGTCTACATGTGTCGCAAACTATCGCCCGAGCAATCACTGCTGTAACAATAGGACCAGTGTGTGGTGTTTACATTTGTGGCATACTATCGCCCGAGCAATCACTGCATGCACTGCTGTAACAATAGGACCCGTGACAACTTGTAAGCTAGAGAGGTTATGGGGGCACTGCCTTGACGTCATAATGCGGTTCAGTGTAGACACAGTCTCGAAGTGGCTTATTCTCCTCAATATAGCCTACATACTAAATTTGGGATTATGAGTAAGCCATGGGGAAATACAAAACCTAAACAAACAACTCTGTGTGTGTGTGTGTGTGTGTGTGTGTGTGTGTGTGTGTGTGTCCATGCGTACGTGCGTGCGTGTCAGTGTGTGTGTGTGGTGTGTGTGTGTGTGTGTGTGAAGTCAAGTCAAGATTTTATTTCATGATGGCAAATTGAATAAGCAACAATTGCTTTTTTACATCAAGCCATCAATGAAAATAATAATTTAAAAAAAGATTAAAGAGAAGGGAAAAGAAATAAAAAAATAGAAGAAAAAAATAGGGGAGAGAGAGAGAGAGTAGGAGAGAGAGAGAGAGAGAGAGAGAGAGTGTGTGTGTGTGTGTGTGTGTGTAAGCGTGCGTACGTGCGTGCGTTCGTGCACGCGTGCGTGCACGCGTGTGTGTTTGTGCACAAGTTCGCTGAAAGTGGCCCATTTATATTATATTATTTATATCTCTTTAATCATATTTTTAAATTGTGCCTTTTCCCCCTTTTTTCCCAATCATTTCTTCTGTTCACTTATTGTGCTTGATTGGTTTACCTGCTTTATTTCATTTCAGTGTTATGCTTTTTTTTTTTTTTTTTTTTTTGCTTTTTTTTCAGTATTTGATAGGCTCTCGAGGCCTGGAAAGCACGTTGGGTCTATGAATGTCATTATTATTGTATTGTATTGTATTATTTTGTTGGTTTCGTTTTGTATTGTATTATCTTTAGTCACAACAAACTTGTGTGTAGAAATACAGGTTGGGAGAGCGCGTCGTCAAAGAGACATGCCACCCCACCATCCCCATTTTTTTATCATCTTAAAACAAACAAAGAAACAAACAAAAAACAAAACCTGTCTGTGAATATGTTGTATCACTGGATTCTTCTACACATGTTTCCAGGAACGTTTGTTGCCGCGGATTTTTTTTTTTTTTTTTTTTTTATGTGTGCAAAGTGCATGCTGCACACAGGACCTCGGTTTAGCGTCTCATCCGAATGACTTGTAAGATCACCACACAAGAAGGGGTGCGAGTTAGGAGGGCGAGGTGTGTGTGGGCGAGGGGGCGGGGGCCGGGGTGGTAGGCGAGGGAGTAAAAGTGCTGCTCTGTGTCGGGCGTCATTACCACCAGGCTATGCCCTGCTCCCGCCCCCTCCCAACCCCCAAACTGTTTTTAGTTTTGTTTAGTTTAGTTTATTAGCTCACGTGTGTAAACAATGTGAGCCCGTGTCATAACCCATCTTCGGTTGTCCGTGTGTGTGTGTGTGTGTGTGTGTGTGTGTGTTTTATTTTTCCTTATGCAGATGCGGATGGATTAGCCCGCTTGCTCTGAGACACCCCTCCCCCCCCCCCGCCCCCTCATCCTCCACCCCCACTGAAAGTGAAACTGAAACTAGCACCGTGTCGATCGCGTCAAGCTCCACGCGCACTCACTCACGATCTGTAATTCATAGCTTGTGACAGTGTCAGTTTCTAGGAGTCAGTGAGGCATCGGATCCTTAGCCTGTTTCGCTACAGAACGTCGGCTTAAAAAATATAATAATAATAATAATAAAAAGTGGATGCCTGTTCTGATCAGGTCTTGAGAGCATAAAGAATATTTTAGAAAATCAAATAAAATAATTTAGATAAAATTTAAAAAAAAGAAAAGAAAGAGAAATAAAACAAAACAGAGTAAGATTTTTTTTTTAAGAAAAGAAAAGATTAACTGAAATAAAAATAGATAAGTGATATAAGAATAACTTTATTGCCTCAAATTAGATAAGAAAATGAAAATAAGAGCGTGGTATGGTCACGACCAAATGGTGTCAGCTGTTTACGTCAGAAGCCTTCCATGGTTCCGGAAGCAGGCAGCAGAAGCCTGCGATGATCTTGACCCCTATCACTAATTTTCGTCACACATTTCAACATTGTATTTAAAGAATACAGCAAATACACAACACAGGAAAGCACTGACCATGTTACGAATCAGCGCCCATGACTTACAAATCGAACAGGGAAGATATAAAAACACACCGAAAGAACAAAGACTGTGTGATACTTGTAACAATTTAGAAGATGAGATTAACCTTTTAGACAATTGTGTAAAGTACAATACTTACTGACACAGATTCCTAATCGATATATGTCGTCCAAATGCAAAGTCTAGTGAATTGATCCTTCTAACAGAAATACAGCCAAGGCTGGCGAAATTTGTTCATGAATGTTTCTCTTCTTAATATGCTCATGTTTATGTTTCATTGTGTCTTATAAACTTTAAGGCTTTATGACAATAAAAAGTATTCTATTCTATTCTAGTCTATTCACATTGCAACATTGACGTCATCATGACGTATGACGTAAGACTCAGTACGTCATCTGTCGTCCATGATGATGCAAGGCAACGAGAAGGGGGGCCGGGACAAAGGGGGAGAAGGGTGGAGATGATAGAGAGGGGAGTGGAGATAAGAAATAAGAGTCGGAGAGAGAGTTTTGCTGGCTCACCCAAGCATTACCATCACTCTCTTCTCTAAGATTAGTTGGGTATATGATAATAATAGGAATAATACTAATTATAACAATGATGATGATAATGGTACTGCTGCTGCTACTACTAGTGACTTCTACTTATAATAATAGTAACAACAACAACAATAATAATAATAATTCAGATCGACACTCACACCCTCCCAGGCAGACATGCTGCTTGTGGCGTTTACAACAATATATCGTGGAGTGCGTTTTAACCACGTATCAGCTTTCGTCGTCAGGGCCAGGTTTTTATGCATTCATTTATTATCATTATTTCATTTTGTTGATTTATCTTATTTTATTTTCTTCTGGTATCGTGGCCCGTGACTGCGTCATATATTTGCTTCTTTTTTTTTCTTTCCTTTTTTTGTGTGTGACATTCTGTTGACGTATCGCAGATTTTGTTGGCTGGCTGCTTCTCTCTCTCTCTCTCTCTCTCTCTTGACATTGCTGTTCACTCTGCCCTCAAAACACACCTCCTGCTCATCTCTACACAAAGTTCTCAGTCACCCTTCGCTTTTTCTCGGCCAAGGAGAGCAGTCGAGTCGGGCATATCGCCTTCCTCCCACCCCACTTTCTTCCCTCTTGTCTGGTGCACTGCACACATTCTGTCTGTCTTTCTCTGTCTCTCTCTGTCCCTCTGTCTCTGTCTGTTTCTCTGTCTCTCTCTGTTTCTCTCTCTCTGTTTCTCTCTCTCTCCCTGTTTCTGTCTGTCTGTCTGTCTGTCTCTTTCTCCCTCTCTCCCCATGTTTGTCTGTCTGTCTCTGTTTCTCTCTCTCTCCCCCTTTTCTATCCGTCTGTCAGTCTGTCTTTCTGTCTGTTTCTCTCTCTGTCTAACTGTTTCTCTCTCTCTCTCTCTCCCTTTTTCTCTCCGTCTGTCAGTCTGTCTTTCTGTTTTTCTCTCTGTCTCTCTGTTTCTCTCTCTCTCTCTCCCTTTTTCTCTCCGTCTGTCTGTCTATCTGTCTGACGGTCTGTCTCTCTCTTTCTCTCTCTCCCTGTTTCTCTCCGTCTGTCTGTCTGTCTGTCTTTCTGTCTCTCTCTCTCTCTCTCTCTCTCTCTCTCTCTGTCTCTATCTGTTTCTCTCTCTCTCCCCCTGTTTCTATCCGTCTGTCTGTCTGTCTCTATCTGTTTCTCTCTCTCTCCCCCTGTTTCTCTCCGTCTGTCTGTCTGTCTGTCTGTCTGTATCTGTTTCTCTCCGTCTGTCTGTCTGTCTGTCT
>NC_134876.1:2834477-2844477 GCF_041734735.1 Babylonia areolata | reverse complement strand
ACTTACAAGGTAAGTATCGTTTAACCTTTCAGTTATAGATGGTTGGTGGAAAGTAGAGAGAGAGAGAGAGAGAGGGGTAGGGGATGGAGAAGGCTAAGAAAGGAGTGAAAAAGACAAAGAGGGGGTAGGGTAACGAGAGAGAGAGGGGTGGGAGAGAGAGAGGTGGGGTGAGAGAGAGAGACAGGCGAAAACGTCCCACAACACAATTACCCGACACGCTTTGATTTCAGATCTGTTGCAAACACACACACACACACACTCTCTCTCTCTCTCTCTCTCTCTCTCTATCAAATCACAAAGTTTCACACCAGGGGTTTCCGCATCTTTCTCCTCCCCCCTCCCCTTTTCCATGACAAATTTAACCAAGGACTCCTTCAGAAATGATTCATTTCTCTGTGCTCGATTCAACCTCCTGTAATTATAAGAGACGAACGAACACAAGACTATCAATTTCCTGACGTCCCGGTTACACACACACACGCGCGCGCGCGCGCGCGCACGCACAAAAGCATAAAAGCAAATGTATAACATAAAACATTGTAAAATACTCTTATCCATTAATAAGATCTTGTAACATCAGTACTGATCAAAATAAAAGTAGATGAGATTCTCATCGGTACCTGTAAGCCGCGAACACACCCAGTGAGTGAAGTGATGGCCGAGAGGTAACGCGTCCGCCTAGGAAGCGAGATAATCTGAGCGCGCTGGTTCGAATCACGGATCAGCAGCCGATATTTTCTCCCCCTTCACTGTACCTTGAGTGGTGGTCTTGACGCTAGTCATTCGGATGAGACGATAAACCGAGGTCCCGTGTGCTAGTATGCACTTAGCGCACGTAAAAGAATCCACAGCAACAAAATGGTTGTTCCTGGCAAAATTCTGTACAAAAATCCACTTCGATAGAAAAAACAAATAAAACTGCACTCAGGAAAAAAAGAAAAAGAAAAAAAAGGTGGCGCTGTTGTGTTGCGTCGCGCTCTCCCTGGGGAGAGCAGCCCAAATACAAAACAAATTCAAATACACTACATGTTTGTTCTTCAAGAGTCAGGATCTGAACTGGCAGACTTTGCGCAGTTGTTCTCCTGGCGACTCAGGGACACGGTTCATGAAGTTACTACGCCTCATGATTATACATCAAGCCCATCCCATAAAAGTATTATCGATTAACCAAAGTGTCTTTAACCTAAGTTCGATACATTTTTATGCACATCATCAAATCTCAAACAAAGCTATCTTGTAAGAAATAAGCAAAATAACCAGGGCATAAAATTTACAGGACAGTGTCCCCCTCTGCGAAAAGGATCCCGTCAGAAAGTAGCGTCCTGTCAGCTCACTGCAACTTACAGCAGCTGACAATGAAATCTCGGTGCTTCTGCTGTCAAAGATTTCAAAGGTGATATCAACTACGGTCGGCAGTCAGTACCTCTTGACCGGCTGGTTCCCTCATGGCACCAAGCCTGCTACAAAGGCCCGATGTATCCCATATGTGACCCCCACAACCCCCCACCCCACGCCTCTACAGCCATTCGCTTCCTGCATGGGCACTACTGTGATTAATTAAGAACAGGGACATGCACAACGATAAAAACACAAAAATACATACTTCGCACGCCCCTTATGGGTGTACATATTTTCCTCCAAACTGAGATGTTTCTTCCAAGAAATTAACAAAAATTCTGTACACATCGATAACTCAGCATGCAATGAGTTCATCAGTAAAAAGTACAGATACAAATGTGGCACACACACACACACACTCGCTACAATATTCTACACAGAACGAAAAGAAAATGAAACCATCTGATGCAATACACTTGCCAATACCAACATATAGCAGAACACAGGGGTAACCATAAGAAGCATGCAGCTTACATTAGCAATTACTGAGAAAGAAAAATAAGAAAAAAGGCTGTGAACAAAACACTTCCACAGTTCGCAGGAAAGATGTGGGCATTTGAAAGTGTAGCTCTCGTGGCTACACACGTCGCTCTCAGACACGGTTGGATGGTCTTCAGTTGTCTACACCTCCGAGTCTGCCTGTTGACAAAACATTTTGTTCTTACGCGTTTGTTGAGCACAACTTCTGCACACCGAAAAACCTGTTGTTATAAAATGTAACACAGTGCAGTGTGGAGACAATACAATACAAGATCACTTTATAAACACCTCCCCTGAACACACACACACACACACACACACTCTCTCTATTCCCTTCTCTCTATTGCTCTGACTCTTCACTGCTCTCTCTCTCTTTATTTCCCCCACTCGTTCTGTTATGTTTCAGTCCATCTCTGTCTCCTCCCACTCTCGGTGTGTCTATCCCTCCCTCTCCCTCTCTGTCCATCTCTTTCTCCCCCATCTCTCTCTCTCTCTCACTCTCTCCCTCCCTCCTTCCCCTCTCCTACTCCTCAGCGTGAATTCTACTCGGAGGATAAAGATGAAAGGAAGATTTTGTGCAAAGAGAAGACGCCATGTATATGGACATATACATATACATTATATACACATCTACATGCACACCTCCACCCTTCAATCCGCCTCCAGCCCTACCCCCCCTCCTTCTGCCCCCGCACCCACTCCCCTACCTCTCCTCCAGTAGGAAGCCAGCATTTACTGGTGGATGATATCAAAGACTGTTAATGGGATGGCGTCAGTGTGTGTGTGTGTGTGTGTGTGTGTGTGTGTGTGTGTGTGTGTGTGCACCCCCTCCTTTCCATCCACTCGACCGCTGGTGGACAGCACCAGTTCCTCAGGCCCATCCCTCCCTCCCCAACGGGCGGGACAGAAGGGAGCCAACACTTACTGGTGGACAGCACGAGTTCCTCAAGGGAGCCAAAACTTACTGGTGAACAGCACCAGTTCCTCAAGGGAGCCAACACTTACTGGTGGGCAGTACCAGTTCCTCAAGGGAGCCAACACTTACTGGTGGGCAGTACCAGTTCCTCAAGGGAGCCAAAACTTACTGGTGAACAGCACCAGTTCCTCAAGGGAGCCAACACTTACTGGTGGGCAGTACCAGTTCCTCAAGGGAGCCAACACTTACTGGTGGACAGCACCAGTTCCTCAAGGGAGCCAACACTTACTGGTGAACAGCACCAGTTCCTCAAGGGAGCCAACACTTACTGGTGGGCAGTACCAGTTCCTCAAGGGAGCCAACACTTACTGGTGAACAGCACCAGTTCCTCAAGGGAGCCAACACTTACTGGTGGGCAGCACCAGTTCTTCAAGGGAGCCAACACTTACTGGTGGGCAGCACTAGTTCCTCAAGGGAGCCAACACTTACTGGTGGACAGCACCAGTTCCTCAAGGGAGCCAACACTTACTGGTGGACAGCACCAGTTCCTCAAGGGAGCCAACACTTACTGGTGGACAGCACCAGTTCCTCAAGGGAGCCAACACTTACTGGTGGACAGCACCAGTTCCTCAAGGGAGCCAACACTTACTGGTGGACAGCACCAGTTCCTCAGGCCCCTCCCTGCCCTCCTGGCTCTCGGGGGTAGGGGTCACCAGGCCATGCTCGTCTCTGGGGATGGCCAGATGGTCAGCGTTGAGCTCCTACAACAGAAGTATCAGTATCAGTATCAGTAGCTCAAGGAGGCGTCACTGCGTTCGGACAAATCCATATACGCTAAACCACATCTGCCAAGCAGATGCCTGACCAGCAGCGTAACCCAACGCACTTAGGCCTTGAGAGAAAAAAATAAAAAAATTTAATTTAAATTAATTTTTTTTTAAAACACCACAAACTTCTTCTTCTTCTTCTGTGTTCGTGGGCTGCAACTCCCACGTTCACTCGTATATATGCGCGAGTGGGCTTTTACGTGTATGACCGTTTTTAACCCGCCATGTAGGCAGCCATACTGCGCTTTCGGGGGTGTGCATGCTGTGTATGTTCTTGTTTCCATAACCCACCGAACGCTGACATGGATTACAGGATCTTTAACGTGCGTATTTGATCTTCTGCTTGCGTATACATACAAAGGAGGTTCAGGCACTAGCAGGTCTGCACATATGTTGACCTGGGAGATCGGAAAAATCTCCACCCTTTACCCACCAGGCGCCGTCACCGTGATTCGAACCCAGGACCCTCAGATTGAAAGTCCAACGCTTTAACCACTCGGCTATTGCACCCGTCACACCACAAACAAAAAATATTTTTTTAAAACACCAAAAAAACACCACAAACAAACAAAAAGAATTAAAAAATAAAAATAAAAATAATGATAATTAAAAAAAAAGAATAAAATAAAATGAAAACAAATTAGTAAATAAATAAATAAATAGATAAATACATAAAAAGAACTACTACTACTAATAATAATACTTATAAGGCGCAAAAACTTGATGAAGTCAACTATAAGTGTACAAAAAAAAAATAATAATAAAATAAAATAAATAAATAAATAAATGTACAACAATAAACCTACAACAGAACGGAACAGAAATGAACCGAATGGAACAAAATGGAATACAGCACAGTAAAACACAAAGCAATACAGAAAGCTACCCTACAACCAGTACAGGGCTGCACAAAACAACACAATACAGTACTATACTGATACGATACAAACACAAAAGAACAAAATGTAGCACAATATAACACAATACAATACCACAAAGTCCAGTACACTGCAGTGCAGTATGATAGGATACGACAGAATTATCATGTTAGTAACCCCTCGCTTGGGGATTGTGTTGACATACATCAGGAACCACACAAACACAATGGTAAGAACTTACTAGATTAAAAAAAAGGATAATTATCTAATTTAAAAAAATTAAAAAAGAAGAAGAAAAGAAAGAGAGGGAGAAAGAACGATATGAGCAGCATAAACATCTAACTCATCTCCCAACAGACACACACACACACACACACACACACACACACCACACAACACACACACACCACACACACACACACACACACACACACACACACACACACACACACACACACACACACACACAACACACAACACACAACACACACACACACACACACACACACACACACATACTCTGGCTCTGCGCTTCAGCAAGACGAAGACGAGAAGGACGAAGGCAACAAGGACTACACCGATCAGGACTGCTACAGCTTTTGGCGTGAAGCACAACTGGTCAGTATCCTGCATCAGGATCTGCTGTGCGTTGTCTGCAGGAGAAGGAAGGGAAAGGCTTCAGTTTCAAGAAGGTCAAGTGTGCGGGCTGACCCATAATACACGCCACACCACATTTGCTGAACGGAAGACATGTCAAGAGAAAGAGAGACTGACGATGCGATGAGGTGTGATGGCGTCGTGTATGTAAGCTTTGGGCGGAACAAAAAGAGAGAGGGAGAGGAGGAGAGGGAAAGAAAGAGAGAGAGAGAGAGATGGACAGAAATAGAGAGAGAGGGAGAAAGAGACACAGACTGTGAGAGAGAGAGAGAGTGGGGAGAGAGCGAGAGACAGTGAGAGACAGAGACAGAGGGTGAGAAACAGAGATATGAGTGGGAGAGAGGGAAAGTATGGGGGAGACACAGAGAGAAAGACAGAGAGACAGAGACAGAGAGAGACAACAAGAGACAGAGGGAGATAAGTCCAAGGCAGAATGGGAGACAGAGACCAGACTCAACAGGAGAGAACGAGTGGGTGACAGAGACTGAGTGAGCTTTGAGGTATCAACATTTTTTAAGCGAGACCACACACACACACACACACACACACATGCACCATTCACACACACACACACACACACACACACACACACACACACACACACACACACACACACACACAAAAGTTTCAAGTTTTCAAGTTTTAATTATCCTGGAGTATGGAGGATTACTACAAAATAAACTTTTCATGCCCAGAACAAACATTCCCGAATACACAACAACGTCACATAAAAGTTGAGAAAACACAAATGTCTTTTAACTCCAAAAGTATAACAAGGCAACATTTGCAAATCTAATCATCTTACTTACAGCTAAAATGACTTTTTTGCCTCCTTTGAGCATATTACAGACTCATAGGAGAGAACTATGTGTGTGTGTGTGCCGTGTGTGTGTGTGTGCCGTGTGTGTGTGTGTGTGTGTGTGTGCCGTGTGTGTGTGTGTGTGTGTGTGTGTGTGCGTATGCCGTGTGTGTGTGTGTGTGTGTGTGTGTGTGCGTATGCCGTGTGTGTGTGTGTGTGTGTGAGCAGAAACATGTCGCACTGCGCAACATCTCCGCTGTGTGAGTCACTCGCAGTGTTCATTGACAAATTTATATATAAACACACACACACACTTAACGTGGCGATAGCCTTGAGATGGCCTTAGTGGTCGGCGAGGCTTTAAGCACCATAATTTCATTTACACACACACATACATGTGTTTGTGTGTGTTTGTGTGTGTTTGTGTGTGTGTGCGTTTGTGTGTGTGTGTATGTGTGTGTGTGCCGTGTGTGTGTGTGTGCCGTGTGTGTGTGTGTGCCGTGTGTGTGTGTGTGTGTGTGTGTGTGTGTGTGTGTGTGTGTGCGTGTCTTTAGTGTGCAGCGACGCCAGCGATTCTTATTCTTGTTGCTTATAGTCCAGCCGACCGCACAGGGCCATATCAGGACGGTCAAACCATACAAATGCTAAACCGCATCAACATAAAACTGTCACAAAAAAAAAAGAAAAAAAAAAAAGACAAACCCACAAAACACAGTTCGTGACAAAGTATCCCAAGCATTTCGCTCTTTATGATAAATAAGACTAGGCCATGCTGAGGACACCAGCCCTTCCGCTTAATTTATTATCCCCAGATTACAAAAATCGCAAAAAAGGAAAGAAAAACAATATTTCAAAGCCAAACAAAAATACATAAAAAGGCCATTATAGGCAAATAACACTGCAGAATGGGCAGCTAGTGCCCATCTCAGTGTTTACATCTCACTACCTAATCGCCAGAGCAAAACAGCACAGACAGTACATCACAGAGTGCTGAAAAGAGGGGAAAAAAGTGTTAAGGCTTGCTTGAAAAAAAAAAGGGGGGAATGGACTGGGAAGGCAGAAAAAGGAGACAACAGTGAAGAAAGTAAAAAGACAGAAACAAAGAGAGTGACAGAAAAGAGGACATTCTGGCACAGAATTTCCATGCGGGCATGCTATCAGTGTACTGAAAGACCCCCCGACATCCCCACGGGCGTCGCTGCAGGCGAGGAGACCGACCTTGCCCCTCGCAGGGCGAGTCGGCGAGGTCACATGACAGAAAATATGCAGACAAACGAAGTGCAAGCGCGCGTCTATATATAGATACACGTACTGTGGCGGTAACGGAACGTGTGTGAGAGGCCGGAAAAAGTATCCACATGAATCTGTTTCCGTCAACGATTCTTGGCCTGTCTGTCTGAGGCCCAATGAATAATCTGATACTATGATCACCTTTTCTTTCCTCCACCCTCTCCCCCCATCCCTCCCCCGCCCTTTCATTTCGGTAAATGATATTCAACTTGCTACACGATTCAGTCTCACCCACATGTCAGCCGTCATCGCCGCGGCGTTTCTTGTCGTGTGAAATAATCTGTGCGCCCACGCACTGCATTAAGTCAGTCAAAGGTGAAGGCTACAACTGGAGGTCAGAGTGACGCTTTCCACGTTGGCTGTCCCGGAACACAGCACAGCGATTTTTTTTTTTTTTTATAATTTTTTTTTTAAAGCGCTGAATCTTCTTCAGAGACAAATCAAAGCGCTTTCACTACCAGTCATTCACACGCATGCATAGTTCTATTTCAGATATATTAAAAACAAAATTTGTTAATAAAAAGACCAAACAACTGGTTATCGGTCTCCGGCTGACGGCATATTGATTGTTGATACCTGTGAGCTTTATCCGGCTAACTTGTCGCCAGTCGGATCGGGAAGACAAGGGTTGAATGAGGAGTTGAGGAGAATGGCTGCAGTGTATGACATGTGCTGGCATCGCGGACTTACAAATAAATAAACAAATAGTTTGTTCAGTCGGTATCTCAGTGTCGATCGATTTTGCAAAGGGTTTTAGACGGCGCCACCCGGTCAACGAATCGATCATTGAAACTTGAGAGAGAGAGAGAGAGAGAGAGAGAGAGAGAGAGAGGAGGGGGAGTATCAGTATCAGTACCTCAAAGAGGCGTCACTGCGTTCGGTCAAATCCATATACGCTACACCACATCTGCCAAGCAGATGCCTGACCAGCAGCGTAACCCAACGCGCTTGAGGAGGGGGAGAGAGAGGGGGGTGGGGACGGAGAGAGAGAGGGGTGGAGGGGGAGAGAGAGAGACAGAGAGATGGGGGCGGGGGGGGGGGAGGTGGAAACGCATCTCAAATTGTCAGGGGAACCAAAAACCAAACAAAGCTTGCCTGCCATTCTAACTTCCTGTGTAAATCTGAACAGATTTTCGGAAGGTTCAACACTTTTTCAGTTAAAAAAAAAAAAAAAAAAAAAAAAATCTGCAAAAAAAAGATGACACACACTGAAAAATGCGCTTACCTGCACAGACTTTGAGACACAGTGCTGAGGTTTTCTTCATCTCAGCGAAGCAAATGCCACAGCAGAACTCACACTTCTCGCTGCTGCTGTTAAAATAGATCTTCGGACACTGTGACAACATCGTCATGAGTTGTATCAGGCAACGAACAATCGACGAAACAAGCTGATCTTTCGCAAAGTCGTGGATGAAAATCACAGAACCTGTGAGATCCACTGACTAAGTTTTAAAAAAAAAGAAGTAAAATTAAAAAGTCCGTTGCTACGTTTTAGCTTCTTTTTCTTTGCGGACAGTGATGTCAAGCTTTTGAATGTTCTCAGTTTTCTCTTCTTTCTTTCTCACAGCAACATATCACAACTGATTCAGTGACTGTCATCGAGCTGCTAACGAACTTGACTTGCAGCCTTGTCTTCTAAAACAGCCTCACTCTTATAATTATTGTCGTGCCCCCCTCTCTCTGAAACGTTGGCCGGTCCAATTCCCAAATCACTGGCCCTGTCTGATGCCAGTTGTAGCCACAGTTGCAGTGTTGCCCTGTACATGCAGACGAATTGCAGAAAAAATGGTGGTAGAGTTAACGACCTATCGGCAACGAGCCTTTAACGTCTAGTTGTTCGTGGCGTGGCGGGAAACCGTGGCTGAACATTTTCGTGGCTGAAAATGTTCGTGGCTGTCGTCTTTTAACCAAACTGCTTTTTCCGCTCGCTTTATATGAGTCAGCCCCGTGCCTTGTAGGCGTGGTAGAGTGGAGTTATGACCAATCGGCGTTGCGCGCTAGATACTCCGCTCTGATTTAAAAAATTTCGGTGCGCTGCTGCATGTCGACTTGCACTGGGTATTCATTTCGGGAAATCCCGTTTTAAAATAGACAAGATAATCACGTGACCCTGCTCAATACCTGGAAACCACAGTTCCTGAAACCGCAAAAGATCATCTTTCATCGTCATCCATATACGGAAACAGTCCCTAGAAAAAATATGCTGTCACTGACCATAATCATAGAAACAGTCCCAAGAAAAGATCACATGTCACTGACCATAACCATAGAAACAGTCCCTAGAAAAGATTACCTGTCGCTGTCCTCCATATATGGAAACAGTTCCTTGAAAAGATCCTTGTCACCGACTTCCCAGAAAATGACCTTTGTCCATATATGGAGATAATTCCTGGAAAACCTGTACGGGAGAAAGTTCCCAGAAAAGATCATCTGACTTCCCACACAAACTTGGAGAAGAAGTACGGACACTGAAGTGAAGGCAGCCGGAATGACCTGGGCCCAGATAAAGAGGATCGCCCCAAACCGTGTCCGTTGGAGGAGTGCTGTTGCGGCCCTTTGTTCCCGAGCGGAGCTATAGGCATAATGATAATGATGAATGACTTCCCACAGAGGACTTCAGTGTCTCTGGCCGATGTGTCCTCTGTCAATGCAGGAAAGGTCACCCAACTTATCTAAAAGCTGGATCAGGTCGTGCGCGTATGCACGCGTGTGTGTATGTGTGTGTGCCAGTGTGTGTGTGTGGGGTGGGGTGGGG
>NC_134876.1:2821977-2831977 GCF_041734735.1 Babylonia areolata | reverse complement strand
CTAGATAAGATAAAGACAAAAATACCAACATCGATTAAATCAGTGAAAGACGGTGGCTTGAATATTCCAGACATACGAAAGTATATAACATGCGCTAAAACTTTCATGGCTAAGAAAAATTATAACAAGCCATGCAACAACTTAACGTGGAGATGTTACCAGGAGGAGGGGGGGATGTGGTGGGGTTGGGGGGTGAGGGGGGGGGCGGAGAAACGCCACTGCCACCGGGTGCAGTGATGATGATGGTGGTAGTGGTGGTGGTGGTGGTGTGTGAGGGAGAGAGAGAGAGAGAGAGAGAGAGAGAGATGGCATCGCGGGCGGCGCGAGCGAGTATGATGGACAGGGGAAGGGGAGAGAAAGGGGCGTGGCGTAGCTTAAGCACTTGGAACCCCCGCGACGGGGGAGGTGGGGGCGGGGTGGGGGAGGTGATGGTAGCGGGCCACGGATCCAGCAAGAAGTAGCGTAGCTATCCTTATAGCATGAGTGAACAGGCTGGGGGCGGGGGAAAGGGGCAGGGAGCAAGGTACAGCCAAGAGGTAGGGAGGTAGCAACAGTGACCAAAGATCACTGAAGAGATGGCATCGTCGCCTTCCTCTTTCACAACGCACGCGCGCGAGCCGCCCGCGCTGCCTCCAGACCACCCCCCACCAACATCACTGATTCCACCCATCGTTAACCTTTTCTCTTCAAATTGACTTTTACTGCTGTCTTGCACTGGCCATTATGTTGTACGAAATCTGTCTTTCAGTATCGGGAATTTGTGACTTTCCAATGCTCATGCATAAGCTGATATTTCCATTGATTTTTTTTTTTTTTTTTTTTTTTTTTTAATGTTCACTGTTGATGTTGCAATTTTCGTTTATACTTGTGTTCCCATTCATCTTCATGAGGGACCCAGGCCTAAAATAAACCTCTCTCTCTCTCTCTCTCTCTCTCTCTCTCTCTCTCTCTCTCTCTCTCTCTCTCACTTTGTTGACTTTGAAAAGGCTTTCGATTCTATTTCCAGAAAACTTTTATGGCCTGTTTTGTTGAAAAATGGAATCAGTGGTAAGCTGTATCTTTGTGTGAAAAGTATGTATAATGAAGTGAAAGCGAGAGTGAGATCGGGGGCAAAATTATCAGATTGTGTGAATTGTATTCGTGGGGTTAAGCAAGGGGATGTCTTTAGCCCTGTCTTGTTTTCACTTTTAATTAATGAACTAGCGTTAGCAATTATGCAAAATGGTCAACATGGTGTTACTTTCGATTTGATTGAAATGTTTGTTTTACTTTTTGCTGATGACATGATTCTGCTGTCTATAACAACAGTTGGTTTACAGCGACAGCTTAACAGTTTAGTACACTGCGGCAACTAATTTACAGCTAAAAGTAAATATGGATAAAACAAATATTATTGTTTTTCGTAAGGGAGGGTATTTGGCAAGAAATGAAAGATGGTCATATGGAAGCGAAAGAATAACTGTCGTAAATGCATATAAATACATTGGGATTTATTTTTCAACAAGACTCAGTTTCAACTTTGCATGTCAAGACATTGCTAATAAAGCAACAACAACAACAAACAAAAAAAGCAGTTATTTTGATTCTTCATATTTTGTATAAAGTAGACTGTAGTTCTTTTAGTGTATTTGTTAGATAATTTGATTCGCACGTTCAGCCAATATTACAGTATGGAGCAGAAATCTGGGAACTGGAAACTAGGATAGTAACAGAAAAAATACACTTGTTTGCATTGAAACGTTTTCTTAATGTAGACAATCGAACTCCAAATGATCTTGTTTATGGTGAACTGGGGAGATACCCTATTTATCTAAATTCTTATATCAAATGTATTAAATACTGGCTAAAGTTGACTAGAATGAATGAAAACAGATATCCATTTAAAGCATATAAAATGTTATATAGTTTAGATAATAATGGTAAAAAGACTTGGGCAACGAGTGTTCGTCAGTGTTTAAATACATATGGTTTTGCATTTGTATGGGATAATCAAGGGGTGGAAGATATTGCAGGTTTCTTAAAGTGTTTCAGACAACGTATTATTGATTGCAGGTGGCAAGATTGGCATGATCATATACAAACTAGTGATAGATTCGCACAGTTTAGACTTTTTAAAACATCGCATGTGATTGAGCCATACATTGAGTTAGGACTGAACAGATATATAAAATGTACACTGACAAAATTTAGATTTGGTATTTCTAGTATTGCTTCTCATAGTTTCAGGTATAGCATTCTAAATGAACCCATGTATACATGCCGTTTATGCAGTTCGGGTAAAGAAGATGGCATAACTTAGCCATATATATATATGAAGGATTGAAGAGACTACGTACAGTTATCCCGTGAATGTTGTTGAATATTTGTGTGGACTATTTTAGGTGATATGGTTGATATTGTGCTAACAATTTTTGGTTGATCTGAATCGTCTACTTACTGTGTCATGTCATTTTCTAATTATTATTTATCAATGAATCCCCCTTCAGTAAGGGGGTCTGGCCTTATCTGAATAAAACATTCGTTCGTTCTCTCTCTCTCTCTCTCTCTCTCTCTCTCTCTCTCTCTCTCTCTCTCTCTCTCACTGTGTGTGTGTGTGTGTGTGTGTGTGTGTGTGTGTGTGTGTGTGTGTGTGTGTGTGGATTAAACTAATGCCTTCTACTCACATCGATTCTTTCAACGTGTATGCATAAGTCTTGTTCTTATTTTTTTTCTTATTGGACACAACTTCAACAAGACATGCTTGATGCCCTTCCCATGCTTTTTGTGTGTGCTCTTGCTGTGCTGTTTCTTTGAACAAAAAAATGCTTAAAGCAAACTCATGGGAATTGTATTAATTTTGAAAATGTCAATTTGACACACACACACACACACACACACACACACACACACACACACACACACACACACACACACACACACACACCTCTAATGGTAGTTGTATTAGTTTTGAACATGTCAATTTGTCACACACACACACACACACACACACACACACACACACACACACACACACACACACACACACACACACACACACACACACACACCTAGTTTGAAAACTGTAAAAGGAAAGCGAGCAGAGCCATTTCACAACATCCCATATAATTATACAAATGGGGAATTTTATTTCCCACCCCCACCCCCTCCACCCTCCTCCCAATCCAACTGACCTTGTTGTGGTGGTCTAGGTGCTAGTCTTTCGGAGGAGACAATAAACCGACGGCCCTGTAAAAGAACCCACGGCAACAACAAAAACAATTGTCCTCTGTGTATATTTTTTTCTAGAAAAATCCAACAATCTTGAGGATACGAAAACAAGAAGAAAAAAAAGAAAAGAAAGAAGATACAGGTGGCTCTGCACTCTTCCAGCCGAAAGCAGCTCGAATTCTACACTGAGAAATCTGTTGTGACAAAAAGTAACACAACACAACACAACACAACACAATACAAGGATGAGTATCAAGATTGTAATTCTCTTCGGGCCTTCATGGAAGTGACTTAGGAGCGAACACAGTACAACTTTATTCACAAGTGACCGCCTGTCTTTCTTTAGACGCTGACGAGCTTTGTCTTAAAGTGAATAGAATCGTACTGTGTTCGCTCGTAAGTCACTTCTTGTTGTTTCAAAGATACCGATGCAGAACTCAGACCGTCAACACATGAAACCGGCCAAGCAACGAACAAAGTGAGCTTAAGGATACTCATTTTCAATCACACAGAGACACGCATTCGTACCGTGAGAGCAACTGAGTGCCCATCAGGCGAGCTGGGAGGTGGCGAATCGGGACCACCAATTTCCTGTCATAGGCGACGGCCGAGTGGTTAAAGCGTTGGACTTTCAATCTGAGGGTCCTGGGTTCGAATCTCGGTAACGGCGCCTGGTGGGTAACGGGTAGAGATTTTTCCGATCTTCTAGGTCAACATATGTGCAGACCGGCAAGCAGAAGATCAAATACTCACGTTAAAGATCCTGTAATCCATGTCAGCGTTCGGTGGGTTATTATAGTGGAAACAAGAATATACCCAGCATGCACATACCCGAAAACGGAGTATGGCTGCCTACATGGCGGATTAAAAACGGTCATACATGACGTAAAGGCCCACTCGTGTACATAGGAGTGAACGTGGGAGTTGCAGCCCCCTCGTGTACATAGGAGTGAACGTGGGAGTTACAGCCCACTGGTGTACATACAGTGAACGTGGGAGTTACAGCCCACTGGTGTACATACAGTGAACGTGGGAGTTACAGCCCACTGCTGTACATACAGTGAACGTGGGAGTTACAGCCCACTGGTGTACATACAGTGAACGTGGGAGTTGCAGCCCCCTCGTGTACATACAGTGAACGTGGGAGTTACAGCCCACTGACGTGTACATACAGTGAACGTGGGAGTTACAGCCCACTGGTGTACATACAGTGAACGTGGGGGTTACAGCCCACTGGTGTACATACAGTGAACGTGGGAGTTACAGCCCACTGCTGTACATAGGAGTGAACGTGGGAGTTGCAGCCCACTGGTGTACATACAGTGAACGTGGGAGTTACAGCCCACTGGTGTACATAGGAGTGAACGTGGGAGTTACAGCCCACTGCTGTACATAGGAGTGAACGTGGGAGTTACAGCCCACTGGTGTACATACAGTGAACGTGGGAGTTACAGCCCACTGGTGTACATACAGTGAACGTGGGAGTTACAGCCCACTGGTGTACATACAGTGAACGTGGGAGTTACAGCCCACTGGTGTACATAGGAGTGAGGTGGGAGTTGCAGCCCCCTCGTGTACATAGGAGTGAACGTGGGAGTTGCAGCCCACTGGTGTACATAGAGTGAACGTGGGAGTTACAGCCCACTGGTGTACATAGGAGTGAACGTGGGAGTTACAGCCCACTGGTGTACATACAGTGAACGTGGGAGTTACAGCCCACTGGTGTACATACAGTGAACGTGGGAGTTACAGCCCACTGGTGTACATACAGTGAACGTGGGAGTTACAGCCCACTGACGTGTACATACAGTGAACGTGGGAGTTACAGCCCACTGGTGTACATACAGTGAACGTGGGGGTTACAGCCCACTGGTGTACATACAGTGAACGTGGGAGTTACAGCCCACTGGTGTACATACAGTGAACGTGGGAGTTACAGCCCACTGGTGTACATACAGTGAACGTGGGGGTTACAGCCCACTGGTGTACATACAGTGAACGTGGGAGTTACAGCCCACTGGTGTACATACAGTGAACGTGGGAGTTACAGCCCACTGGTGTACATACAGTGAACGTGGGAGTTACAGCCCACTGCTGTACATAGGAGTGAACGTGGGAGTTGCAGCCCACTGGTGTACATACAGTGAACGTGGGGGTTACAGCCCACTGGTGTACATAGGAGTGAACGTGGGAGTTACAGCCCACTGCTGTACATAGGAGTGAACGTGGGAGTTACAGCCCACTGGTGTACATACAGTGAACGTGGGAGTTACAGCCCACTGCTGTACATAGGAGTGAACGTGGGAGTTACAGCCCACTGGTGTACATAGAGTGAACGTGGGGGTTACAGCCCACTGGTGTACATAGGAGTGAACGTGGGAGTTACAGCCCACTGGTGTACATAGGAGTGAACGTGGGGGTTACAGCCCACTGCTGTACATAGGAGTGAACGTGGGAGTTGCAGCCCACTGGTGTACATACAGTGAACGTGGGAGTTACAGCCCACTGCTGTACATACAGTGAACGTGGGAGTTACAGCCCACTGGTGTACATACAGTGAACGTGGGAGTTGCAGCCCCCTCGTGTACATACAGTGAACGTGGGAGTTACAGCCCACTGACGTGTACATACAGTGAACGTGGGAGTTACAGCCCACTGGTGTACATACAGTGAACGTGGGGGTTACAGCCCACTGGTGTACATACAGTGAACGTGGGAGTTACAGCCCACTGCTGTACATAGGAGTGAACGTGGGAGTTGCAGCCCACTGGTGTACATACAGTGAACGTGGGGGTTACAGCCCACTGGTGTACATAGGAGTGAACGTGGGAGTTACAGCCCACTGCTGTACATAGGAGTGAACGTGGGAGTTACAGCCCACTGGTGTACATACAGTGAACGTGGGAGTTACAGCCCACTGGTGTACATACAGTGAACGTGGGAGTTACAGCCCACTGGTGTACATACAGTGAACGTGGGAGTTACAGCCCACTGGTGTACATAGGAGTGAGGTGGGAGTTGCAGCCCCCTCGTGTACATAGGAGTGAACGTGGGAGTTGCAGCCCACTGGTGTACATAGAGTGAACGTGGGAGTTACAGCCCACTGGTGTACATAGGAGTGAACGTGGGAGTTACAGCCCACTGGTGTACATACAGTGAACGTGGGAGTTACAGCCCACTGGTGTACATACAGTGAACGTGGGAGTTACAGCCCACTGGTGTACATACAGTGAACGTGGGAGTTACAGCCCACTGACGTGTACATACAGTGAACGTGGGAGTTACAGCCCACTGGTGTACATACAGTGAACGTGGGGGTTACAGCCCACTGGTGTACATACAGTGAACGTGGGAGTTACAGCCCACTGGTGTACATACAGTGAACGTGGGAGTTACAGCCCACTGGTGTACATACAGTGAACGTGGGGGTTACAGCCCACTGGTGTACATACAGTGAACGTGGGAGTTACAGCCCACTGGTGTACATACAGTGAACGTGGGAGTTACAGCCCACTGGTGTACATACAGTGAACGTGGGAGTTACAGCCCACTGCTGTACATAGGAGTGAACGTGGGAGTTGCAGCCCACTGGTGTACATACAGTGAACGTGGGGGTTACAGCCCACTGGTGTACATAGGAGTGAACGTGGGAGTTACAGCCCACTGCTGTACATAGGAGTGAACGTGGGAGTTACAGCCCACTGGTGTACATACAGTGAACGTGGGAGTTACAGCCCACTGCTGTACATAGGAGTGAACGTGGGAGTTACAGCCCACTGGTGTACATAGAGTGAACGTGGGAGTTACAGCCCACTGGTGTACATACAGTGAACGTGGGAGTTACAGCCCACTGGTGTACATACAGTGAACGTGGGAGTTACAGCCCACTGGTGTACATAGGAGTGAGGTGGGAGTTGCAGCCCCCTCGTGTACATAGGAGTGAGGTGGGAGTTGCAGCCCCCTCGTGTACATAGGAGTGAGGTGGGAGTTGCAGCCCACGAACGAAGAAGAAGCAGTGTGGAAGACGAATCAGGAAGAAGCGAATCGGAAGGAGACCAGCCTAACATCGATCAGCTTGACTTAGTGGAGAGCGATTCCCGATCGATCTTTGACAAACTTCTTGAACATGTCAGAGCATTAGCAGTTAACTCCTTTAAACCCCCAGTCGGTCGGTCTCGGCGAGTGGTTAGTGTGACTACCTTGCGCGTAGCTGAGCCTCTGCAAAAGACCGTGTGCAAGTGTGTGTGTGTGTGTGTGTGTGTGTGCGCGTGCGCGCGCGCGCGCCCGTGTGCCTGAGAGAGAGAGGCAGAGAGAGAGAGAGAGAGCGTATGTGTACGGCAACGCTGTGCTTGAGTGCGTCCATGTTGAGACTGATCGTCTCCCACCCTGCATAGCACTGATTCCAACAGACCGCTTCCTGTCATGGAGATAATTATCATCGCCTCCAGTTTTAGCCGCCGGGTTTTCCTTCACTGACGCAATAAGGAAACAACATAACTGGTGCTTCCCTTGCCAGTCGCTACAGTAGGCCTAGTAGGGGGATATAACAGGACGTTCCAGGCACCGTCACAGACGCTAAACTGGGTCATAACGTTCAACTGACCCAGACGTCTGGGTGCCGTCTAGACGTATGTCAGTCCAGACAAGGTGAACGCAGACACCACTGTCTAGACGCCTTTGGGAGCTTCTTTTCTTTTCTTTTCTTTAGTATTATTATTATTTACAACACAAAGTGAGTCCATGTTAAAGTAATATTTTGGTTTGTTTGTTGTTGTCAGTTTTTTAATTAAAGTTTTGAGAACAAAAAACAGGGACGTAAGAAACTCACTGACCATTCAGCACACACACACACACACACACACACACACACACACACACACACACACACACACACACACAAATCGGGTGAGAAAGAGAGAAAGACAGACATACAGACAGACATACATACACACACACACACACACACACACATACTCACACACACACACACACACACACACACACACACACACACACACACACACACACACACACACACACACACACACACACACAGGGTACTGATGCTTATACATAGAAACCCCGATTTGAAAGAGTTACTTTTTCACTAAAGTTAATTGATACCGATTTCATTCATACATTGAAGATACATGATCAGCATTTAAAGGTTGCTGCAGAGTATGAAGACAAGGGTGCATGGCAAAACTTAGTCCGGTCCTGAAAAAGACCTGTTTGGTGGTAAATGCTGCTTAACTCTCTCCATGCAAACGGCGAAAGAGACGACGTTAACAGCGTTTCATCCCAATTACCATCATCAAAATATTGCAAGCGGAACGCTCTTATACTGAAGAGGTGAATGTTGACAAAGAATACCACAATTCTGACGACGGAAGCTAAAGGTTGGGTCATTCAGACACCCACTGGATATCCATGGGGTCTGTGTAGAGGAGAAGAGAGGACTGGCCGTACTGAGTGAGTTAATATATCAAGACGAATAACACTGACAACCACAACAATTACGACAACAAGAAGGAGGAGGAGAAGGAGGAGGAGGGAAGGAGGAGGAGGAGCAGGAGGAGGAGGATAAGTGGAAGAAGAAGGAGAAGGAAGCGGAGGGAAGAAGAAGGAGGAGTAGGAGGAGGGAAGAAGAAGAAGGAGGAGGAGGAAGAGGAGAAGTGGAAGAAGAAGAAAGAGGAGGAAGGTGGAAGAAGAAGGAGGAGGAGGAAGAGGAGGAGGAGGAGAAGGAGGAGAATAAGAAGAAGAAGAGGGAAGAAGAAGGAGGAGGAAGAGGAGGAGGAGGGAAGAAGAAGAAGGAGGAGGAGAAGAAGAAAAAAAGAGGAGGAGGGAAGAAGGAGGAGGAGAAGAAGAAGAAGGAGGAGGAGGAGAAGAAGAAGAAGGAGGAGGAGGAGGAGAGAAGAAGAAGAAGAAGAAGAAGGAGGAAGAGGAGGAGAGAAGAAGAAGAACAACAACAACAACAAAAACAACAACAGCCAGAAAGAATATTTTGAAAACTGCAAAACAAATCACAACAAAGCAAACAAAAACACATAAAACAAACAAGCAAACAAAACAACAAAGAATAAGAAAACATCGTGTACGATGACGCCATCTGCCAGGAAGCGAAAAGTCGAGAGGCGCGCGTGGACCGACAGACTTACAGACAGACAGACAAACAGACAGGCTGATGATACATTTCCGTCCGCCATTTCTCCGATTTCTCCAACAGTGGGTAAAACATCCGATGTCAGCGAGTTCCGTCGAAGGCTGATCACATGATAATGACCATGTCGCACACACTGACACACCCAGCCTGACGTGGGTGGATGTAGCTTCTGTATTATCATTCGACACTCTGTGTGTGTGTGTGTGTGTGTGTGTGTGTGTGTGTGTGTGTGTGTGTGTGTGTGTGTGTGTGTGCGTGTGTGTGTGTGTGTTTGTCTTTGGGTGCGTGTCTTTGGGTGCGTGTGTGGTGTAGTGTCTTGTGTGTGTGTGTGTGTGTGTGGTGTGTGTGTGTGTGGTGTGTGTGGTGTGTGTGTGTGTGTGTGTGTGAGAGAGAGAGAGAGAGAGAGAGAGAGAGAGAGAGGGAGAGTTCATGTATGTCGTGTCATGTCACGTTGTATATATACCCTCACCCCCACTTTCCAATTTCCCACGCCCTCTCTCCCCTCTCACCCTCTTTTCTGGAGGATAGTATTGCCACGTAATAGTAACCCCCCCCCCCCTCTCTCTCTTTCGCTCTCTGTCTCTCTCGTTCCTTCTCGCTGTGTGTGTTTGTGTTTGTGTGTGTGTGTGT
>NC_134876.1:2811977-2816977 GCF_041734735.1 Babylonia areolata | reverse complement strand
AGAGAGAGAGAGACAGAGAGAGAGAGAGAGAGAATTGTGTTTGTGTATGTGGTTTGTGAGAGAGGGAAAGTGTGTATATGTGTATGGTTAACTCACACTGTCGACTTAAATACACACACATGTAATTACACACACACACACACACACACACACACACACATAACATGAATTTTTTTTTTTTTTTTTTTTTTACACTAATATTCACATGCATTCCCTTTCCTTTATCCACTTCTTTACTCCTTTCCGTCTAAAAACACTTATAGTGAATAGACGTTAAACTGAAGATAAAACACACACACACACACACACACACACATAATACCACACACAGAGACACAGACACAGAAACACACACACACACACACACACACACACACACTATTTAACATTTTGCGTCATGATCTTTACAATCGTGTCTCGGACTGAATAGATCTTGTGCAGTATGTGGATGATATCTGTATGTGGATGATATCTGTATGTGGATGATATCTGTATGTGGATGAATGTAACCATGAGACTGAATGTGTGTGTGTGTGTGTGTGTGTTGGGAGGGGGGATATGTGTGTGAGTTAGTGTGGTGTGCATGTTTGTATGTGTGTGTGTCTGTGAGTGTGTGCGTGCGTGTTGAGAGGGGGTGTATGTGTGTGAGTGTGTGTGTGGTGTGGATGTTTGTATGTGTGTGTATGTATCTGTGTGTGTGTGTGTGTGCGTGCGTGCGTGTGTGTGTGTGTGTGTGTGTGTTTTGCTGGGGGTATATGTGTGAGTGTTGTGTGGTGCGCATGTTTGTATGCATGTGTGTGTGTTTGGGGGGGGCGGTATGGGGGGGGGGCACATAGAGAGAGAGAGAGAGAGAGAGGGAGAGAGAGAGAGAGAGGCGGATACTCGGACAGACAGACATGCAGAGATACAGAGTAAATGAATGAATGAAAGAGAGTGAGCACGTGTCAGTTGAAACTGGTTTCTTGCAGCAAGTCAGACTACGAGAGAGAGAGAGAGAGAGAGAGAGAGAGAGAGAGAGAGAGAGAGAGAGAGAGAGAGATTCGTGAATGAATGAGTAATCCGGGTTTGAATGAGTTTTTCCTGTTCTGTGCTACTTTCAGTGTGACAATAACGTAGGCGGCTGGCTGTGATCTGCATCAAGGTCATCATTACGCCCACATGACATGACATTTTATCTCTCTTCCCGTCATCATCATATTATTCATTGAGGTCAGCATGTGAGTTTTCGTGTGCATATTTATGCGTGCATATCTGTGTGTGTGTGTGTGTGTGTGTGTGTGTGTGTGTGTGTGTGTGTGTGTGTGTGTGTGTGTGTGTGTGTGTAAGCCTCAAAGTTTTTTCGTTTGACTGGAACCAAATGTTAATGATCCGGAAATGTCAGTGCGCGTGCGCGCGCGCACACACACACGCACACACACACGTATATACACACACACAGAGATACAAACACACACACACACAGAGATAACATATACACATATGTAAACACACACACACACACACACACACACACACACACACATACATACATACATATATATATATATATATATCTGTGTGTGTGTGTGTGTGTGTGTGTGTGTGTGTGTGTGTGTGTGTATAAACAACGACATGTGCGCCCATGTGCTGACATATATTCGAAGAATTTAAAGTCACATTTACTCGGACACTATTTCACCACAGAGGCTTTTAATTTCAATTTCGTGATTCATAAGCAAAGAAAAATGAAAAGACTCATGCATACGTCACACACACACACACACACACACACACACACACACACACACACACACACACACGTAAACACACACAAACACACACACATACACACACGCGCGCGCAGCGTACATACCCACTCATACACATGTCCACACACACACACACACACACACACACACACACACACACACACACACACACATAGAAATATGCGCGCACGTTTGCTGCACATGACTATACATGAGAAAGATGGTGATGAAATAATCAACATCATTTGAGCAATGACATCACAAACAAATAACATACGACATATGTAAGGCAACAATAAAGTGACAGCAAATGAAGCCTCATTTCACTTCAAAATCTACAAACAGTAAATGAATAATTACTCCAATTTAAATACAGAATACAAAATATATTTTCAGCATTAACAAAACTTCAGCCAACAAGAAACGTGAAGAACGTCTCACATTGAATAAAGCCGACATGCTCTCAGAAGGAAAAATACAACTACGGTAACAAAGATGTATCAAAAGGCAAATATTTCCCCGAAAGCTTGCTCTGCGAACTTGGAGTGGTTAACTGTTAAGCCGAGTTGTACATTACAACTGTTGCATTTGTGTTGCATCTTTAGGCAAGAAATAAGCTGATGTTTATCACACATCCATACAGGAAGTAAGCAGAAGAAAAAGTGGAACGCACACAGCAGTTTTAGACTGGAAAAGACTGGGTATCACTGAATGTTCAAACACAAAGTGGGGGAGGGGGGTGCGTGCGCACATGAACATGAACTGAAAGCTTACGGGTGGTAGTAGTGTCCCCCTCAGGTCCCTTAAATCTTTCTTCAAAACCTGCTGTGCTTCCCTTTTCTCCTCTCTGCAGTTTCAGTCAACATTTCCCCGTTTTTCCCGCAACGCCAGCCAAAGTCCGCACAACAGATCAGTGAAGTTGCCATGGGGTGGTCATAGGTCGCCGTGACCCCGACCGGTGACTGAGCCACTACCACCACCACCACCATCACCATGGCCCTTTCCCCCCTACTCAGCCCACCTCTCATCACCTCTACTCAGTCTCAGCACGAGTACTGCTGATGCTGGACATGCCAGAAGGCCGCAGAGCTGGGAGCTGCGGGGTCCGTTTCCGCGATGCCGTATTGCACGTGGTCCCCCTGTGTGGCGGCAGTGTCCAGGAGAGGAGACATCTGGCGCTGCGAGCCGTTCACGACTTGGTCTGCAGCCATGTCTTCGTTGGAGACCTGCACCGGGGTGCTGACGCGCGTGGCCTGCTCGCTATTGGTTGACGAGTCAGTGACGTCACGTCCGGGTGCGGGCTGGTAGCGGCCCTGCGTCTGCCTGAAGCGGTGAACTGCTGTGAGGCCCAGGATGGCGACCACGGCCATGACGTTGACCGTCACCGTGGCGACGATCCCTGGAAGCCACGAGGAGGAGGAGGTGTGGCCGGTGTCTGTGTCTGGGCCGGTGGGGTGTGACCTCCCCGCCCCGGGTTGTTTGGCCTCCACGTGTTCTGGAGAGAGACAAGACGTGTGGGAGTCTCTTCTCTCTGTCTTAGTAGTAGTAGTAGTAGTAGTAGTACTTTATTATCATTTTCATTACTACTACCTTTTTTTTATATCACAATTATTATTTATTTATTTATTGATGTAAGCTTATCTATATATATGTATATATTTTTTTTCTCAAGGCCTGACTAAGCACGTTGGGTTACGCTGCTGGTCAGGCATATGCTTGGCAGATGTGGTGTAGCGTATATGGATTTGTCCGAACGCACTGACGCCTCCTTGAGCTACTGAAACTGAAACTGAAACTGTCTTTGTGTCTGTATCTGGGTGTCAGTCTGTATCTATGTATCCTTGTGTCATTCTCTGTGTCTCTTTGTCTCTACTTTCATTATCTTCCCCATCTCTCTCTCTCTCTCTCTCTCTCTCTGTGTCTCCCTGTCCGACCAACTTCCTGTCTCTAGCAAATATATATTATGGAATCACCCACTCATTCATTTCTTCCAAACCTACTAAAAAAAAATAAAAAAAAAATAAAAAAGTTCTCCTCATTTAAAAACAAAACCAAAGCATATCACGTGACGAAAATACAGGAATGCAGGGATGAATAAATGAATGAATGAATGAATAACGAAATGAATGACTGAATGAATGATTGAATGAATAATGGAATGAATGACCCAGAAATCCACTTGCTGCCACGTCTGCGCAAGTTGTCATGGCGTCTACGCTTCGCGTCTCCTTCACTGCAGAGCTCGCCACAAGGGACACAACTTTTGGCCACTGGGTCATAGTACTGGTCAGCCAGACACTTCGTGGAGGCAACGTACTCTGTGAGGGAAAAACAAAGAGGTAATATTTGAAAGACGTTTGACTTGTCTTTATGGATTTGGATCGAACAACCAAAAAACAAAAAAAACAAAAAATAAACACACAAAAAACAAACAAACAAACAAAAAAGATGAAGAAGAAGAAAAATGATATACAGAAAACTGGTACTATAACAGATAATGGAGGGGTGGGGTGAATGTGATTTCAGGATGCTGCAGTATAAAAAAAGAAGGGAAAAGATTCCAATATCTATATATGTTGACAATGAGTTAGCATTAGGGGTGTTGTGTGCCTGTGTGTGTGTGTGTGTGTGTGTGTGTGTGTGTGTGAACATGGCGCGAGAGATATATGAAAACGAATTCTCTGATCACAATATGACATAAAAAGAAAAATATTGATAAACGGAGTGTACGTATTTTCAAGTACAATTTGACGACCTATTAGTTTTTGCTGTGCATGTAAAGCTACAGTGGTCTATATTCTATAATACATGACCAACGTGAACGAAATTTCAGTTGAGACACTTGTTTAGAGAAGTGTGAATACCATGTCGCTACTCCTTAATGAAACTCCGTGTTGCCTTGATCGAGTCCAGATGGCACAGAAAAGTCGGTCATCACACGGAACTTACTGACGACAAGCATGACTAGAAAAGAGCGGGCGACAGACGCGATGCGGCCCGAAACACTATGAACACGTGTTACGTTTTGGGTTATGCCGGTTTTGCCGGTTTTCTTTTATGTCTGACTCTTCTAGTGCATGTTCATTCACCCTTCAGTTTTTCGCAAAACTGCCTTCGTCACAACAGGTCTCACCGGCCGCCTCGCCCCTCTGCACGCTCCGTTCCTATCTATAATTACTATACTCTGTGTGTGTGTGTCTGTGTGTGTGCTGGCGTTAGATAACGTGGACACTATAATAAAAAAAAAAATTA
>NC_134876.1:2784477-2809477 GCF_041734735.1 Babylonia areolata | reverse complement strand
ACAGGAGGAACAATACACCATCATTGTTATGGTCTGAACAATACACAAAAGCTGCCAGCATTGCCACAACATCAACCACAACAATCACAACAATATCAACAATGACCACAATCTCAACAAGCTCTCCTGGTCCTCCCTGATCCTGCCTGTCTTATCTATGTATGATGAACAACATTCACACGTCAACAGTTGCCAGTAGCTTTGTGTGATGGGGCATTTAGCAAAATTCCTCACCAGGGCATTGCCGGTCACACTGCTGAGCGATACTAGACAACCACCACCACCACAACAATAACCACCACCACAACAACAATAAACCACCACCACCACAACAATAACCACCACCACAACAACAATAAACCACCACCACCACAACAATAACCACCACCACCACAACAATAACCACACTCTCCTCAACTCACCGGAGCACAGCCGGTCACACTGCTGAGCGGTGCTGGACAGCCTGGTGGCATCACACAGCTCGTTGCACGGTCCGCAGGCCTGCACGTGGTCATCATAATACTGATCCCAGGCACACGTGGTCCTGACTGGCCCGCCCCGCACCTCACCCACCTGCCCCGCCATCAGCAGTGTCAGGACAGCAACACTGGCCCCCCTCGCCATCTCCTTAAATCTTTTTTCCGACCCTTTCTTTCTTTCTTTTCTTGTGCCCCTTTCTCCTCTTTCTGTTCCTCACATGCTTATCCTTGTTGTCGCTGTAGCTGTTCTTCTTCTTTTCTTCTTCTTCTCCTGCTTTTTCACCTAACCTGTTACGTTTTCCTACTTACTATGGTGCGTTTCGAGTTTTATGCTTGTTTGGTTTTCTGTTCTTCCCTCCTTCCTTTCGGTTTCCTCTCTCTCTTTTGTTTGTTTTGTTTCTGTATGGCCTTGATCTGTCACGCTGAAAAAAGAGCTGTGCACTCAGTGTTATGCTCTGCTGTCCAGCTCAATGGTGAAAACGCCATTCAATGACAGAAAACTAAGTCCCCAAGCACTCCGAAAGACACAGGCAGGCACGTGTCGCTCCTGTGTTTCTCCTCACTGCTGTCTGTCCGGGCTGCTGTAGAGTTGAGTTTTACGACATCGGTAACTGTCGTGGTGGGGCCCGCTAGGAGTGGCAAAAAGATCACGTGACGTCACGTGACACACCCACACACTCCTCTCTCTCTCTGTCCTCTGTTTCACAAGCTGTTTCACAAGCTGTTTCACACACACACACACACACACACACACACAGTAGGCTCAAAGAGCCGGAACCATGATTCTCCATTTCCTGTCTCTGGTGAGCCAAAGGCGTGCAGCTGATCTACCGCACTATGAATCGACCGTTTGCGACGTGCCAGGGTGACAGGTAAGTCTGGTGTGCGCCCACACACACACACACACACACACACACTCCTCTCTCTCTCTCCTTTTCCCCCAAAGTCAAGCTGATTCAGCTTTCGTTGAAAACTGGCAGCTTGAACCAGTTTGAATCAGTCAGTCCGCCCGTCCGCCCGTAAGTCAGTCAGTGTGTTCGTCAGTCAATCTGTCTGTCTGTCTGAAGTTCTGCAGTTTTCGAGAGAGAGGGGATGGGGTGTGTGTGTGTGTGTGGGGAGGGGGGGGGGGCTCTAAAACTGAGAGAGAGAGGGGGGAAGAGAGAGGAGGGGTAGGGGAAATCGAAATCGAAACTTTTTTATTGAGGGAAAAAGGAATAGGCACTTATCGGCCTGTTTTCATCCTACCCTCGTAAAGAAAACGTATAAACTAATCTAGGAAATACAAGAAGACTGAAAAAAGAAGGAAAAAAAAACCCACTTTGCATGGCAACAACAACAAGAACAATAAATGGCATAGAAAATACACAGTTCCCCACAAAATGCAAAATGCTTTTGTGTGAAGGAGAGAGGGAAGAAGAAGGTAAGAGAGGAAGGGATGCGAGGAAGGAAAGAGAGGAAAACTGTTGAGAGAGAGAGAGAGAGAGAGGGAGGAGGGAAGAAAAGAGGAAGGGAGGAAAGGAGATAGACAAATAGACAAGGATATTGAGAATACATCATTTGTTTATCAGTCTCAGTAATTTCAAGGATTCGTAGAAATTAGCTCTGACATTAGATGTTTATGATATAGTCTTTTGAAGACACTGAGACTGGAGTTTATATTTAGTGTAGATGAAATAGAATTCCATAAATATCCACCAGAGTATGTGAGACTTGTTTTATAAAGATCAGTTCTTGGCCGAGGCAAAGTTATTTTATGTGTGTGACGGTGACTATTTACTGGAAAATTACTTATGAGAGAGGGTGGGGCATAACCTGATAATATTTTGAACATAAATATGGCTTTATTATATTTAAGTTTAATTTTCAATGGCAATATATCAAGTTCTATATAATCAGAAACATATAAAAAGGACGATTTTAGAATAACTAATTTAAGAGCACGCCTATGAAGACTTAGGAGTGGTTTTAGGATGTTATCACTCGCTGAATCCCAGACACTTGAGGCATAGTTTATATAAGATTCAATGTAGGCGTGAAAAAAATATTTTTCGAGTATGTAAATTTAAAAAATGTTTTATTTTAGAAAGTTGATATACCTTTTTGGAAATAGTTTTACATAACATTGATATGTGATCAGACCAGGTCAAGTTGTTATCAATAATTACCCCAAGAACCTTGTGACTGTCGACTTCTTCAATGACTTTGCCATTTATAAAAAGGGAGGAGGAATTAGATGCAAGAGTTTGACGCTTCTGTCTGGTTGTAATCAACATGTATTTGGTTTTTTGTGGATGCAAACTCATGTGGTTTAGTTCAGACCAATCAGTTAACTGATTAATACTTACCTGCAATGTTCTGGAAACTTCAGAGAGTTTAGAATTGTCAACGTGTTAAGTCGTATCATCAGCAAACAGTTCACATAATGCAGTGATAAATAAATGTAAATCATTTATATAAATGGAAAACAATATTGGTCCCAACACAGAACACTGAGGAACACCATATTCAATAGGTAATAGAGAAGATTCTTTTCCATTAATTATCACCAGTTGTTTCCTATCAGATAAAAATGAGTGCAAGAGATCTAATGTATTGTTTGATAAGCCATAAATTCTAAGTTTTTTAAGAAGAAGTGCATGATCAATCACATCAAAGGCTTTTGCGAAGTCTACAAATAGAACTCCAGTAAAGTTATTATTATTTATATTAGTCAGCCACTTGTCAACTAAGGATGTTAGTGCAGTGTGGCATGAATGATTAGGTCTGAAACCAGACTGACTTGGATGAAACAGATTAAAGGAATTAAAATGACTGAAAATGTGTTTTTTTTAATGTGGGTTTCTATGGGTTTTGACAAAGTAGACAAGATTGAAATTGGTCTTTTATTTGAAGGCTCTGTTTGATCTCCTGACTTTTGCCAGTTTAAATGCCTTGGGAAACTGATTTTTCGTTATACATAAATTGTAAATGTAAGTAAGGGTTTCAGAAACAACTGGTGCAGAAAGTTTCAAAATTTTACTATCAGTTCCATCCAAGCCTCTGGTTCCGGTTTGTTTTAAGTGTGATAATGCATTGCAAACTTCATGAACAGCCATTAAGGGAGTTTTTGAGTCAGACGAAATATGTTTTGACGTACAGAATTCACTTAAACCTTCAAGAGTATTATTTAGATACCTATCAGATTTTACAGTTGAACTACCTATTTCACAAAAATGTCTATTAAGTTTATCAGGAGATATATCACTGACTGATGTACTTTTAGTATTGGCATTACGATTAGTGATCTGGTTTGTCGCTTTCCAGATTGATTTACTATCAGCTTTTGAAGAAACTAGTTCTTGAAAATATTTCTGTTTAGCCACACGGTTCAGGTATTTAACCAAATTCCTTTGTCTAGCATACTCTTCTTTGGTTCCTATTTTTAGCAATGCATCTCTTAAATCCATGGCATTTTGAAGATCTTGTGTAAGCCATGGTACTTTCGAATTAATACTAACACGTTTAGATTTTAATGGAGCATTTTTACCATATACATTAAAAAAAATTATGATACCAAACTTCAAATGCCTCATCAGGATCTGTGAACTGATAAACAACAGAAATATGCGAATTAATTAAATGAAACAAAAACTTATCAGGATCGAATTTTGAGAAGTCTCTATATTTAATTAATGTGTGACAATTTCTAGGAACTTTGACACCTTTCTTTAACCATGTTAAACAAATAGGAAAGTGGTCACTGCAACCATAAGCTGGTGAACATATCTCAACTATATTATGTATTGTAGATGCATAAATGTGATCAATAAGAGATTGTGAAGATGGAGTAATTCTAGTTGGCTTGTCTATCAATTGAGTAAGATGAAATGATTCCACAGTATGTGTCCATAATTTATTAGGTTTTTATAAATCAATATTGAAGTCGCCCAATAATATTAATTCATCAGAAAAAGAAGTAACGTCTTCCATCAAAAGAGTAAAATTGTCCCTCCAATGAACATATTCAGCTGGATTTCTATAAATAAAACCCAAATGAACTGGTTTACATCTTTTTAAGTTGACCTGTATCCATAAGGATTCAATACAATAAAGATCAGGGAGGTGCACTTGTTTAAAATTAATGCTCTGGTGGACATATATCAATAACCCTGTTTCCATAGTTCGCGTAGGATCTCTACGGACAACATTATACCCTGTCATTTTTAGTTCAGAATCACATATATTGTGAGATAATCGAGATTCAGCTATACCAAAAACATGAAAATACGCACCGGAATTATGTAAAATAAGCGATACATCTGTCAGTTTACTAACAACATGACTGATATTAAGAAATCCAATTCTAAGGCCATCTTAGGAAGGCCACACATCAAGTGTGCTCGGCATTGTTCTCTACACTTCACGAGAAAATGCAAAATTTTATCAAACATACAATAATCACAATGTTAAATAAAGGCTGAGGGTCAACTGCACAAATGACAACAACTAAACACGGTAATTTACAGAGATAAGAGACGAAATATCCAAATCACAAGCAAAAAGTAGAAAATTACCGACAAGAAAAAAGACCTTTAACAAACCGTTTATAAGTACAAGGTATCATTCACTAAGTACTTGTACTTTTCTCTAAATGTGACACAAGTGCAAATGTCACATTTATTGGACCACAAGTCAACAATACACTTTTCATGATGGTCCGGCAAATTAGTGGGCATTATATGACAATCATACCTACACGCACGTACGCACGCACGGCACGCGCACGATCACACACACACACACACACACACACACACACACACACACACACACACACACACACACACACACACACACACACACACACACACACAAAACATATTTATGTACACGATAGAAAATGGAAACACTACCTTTTGATTTTACGTTAATCCTAGGCGGCTGGGTAGATTTCATATCGATATTAGAAGGAATTATTATTATTTTTTAATCAATCATTAAATAAAAATAAAAATAAAAATAATAAGGGGGTGGGGTGGGGTGGGGGCCTGCTATGACGGAGTGAAATGTTGCTGAGACAAAAGACGTGATGCCATTCTCAGTAACTGTTCTGCATAAGGATGGGGAGTTGGGATTATTCATTCCATACGTCCTACTCTGTGAGCGAAACGCATTTCTGTTCATGGGTGTGTCAATATGATGATGACTGAATGCAGAGCTCTGAGTGGGCAAAGGGTGAACAGGAAGACTGGGTTCAGGGTTATGTGGGAGGGGGTTCACTGGAAATTCTTTGGGGGATGATCTTTGCATTAAAGGGGGAAAATGTTCAAGGGATGAAAATGGAGGGCAGTCTTCTGGAGTAAATTGATGGTTGGCACGATCATGGTTATTCTGAGCACTTACATAAGGGTGAAATGATGAAGAACTAGGGTAAGTCAAAGCCGAGGGCTGTCTTGGTTCAGAGGGGTTTTAACTTGATTGTGAAGGTAATAATCAAATGGAAAATTCCTGACAGGCACATTCCGCCACAGATTTTTCAGATTGTCCGCAAGTTTCGCAGTGCCTCGGACATTTGGGTGAATGACGTCACTGTACAGACTCCTATCTTCTGCAAAACTGGGGAAGTTGTCAATATATGTAGCGTTATGTTTGTCACAAGCCACCTTTAAATTGCGGTTTGCTGGAAAGATGGTATTATTGAATAATGTCTGCCTCTGGCAGGAAGAATGGAACTGAAGCTGACACGAGCATTTGGAAATTTCTGATTACATAAAACAATGAGGGATGACCAGGTACCGACAGAAATGGGACCTGACTGGCATGAACTGACACCAACATGTACGATCAGTTCCTTTAAAAATGGGGTTACGGACAACGAGGGAAGCCACGAGAGAAGGTCTTCGATGGAGATACCTGGGACACATATTTTAAATGGTCGTTCATGTCTAAGCACTAAACGTTTGGGATTAACGTAGCGCAGCACAGAGTCCCCAACCAGCAACACAGTAGTTCTGTAAGGAACAGACATACGACACAGCGTGTCAAAAGGGGATGATGCATTGTGGACACCATCTGGCTTGACCGCTTGGGTATCTTTCCCAGAATGTGTGTCTGCTGATAGATATGTTTTGTTCTTTGACACATCAGTATTTGTGTCAGAGAGGACAGAATAGAAATTCTTGGTCTGAACAGCACATTCTACAGATTCGCCGTCCTGTTGAGGGGGAAGAGGAGAGGGGTCTGTGGAACATTCCCCTTTGTCACTGACGGGAGACAGACTGTCAGGGGTCTGTGACTTGGCTTCTGAAGCCGGCTTTGAGGAAGTATTATGTATACTGGATTGTGTCTCAGTCACTGTGTCCATGCGGACATCTTTAACAGGACTAACATCATCCCGTGTTTGACTGAATGGCACTGTTTCTGTTTGCGTGCAGACATCAGAATGGGTAAAAATGTTTTTCACAAAAGTATCAGGTAACGTTTGCGTGGAAATTGTGACACAGTCTCCCTGAAATGATTTACTTCTTTTTATCTGAGACTGTAGAGAACCTAACTGAGTTTTAATAGAATTGTTTTCTTTCACAATTTGTTTGTTGACAGTTTCTAAATTTGTCACAACAGTTTTCATGTCATCTATCTTATCACAAATATAATTGAATTTATCAGATATGTTTACACGCAGATCATTTTTCGTTGCAGTTTTTATATCATCAATGATAGAGTTATATCATCTGTGGAGAGCTCCATTGTGGGCAAGGAATTAACAGTCTGTTCTAGCTTGGTCATTCTGTTCTTCAAGGCTGTCACTAGGCTGGAGGCTGTTGGCACTGTAGCCTTGTACAAAGAACGCCTGCATTGAAGTCGAGTCCGTTTGCTGATTGGAGTCCTGTCTTTCTTTGTCGTAACGTTGTGGTCAGTGTTCACATCATCATGCACAACTGGTGAGGTAGGGGGGTAAAGGACGACACCTTCCTGCACTGGTTTGGCAGAGTCCGAGTCCTGGATGAGATGAGACTGTGAAGGTGGGGGAAGGTCCTTACCAGTAGGGTCAGATGAAAAGACCACCTGAGTCAGATCCACGGAAGGCTGTGTAAGGGAAATATTCTCAGAAACAGCACTGATAAAGCCAATAGAAGGTTCCAGTAAGGAACGTGACAGTTTTTCACAGTTTTTGTCACGAAGAAAATAGTCAATGAACATTTTTATAATTTCACATTCACAAGTGTCCCATTGCGGGCAATCGATGCCTTGACAGAGTTGTGTTCCATGCGATTGTGCAGTAAAATACAGAGAAAGAGTGATGGACTTGGTTGACCGGAAAAGAATACGGAAAACAGTTTTTGCAAGAGAAGAGGGAGAGGGAAAAGACACAATGACTGGTGGCGGAGATAAAGCAGTATCGTGCACATTATAGTCACAGTAGGTGAAGGAAATGTCACTGTTAGTGATGGCTGAATAACGATACAACAGACAATTCCTCCACAGAGTTAATTCGTCAGTTGAACAGGAAAAACGTTTTTGAAATAAATCCAGGGTGAGTTTTCATTTACTACCACCGTTTTCCTCACATATGGATACGGGACTGGCCATGATCACAGTTACACACACACACAATACACACCACATTCATCTACTCACAGTTCCGGACCGCCATGACTCCAGAGTTCAGTGCATGGCAAAAAACATTATCATGGATGCTGGACAAGTAAATTGCATCTTGGACGCTGAAGAAGATATCCAACAGCAAAAGTACCACACAACACAGTACCACACACAGTACCACACAACACAGTACCACACACAGTACCACACAACACAGTACCACACAACACAGTACCACACAACACAGTACCACACACAGTACCACACAACACAGTACCACACACAGTACCACACAACACAGTACCACACAACACAGTACAGTACCACACAACACAGTACCACACAACACAGTACCACACACCACAGCCAGAACGGCACGGACACCGTGTGTGAAGACCGCGGCAGGTGAGTGCAGGTGTGCCAAGTTGCACAGCGATCAAGATTCACGAAATCAGATGAATCATAGTTGTTGTTTTTATATCCACTTGTGCAGAACAATTTCACCAAGATAAATAAACAAATCACAGTAACATTGAAACAATAAATAACACGTAATTAACTAAAATAGTGATATTTCATGACGAGCGCCATAAAAGGCCGCCTCTCTCTTTCATGAACACAGCTCAGAGAGACAGGGGGACAGAGAAAGAGAGTGAGAGAAAGCGGAGGGGTAGGAAAGAGAGAGAGAGAGGAGGGGATGGGAAAAGAGAACGAGGAGGGGTAGGAGAGAGAGAGAGGAGGAGTAGGGGAGAGAGAGACCAGACCAGACCAGATGATTTATTCAGACAGGCAATAGCCCCTACTGAAGGGGTTTAAACAAAGTACAATTGTCAATCAGCCCTAATGTCTGTAGAAAAAGGAAGTGCTATCTACATAAGGTATGAATACATCAACAAACTATTAGTTTGTGTAAACATCTCTTACCCGTTTGGGAGATTTATGCAGAAATAGTGCTAAATGTGTACAGTTTGATTATTTGCAGATGAGATGAAGGGTGTTAACTTGACTCCTGTGGGAGGGTGGTGGAGAGATAAAGAGAGAGAGAGAGAGAGAGGGAGAGATAAAGAGAGAGAGAGAGAGAGATAGAGAGAGAGAGAGATAAAGAGAGAGAGAGAGAGAGAGAGATAAAGAGAGAGAGAGAGAGAGAGAGAGAGAGAGAGAAAGAGAGAGAGAGAAACGAAAGAACGAACTTTTTATTCAGATAAGGCCAGAGCCCCTTACTGAAGGGGGATTCATTGATAAATGATAATTAGAAAATGACATGACACAGTAAATAGACAATTCATATCAACCAAAAAATAGTAAACACAATATCAACCAAAAATAGTTAACAAAAATATTCAACGACATTCACGAGATATCTGTACGTAATCTCTCCAATGCTTCATGTATATATATGGCTAAGTTATACAGAGTACATTCCTGTCTTGAAGACATGAGTAAATTGAACCTAAAATTAGACGGATCTCTATAATATTTCGGTTGAATAAGTTTTTGTCTAAGGTCACACAAAGCAGGGCAACAGAATAAAAAAATGTAATTCATCTTCTTTACCCAGACTGCATAAACGGCATGCATACATAGGTTCATTTAGAATGCTATACCTGAAACTATGAGAAGCAATATTAGAAATACCAAATCTAAATTTTGTCAGTGCACATTTTATATATCTGTTCAGTCCTAACTCAATGTGTGGTTCAATCACATGCGATGTTTTAAAAAGTCTAAACTGTGAAAATCTATCGCTAGTTTGTATATGATCATGTCAGTCTTGCCACCTGCAATCAATAATACGTTGTCTGAAACACTTTAAGAAACCTGCAGTATCTTCCACCCCCTGATTATCCCATACAAATGCAAAACTATAAGAATTTAAACAGTGACGAACACCGGCCGCCGTGGCGAAGTGGTTAGCGTCGCGGACTGACGGCTGGGAGGACGCGGGTTCGAATCCCAGCGGAGGTGGGTTTTTCGGCCCGTGGCCGGCTCCTATCCAGAGTTGAGTGTGCTGTGGGCTTCAATGGGGAGACTGGGACCACATAGTCGAGTGTCATCCACTTCAAGGATGCGTCTTTGGGTGTGTTGTTCTAATTACTTGACCAACACTGCAAGTGTCTGTATCTCTCGGGCCTGGTTAACGCCGGGATATCATTATGACAGGAAGCGTATAGTACAGCCTTATCAAGCAGTCCCAAACCAAAATGGACCTCCATAGCGACATCGTCATCGTCATCCTCCTCCTCCATCATCATCAATATAGACAAAACAGTCTCAGAGTCTGTGGCCTTTCATGCCCTGCTCTCATGGTGACCTCAGTTTCGATGCCTCTCCACTTCTGTGCTTGGGGTGAGTCCTGTCAATGTCTTCAGTGTCGGCAGATTCCCGGGGGGGTGGGGGGTGGGGGCTGTTGTTTGAGGGACGTGGTGGCGGTCTCCACTCTGGGAGGGACGCTCACTCAGTCTGGGTCCACGACTAAGCCATCATTGTCGTTAGTAGGGGGCTTAGTAGGTGGTGTCCTAAGTACGTTAAATCAGAACAGGCACCACTGAACACCACCGAAGTGACTCAGCAGCAGTGCAGGGTCTCCTCTGGTGTGTGGCCTCCTAGCGACCTAACATCGATGGTTCCCTGCGGGCTGCACGATTTTTCATCTGTTAGTCTTATCCCCAATACTTTGATTCGTTCTTGAAAAGCCTTGTAGCAGGGTAGGTGGTGGAGGAGAGTGAGAGGGGGATATTGGTGGTGGTGGAGGCGTCAAGCGTCAACATGCAACAGGTGGGTGTGCCAAACAACCGCAAGTCATCTCCTTGTCAAGCGTGCCTGTCCTAACTGCAAAGCGCGCACTTGCTATTCTTAGCCTGCTAGTCATTGCCATAGCAATTCGTGTATACGTGCAAATAGGTCACTGGCTGTGACCTAGATCAAGGTTATCATACACCCACATGACATGTTATACATACCGATTTCTGTTGCCATCATAGTTATTCGGGTTAGTGAGCTTTCATGCACACACGTAGGCCTACACGCATCCACGTGCGCTCTCCAGTGTGCGTGAATGCACGTCGTGCAGGTGTGTGTGTGTGTGTGTGTGTGCTTTCACAGGCAGATCCAACGCCATAACTTTTCCGCACTCATTTCGGGAAAATCCGGAACAGTGCACGTGCATTTCCGGACGTAAAACACACAGTAAACCGAAAACGACCGGCTGGGACCTTCCCAAGATAACGACATTGTCGGCGCTCCACATTCCGTCGGCGGTGTGTGTGACTGTGATGCACTTGAGTTTTACAGCAGTGCTTCTGGTCAGAAATGCAGGCCGCTGCAAATGTGCCATAGCCATAGACATGCGGAGATGTAAACATATATCTCAGTGCTGTATGCGCAGAACATAGTCTCGTCCGCTCCGTGCCTTGCACTCATCCAACCAGAAATCTTCATACAGTTTCCGATTCACCAACCGATGATAGCCACACAATTACCTCCCTCACACACACACACACACACACACACACACACACACACACACACACACACACACACACACACTCCCAACACTTGTATTCAAACAAACCGAAGTCCATTTTCATAGACATTATTTTTTTCCAGGGGCTTTTAATTTTACGTTCTTGATTCATGCAGAGAAAAGGGGACTTAAACATGTGTCGTCGCTCACTCCGTGATGACACACACACACACACACACACACACACACACACACACACACAAAGAAGAAGAAGGAAGAAAAAAAGCACAAACACAAGTAACACACACACACACACACACACACACGCACGCACACACACAAACATGCCTGCTTCACACAGCATTTTATGCACATCAGAGAGAGGGTTAATATATAATCAACTGCAATTGAGCAATGACTCCACAAACGACTGTACAAGGACACAAAATTTCATTCACTTCAATATTCACAAACATGAAATGAATACTTATTTCAATTAAAATACAGAATACAAAATTCATGTTCAACTTCAGCCAACCAAAAATAAATAAACAAATTAAATAAAAATCTGCAACTTCTTACATCAAATACAGCTGACATATACACACACACGAAAAAAAGGGAAAAAAAGAAAAGAAAAGAAAAAACAATTAAGGAAAATAATTGGTATCAAACATGTATCAAAAATCAAACTCTTCAATGAAAGGTTGCTTTACGAACTTGTGTGGTTATCTGTGTAGCCGTGTCCTGAGTGGTTATTCAAGGGTACGACACAAAAGACTTAACTAAATGATGATTGAATGAATTAAAGGACAAACAAGAAGAATTCCCACGCACAGGCCAGGAACATAAAGAGGCCAGTCACAAATGGGTTTTTCTATTGTTTTATTTACAATAGTTATGAGAACATAAAAGAGAAAACTAAGAAGAGAAGATGATGAAAAAAGAAGACTAAGAGAAGACAACTAGAAGAAGATGAGAAGATAAAAAGAGAAGACAGTGCCTGGAATGACACAAACAAATGTCATTAGCACAACATGTCGGCACAAGTGAATAGTAAAGCACATGTATACATATTACATGGAAAGATTACCACTTGGAAATGCATATGTGTGAAGACCAAACACTGACATCAAATGAAATTTCTAATACATTTAAATAGCGCAGTTAAAGTGATTGAAGCTATGCTGATTTAGTGAAAGTACACTGACAGTATAGATTAGGTAAAGCTTATACTGTGTCAAAGTGACTCGAATGAATCAGTTTATCATGTTGCACTATACTGGAGTAAGCCGTATAGGAGAGAGCATGACAACTAAATTACAATTAACAGACTGATACATATCAGGTGGTTTTAACCAATAACTGATATTAATCAATCACTATCTTGTAATCACAGCAGAATACTACACACATCTTAGAGTGCTGAGCACACTGGAGCAGTACAACTGATATCAGCATGTAAAATACATGAATAATAAACAAGATAATAGAATCAGTGGCTTTGATATTATACTGGCAAACTGATAGACCAGGTAGTAAGTGAAGAACCATCATGGCTTAACCATTAAGTGGTGAATGAACTTTATGCATTCACTAGAACATTCTGGAACAAACTATTTGTGTCCAGGGACGTCACTGACTGTGACGTTAGGAAGACTCAAATGGCTACTGCTACGAGCATATGACGACATGGCGATTTTCTAGATCAATCATAGCTGAGCTGTGACTAACATGTCAAAGCAATAACTGAACAAAGAATTAACTGAACAAAGCAATAACTGAACATACTCATATGAACACAAGTACTGTGTCGAACAATACAATTTACAAATCAACACATTCTACACACTAGTACTTACAGCAATACGTAGTAAGGTGTTAACCGTTGTGAGAACACACACGACACACACTCATACTGCCCGCGACGCAGCAAGAGAGAGAGACAGCAGGTCTGGTCAGATGACTGACCAGGTAAGAAATGACCACTCATCCGACTATTGGAGTTTAACGACCTATTGGCGTCTACACCCTTAAGGTCAAGTTTGTTCGGTTGACCACTCATCACTCACTGCGCCAATTTATGCAAGTTAAGCGGACCGCAAAGGCCGTCACGTGTGCTGCGAATCGTCACTAATCAGCCAAATCGGACAACAAACTGTGTTCGTAACAAGGTGTTCAGTGACAGATTTCTAAATGATTCCTGAACTGATTTTCGTCGGATAAGTTGCAAAAGAAAGAGCTCAACACCTACTTTATCATGAGTATAAAATGAAGTGTTGATTATTTAAGATGAATTTATAATCTTATTTTAAGTCACCTGAACAGGGTCAGTTTTAACGAGCTCGTCGCGGAAAATTACAAACTGCATTAAATCAGTTTAACGTAGGCAAACATAAATGGAATAGACTTAAAGATGGAATTATGACGATTCCGCAAGTATATAATACTTGTAGTTTACTGATCTGACAAAAGAGTTATTAATTAATTACGGTGGAACAGAAACACAATTTTGCGCTCAGCCAATGACGTACCGCGATGCGACACTGGGCGAGCCTTGAGTAGGCTGTCTGGCGAGAACACAATGAGTGGAGTGAGTCACACAACCTATGCGAGTCGTTTAGGGACAGCGGGTTTGTTGCGAAAACCGTCGCCTGCTGTAGCTCGTGTGTGAGCAGTGTTGGAGCAAGCATAGCGCGCTTGGTCACATCTGTAAAGCAAAGTGGTGCACCTATACAACAATTGTGATTGTGCTGTGCCCTTAAGCAGTATATCAATTTTATCCAGAAAACTCATTACATCCTTCCAAGAATTAAACAGAAAAGAACATGAAATGCAATGCAATTTGGACATACATATCTGAGTATGAATAAATGTTCACACATTAATTTTCACTCCTTTTTTTTAAGATAAATGTTTTCTAATTGCATGTACATTAAAAATGTTCATTCCCACTTCAGCTGTGGGTTTTCATCTCAGACGTAAGCAAGTCCGCAACATGAAGTAGTAGCCAGAACAGAATTCCACGATCAGAAAAGTGAATTAAAATCGTGACATTTATTTCCTCCTTGGAAGTGCTCTTTGAGACAAAAGGTTTGGGTCCTTGTGCGTGCGTGCGTGCGTGCGTGCGTGTGTGTGCGTGCGTGTGTGTGCGCGTGTGTGTGTGTGTGTGTGTGTAAAACAACAGAAAACATACTGTTGATAGCACCACTGTCCCCCCTGTCCTGCCACCCCCTTCCCCCTAATCTTTCTTTAAATCCCTGCTGTAGTTCATTCTCTCCTCACTGCACGTTTATTCCCCCTCCCCACCCCCCTCACACCCCCCTCTTTCCCGCAGCGCCAGCCAAGTCCGTAGCACAGATCAGTGAGGGTGATTTGCATAGTTACAAGTCGCCGTGATCCCGACCGGCAACTGAGCCACTACCTCCACCACCACCATCACCATGGCCCTTTCCCCCCTACTCAGCCCACCTCTCATCACCTCTACTCAGTCTCAGCACGAGTACTGCTGATGCTGGACATGCCAGAAGGCCGCAGAGCTGGGAGCCGCGGGGTCCGTTTCCGCGATGCCGTATTGCACGTGGTCCCCCTGTGTGGCGGCAGTGCCCAGGAGAGGAGACATCTGGCGCTGCCAGCCGTTCACGACTTGGTCTGCAGCCATGTCTTCGTTGGAGACCTGCACCGGGGTGCTGACGCGCGTGGCCTGCTCGCTATTGGTTGGCGGGTTAGTGACGTCACGTCCGGGTGCGGGCTGGTAGCGGCCCTGCGTCTGCCTGAAGCGGTGAACTGCTGTGAGGCCCAGGATGGCGACCACGGCCATGACGCTGACCGTCACCGTGGCGACGATCCCTGGAAGCCAGGAGGAGGAGGTGTGGCCGGTGTCTGTGTCTGGGCTGGTGGGGTGTGACCTCCCCGCCCCGGCTTGTTTGGCCTCCACGTGTTCTGGAGAGAGAGACAAGACGTGTGGGAGAAACACTTCAGATTTCTCTTCTCTCTGTGTCTGCGTCTGTGTCTTTGTGTCGGTCTCTGTGTCTCTTTGCCTTTGTCCCTATTTCCATTGTCTTCACCGCCTGTCTCTTTGTCTGTCTCCAACTCTCTGTCTTTACAACTTCCCAATCTCTCTCTTGCATACACATACACACAAACACATGCAATCACCACCTTACCATTCACCATCTTACCGTTCATTTCTTCCACCCACCCACAAAATTGTTGTCCCTCACATTCCTTTTAAAAACTCGAGCATATCATGTGATGAAAATAACAATATCAAAAAGCGAAGAATGAATGAATCAACGAACGAATGAATGAAAGATTGATTGACTGAATGAATAAATGACTCGGGGGTCCACTTACTGCCACATCTGTGCAAGCAGTCATGGCTTCTACCCTTCGCGTCTCCTTCACTGCAGAGCTCGCCACAAGGGGCACAACTTTTGGCCACTGGGTCATAGTACTGGTCAGCCAGACACTTGGTGGAGGCAACGTACTCTGTGAGGAAAAAAAAGGAAATATTTGTAATTTTTGAAAGACGTTTGACTCAGTGTCTGTATGGATTCGGATCGAGAAAAAAAAGAGAAGATAATAACATGGAGAAGAAAAAGAAAAAGAAAAAAAAAAGAGGGAGATTATAAAGAAAACTTGCGATATAACGGATAAAGGAATGGGGAGGGGGGGAGGGGGGGTGAATCTCAGGACGAAGTGATTTAGAAATAAATGAATCCAATACCTATTAATGTTTAAAAAATAACAATAATAGAAACAAAAGCGATACCATTACAGGGACAGAGCGGAACGTGTGTGTGTGTGTGTGTGTGTGTGTGTGTGTGTGTGTGAACATAGCACAAGAGAACTGTGGAAGCGAATTCCCTTGTGACATGAAAATATGACATAAAAATAACCGTGCAACAATGAAAAATGGAGTGTATATACCAGTACATACAAATTATGATTTAAGGTTTACAACCTATTCGCTTTTGTTGGGGTCAAGTTGATGTGGTCCATGCATCCTACTACAAATCAAGACCAACTGACGTGAAAGATATTTCGTCTGGAGACACTCATACACGTAAGTCAGCATTCACTTTGGAATTCGGTTAATGTATGAGTGCGCGCGGTGCGCGAATGTTATGTTGCCACCCCTATGTTTTGCCTTGATGGGGGCAAAGACGAGACAGTAAAACGAGGTCATCAGACGGCGGGAAATCACGACACGCAGTGCTTGAAACGAATGAGGACTGACGCATTGCCCCGCCAACATCCTATATATAGATCTACCGGCCGGATCCCCCCTCCCCCCGCCCTCCCGATCCCCCCTCCCCAATGATCTAAAAATAGCTCACCACTCTCAATCCGCACAGTGTGTGTGTCGCGTGCACATGTTTCTCTCTGTGTGTGTGTGTGTGTGTGTGTGTGTGTGTGTGTGAAGTGTGTGAGTGTAGGCTATGTGTGTATAATATTATTGTGTGAATAGTGTGTGTGTTTAGCGAGCAAGCGCATGCGTATCAGTGTAGGTCCGCCTATGTTTAAGTGTTGGTTAATTGTTTGTGTGTGAAGTGTGCATGTGTGTGTAAGTGTGTGTGAAGAGTGTCTGTTTATTTTGCGTGTATATTCAGTAAGGGCAAGCATGCGTGTGTGTGTGCCAGTGTGTGTAAGTGTGTGTCAATTGTGCGTATATGTGAAGTGTGTATGTGTGCACATGATACTGACGTGTGTGAGGAGTCTCTGTTGTGCGTGTGTGTTTGAAGTGCAGGTATAAAATTATGCCGGTGTGTTAACGCGTGAATGTTCAACCACAAACGCGGTGAGAGGAATGACAATTGAAAGAATATTCAGTTAAACCATCACTCAGCAGTCGCGATTTCGGTGAACTTGACATTCATGAACGCGCTTTCGTGGGAACACCATGAAACATCAGCGAAAATCAGCTCATTGACGGAGTATGACGTAACAACGAAGAATTAAAAAAAAATAACAGAAATGTGTTTTTAGTTCGGAGGACAGTTTCCACAGTCTATGAACTTGAGTCAGCAGCACTCAGAAATCGGCCAGCGAACCAGACTGACACACACCAGGTACGGATAAGTTGTGTTGCCTCAGTTTCCACTTCCCTCCCACTGGTCTAAAGACAGGGGAGATCAGCGAGTTCCTTCCCTCTCCCCCTCCCCCACGTCCTCTCCCCCGCCCCCCTTACCACCCTCCCCACCCCACCCCCTTCACCCTCCCGGCCCACACAAGTCTGAGGACACACCTCTCTCTATTAACCAATGAAACGGCGATATTGCATGGTGTGTGTGTGGGGGGGGGGGGGGAGACCTCTCGCGACACACGCACACACTGTTTGGGTCTGCGCTCATCATTACGTTGGTTCAGGACAACCACACCCTTACTCTCTGTGGCTGTGGAATAAGGTGACGGGGGAGAGGAAGTGTGTGTGTGTGTGTGTGTGTGTGTGTGTGTGTGTGTGTGTGTCTGTGTGTGTGTGTGACTGAAATTATATGTCTATGGTGAGAGAGAGAAAGAGAGACAGAGACAGTGACAGAATGAGAGAGACAGGAAGAAGGATAGAGAGACAGAGAGACAGACAAACACACACACACGTGCGCGCGCGCGCGCGCGCGCACACACACACACACACACACACACACACACACACACACACACACACACACAGCCTTTCGAAAAGCACAGCCTACATCGTGATATTAAATCCAAAAAAAGAAAAGAAAACAGACACCCTTGTTCTGTGCGTCTGCATCACATTGAGAGAGACAAACAGACAGACAGACAAACGGACGGACAGACAGACTAAAGCAGAAATGCTGTAGGGGGTTTGAACAGAGTCCGTTTTGGATAACATAGGAAGCATGATGCCATCTCCCAAACATAGCATGATGCCATCTCCCAAACATAGCATGATGCCATCTCCCAAACATACATCTCCAAATACAAACATGAGCATGTGTGTGCCACCAAACATAGCAGATGCCAACCCAAACATAGCTGATGCCACCCAAACATAGCATGATGCATATGCCACCCAAACATAGCATGATGCCACCCCAAACATAGCATGATTGCCATCTCCCAAACATAGGCATAGATGGCCACCCAAACATATTCATGATGCCACCAAACATAGAATGGTGCCACCCAAACATAGCATGGTGCCACCCAAAACTAGCATGGTGCCCATCCTCCCAAACATTCGCATGGTGCCACCCAAACATAGCATGATGCCGCCCAAACATAGCATGATGGCACCCAAAACATAGCATGGTGCCATTCTCCCAAACATAGCATGATGCCACCCAAACATAGCCATGTGCCACCCCAAACATAGCATGGATGCCACCCCAACAATAGCATGTTGCCACCCAAACATAGCATGGTGCCACCCAAACATAGCATGTGCCATAGCAGATGCCACCCCAAACATAGCATGATGCCACCCAAACATTAGCCATAATGCCACCCCAAACATAGCATGGTGCCACCAAACACTAGCTATGGTGCCACCCAAACATAGCATGATGCCACCCAAACATAGCATGGTGCCACCCAAACATAGCATGGTGCCACCCAAACATAGCATGTGCCACCCAAACATAGCATGGTGCCACCCAAACATAGCATGATGCCACCCAAACATAGCATGTGCCATCTCCCAAACATAGCATGATGCCACCCAAACATAGCATGATGCCACCCAAACATAGCATGATGCCACCCAAACATAGCATGTGCCACCCAAACATAGCATGGGTGGCCACCCCAACATAGCATGATGCCACCCAAACATAGCAGAGCCCCCAAACATTAGCATGATGCCACCCAAACATAGCATGGTGCCACCCAAACATAGCATGGTGCCACCCAAACATAGCATGATGCCACCCAACATAGCATGGTGCCACCCAAACATAGCATGGTGCCACCCAAACATAGCATGGTGCCACCCAAACATATACCAAAACAACAACGCCAGAGAAACGGAGAGAGCGAGATGTGAGGAGAGAGACAGAGAAGTGAGGTGTATAATGAGCTGGAGACAGCTAAAAACCAGAGAGAGAGAGAGACAAACAGGCAGACAGAGAGAGACACAGAGAAAGAGGGAGAGACAGGGAGAGAGAAAAGAGGGACACAGAGAGTGAAAAAGAGACAGACACTGAGAAAGAGACACAGGGAGACAGAGAGAGATAGGGGTGGTGTAAAGTGTGTGATGAGAGACAGCCAGAAACCAGAGAAAGAGACAGACAGAGAAAATGAGCCTGCATTCCTGAGCTCGTTGGAGCACTCCCTGTCACACTGCTGAGCGATACTAGACAACCACCACCACCACCACAACAACAACAACAACAACCACCACCACCACCACAACAACAACAACAATCACCACCACCACCACAACAACCACCACCACCACAACAACAACCACCACCACCACCACCACCACCACCACCACAACACCACCACCACCACCACAACAACAACAACCACCACCACCACCACCACCACCACCACCACAACAACAACAACAACCACAATAACCACACTCTCCTCAGCTCATTGGAGCACTCCCTATCACACTGCTGAGCGATACCAGACAACCACCACCACCACAACAACAACAACAACCACAATAACCACACTCTCCTCAGGTCACCGGAGCACTGCCTGTCACACTGTTGAGCGATAATAGACAACCACCACCACCACAACAACAACAATAACCACCACCACCACCACAACAACAATAACCACCACCACAACAACAACCACCACCACCACAACAATAACCACACTCTCCTCAACTCACCAGGGCACTGCCTGTCACACTGCTGAGCAATACTAGACAACCACCACCACCACAACAACCACCACCACCACAACAATAACCACCACCACCACAACAACAATCACCACCACGACCACAACAATAACCACACTCTCCTCAACTCACCGGAGCACAGCCGGTCACACTGCTGAGCGGTGCTGGACAGCCTGGTGGCATCACACAGCTCGTTGCACGGTCCGCAGGCCTGCACGTGGTCATCATAATACTGATCCCAGGCACACGTGGTCCTGACTGGCCCGCCCCGCACCTCACCCACCTGCCCCGTCATCAGCAGTGTCAGGACAGCAGCACTGACCCCGAACCTCCTCGCCATCTCCTTCCTTCTCTCTCTGGGTCTCTGTATATCTCTCTCTGGGTCTCTCTCTGAGTATCTGTATGTATATATCTCTCTCTGGGTCTCTCTCTGAGTGTCTCTCTCTCTCTGGGTCTCTGTATATTTCTCTGTGTTTCTCTCTGGGTCTCTGTATCTCTCTCTCTCTCTGGGTCTCTGTATCTCTCTCTCTCTGGGTCTCTGTATCTCTCTCTCTCTCTCTGGGTCTCTGTATCTCTCTCTCTCTCTGGGTCTGTATATCTCTCTCTCTCTCTGGGTCTCTGTATCTCTCTATCTGTGTCTCTCTCTCTGGGTCTCTGTATCTCTCTCTCTCTCTGGGTCTCTGTATATCTCTATCTGTGTCTCTCTCTCTGGGTATCTGTATCTCTCTCTCTCTCTCTAGGTCTCGGTATCTCTCTCTCCCCTGGTCTCTGTATCTCTCTCTATATCTCTGGGTCTTTCTCTCTCTCTCTGTGGGTCTCTCTGAGTCTCTATATCTCTGGGTCTTTCTTTGGGTCTCTGTATCTCTCTCTCTCTCTCTGGGTTTCTTTCTGGGTCTCTGTATCTCTCTCTCTCTCTGAGTCTGTATCTCTCTCTCTAGGTCTCTGTATCTCTGGGTCTCCCACTCTCTCTCTCTCTGTATATCTCTCTGTCTCTCTCTCTGGGTCTCTGTATCTCTCTCACTGGGTCTCTCTCTCTCTCTGTGTAACTATTTCTCTCCCTCTCTCTCTGGGTCTCCTTCTCTCTGGGTCTCTGTCTCTCTGGGTCTCTGTCTCTCTCTGAGTCTGTCTCTCTGGGTCTCAGTTTCTCTCTCTGGGTCTCTGTATCTGTCTCTCTGGGTCTCTCTCTCTTTGTGGGTCTCTGTCTCTCTCTCTTGGTCTCTGTCTCTCCTCTGAGTATCTCTGTCTCTCTCTCCCGCTTCTTCCTCCTCCTCTTCCTGTTCTTCTGTTTATCCTTGTTGTTGTGGTGGTCGTTGTCGTTGTCGTTGTTGTTGTTGTTCTGCTTTTTCTCCTTCTTCAGCTACATCATGATGATGTTGTTCTTGTTGTTGTTGCTGCTGTTGTTTTCCTTCTACTTCTACACTACATGCCTTTTTCTTCTTCACGTTCTCTTTGTGTGTGTGTGTGTGTGTGTGTGTGTGTGTGTGTGTGTGTGTGTGTCTCTTTTTCTCGCTTTTTGTTTCTGACTGACTGCTTTTCTTTCCTCCTTCGCCCTTTCTTTCTTTCTTTCTTTCTTCCCAGTTCTCTCTCTCTCTCTGTGTCTCCCTTTTTTGTTTTCAGTTGTTTTTCCGTTTTTTGTTTCTTTGTTCAGTTTGTTCGCCCTTACTGAATCTGCCACACTGAAAAACGAAAGCGACTCACCAAGTCTCATGCATCAATCTGCTCTGATTCAACGGTAAAAAAAAACAACAACAAAAAAACAACAAGAAGAACTGATACAGTCGCTGACAGAATAGAAGTGAAATCCACACAGCTCAGAAAGGAAGGCAAGCAGGCAGTAGCATTTCACTCAACACTGACGCAGTGTGGTCCGACAGAGTGTCACAGACGCGCAGCGCTCGTTCCTCTCTGTAGTCTGAACGCTGAATGACTCTCTCTCTCTCTCTCTCTCTTTCTGTCTCTCAGCAAGCGCAGTGGCTGTTTTTATGCCGCTTCTGGTCACGTGGCGCTCTCGGGGAATTCCCTAACTTTCTCATGGTTTGGATTGGCTGATTCTCTCACGTGGTATGAGTTCTCAAGCACTTGTTCAGTTCCCGTGACCGCATGAGACACACATTCTTTGAAGGGCTGTGAAGGGCCGGGAAAGGGGAGGGGGGAGGAAGCTCCCGGTCCTCACCGATGATGTGCCTGTGCCTACTTCGTACGTGACAGTTGGAGCAATCGACTGTCATTGTCAGTTTCAGTTTCAGTTTCAGTTGCTCAAGGAGGCGTCAGTGCGTTCGGACAAACCATATACGCTACACCACATCTGCCAAGCAGATGCCTGACCAGCAGCGTAACCCAACGCGCTTAGTCAGGCCTTGAGAAAAAAAACAAACAAACAAAAAAACAACAACAGGGGAATAAATATTAGATAAGCTTACATAAATAAATAAATAAATGAATAATAATTATAATATAGAAAAAGGTAGTAGTAATAATAATAGTAATACTAATAAAATGATTTTTAAAAAAAAATAAATAAATAAATAAATAAAATAATAAATAAAAATAATTAAAAAAAAAAAAAAATGTCAGAGAAGGAACACTGCCACTGAGTGCGGAGAAGGCACACACACACACACACACACACACACACACACACACACACACACACACACGGCACACACACACACACACACACACACACACACACACACACGGCACACGGCACACACACACACACACACACACACACACACACGGCACACACACACACACACACACACACACACACACACACACACGGCACACACACACACACACACACACACACACACACACTGCTATTTCTGTCGGTGTTATTTTACTCTTCACTGGATATTTTTCAGTTTGAATCGACACATCTGATTTAGTCTGTATTTTGGGTTCAGTTGGGGCCTTTTTCCTCGCTTTCACTGTCTGTCTGTCTGCTGTCTGTCTCCCTCTTATCAGGATACATGTATGTAAAAACTGGTTGTTTTGGTTAGTGTGGTTCGATTCTAATAGAAGAGAGAGAGGGGAGCAGACAGGGGGATATAGGATCAACTAATCATGCACTCACTCACTCTCTCCTCACATCAATAGCAGGGCCACATGGAGTGGTTTTTATAGAGTGTTTACTTTACAATACAGCACACAGTAAAAAGATCATCCTACACCTAAAGCAGCACCTATAAGCAGCACGGTAAAATTCACCCTAAACCTAAAGCAGCACACCTGGAACACAAACATACAACCAAACCCAAGGTCAGATAAAATCTCAAATATCTGGACATCACTGACATAAAAGGCCTATACCCTCTCAGCACCTTTCATCACATGTCCACCAGTAAGCACTACTCTCACACAAAGATCTATGTGAGGTACAAGCTTCATCAAGCTTACCTGCCACCAGCAGTGACATACCAATTACCATACTGTGTACAAAACATATCACTGACCAATACAACCCTGTGTTCCAACTCATGTTACCCATCATTCAACTTAACTGTGTGCTACCATTACCAAACAAATCTCCTCTTTGCCTTCACAGAGTGTCCCACTGACACAAGCACATGTGTGGAAATCATTACTTCCAACATACCTCTGGTAAACAGCAATATGCAACCATATAGCACTGACCCTCAGTGCTCTCATTGTTAACCAACTCATTAATCTCATTAAAATGTGCTTTCCCACTTTGTCTGAACAAAGTAAACCACTGACACATAGCACAACTCCTACACATGTTACCACAACTACCAACAAATCAAACATGTGTTCCACAACACTTGCTGTTACCCCCATGTGCACACACACATGAAAAACCCTCAACACACTCTGGCAATGTGTTAGCCTATAGATCTGTTCAGTTCACACTGAACCAACACCACCTACTATACATAACAAGTAATACATCAAAAATACAGAACAAGATATCTGTAACCAAATAGAAAGGGGGGTGGGAGGGGGGGGGGGGGCTCAAAAGATTTAGGCCAGTCCTTCTCTCAGCTCTCAGTGGGTAGCTTTCACACATTAACCCCTTTTCTTTCCACAAGCCACAAGATCAACTTAAACTGGCTGTCCACTGACAAAACAGTTTCCCAACACAACTAAGTTATCAACATAACATAAAACCATTACAAGTCATGTACTCACAGCGCAACAAGGATTTCCTTGCTCCTCACATCACTGATCAGTCAGTCACCCTGTGTCAGTCAGTTCTTCTGGGAGACAGCTGAGAACTGGCTGTGCTGACTGGTTTTATCCCTTCCCCCAACATACTGTGTATACTAATCCAAGCTACAACACTCACTCCCCCAACAAGCTGAACTAAAATAACCAATCTTTGCTTGCCCTAGTGACGCTATGTGAATGACTGACAGATTCACTGTTTAATCCCAATTCGTCCAATTCAACAGATTGATCTGATTCGCTACAATTCAACCCACTTGTTTCTACAACATTCTGTGATGACAGGTTCACCCGTTTACGTCACAAAGAGATTGGGGAGACGGGACAATACAACTCTGGGCCTGTTAGCCGGCTTGATCAAAGTTCGAATTAGCATAACTTTTCCCTAGCTTTCGTTCCGAAGTCCCGCCATCTACCTCAGCCATGTTTGTGAACGGGGAGAAGGGGAACGACTTG
>NC_134876.1:2721977-2779477 GCF_041734735.1 Babylonia areolata | reverse complement strand
AGACAGAGAGAGAGGAGGGGGAGACAGACAGAGAAGGAGAAGAGGGGGAGACAGACAGAGAGAGAGAGAAGGGGGAGACAGACAGAGAAGGAGAAGAGGGGGAGACAGACAGAGAGAGAGAGGAGGGGGAGACAGACAGAGAGAGAGAGAAGGGGGAGACAGACAGAGAAGGAGAAGAGGGGGAGACAGACAGAGAGAGAGAGGAGGGGGAGACAGACAGAGAGAGAGAGGAGGGGGAGACAGACAGAGAGAGAGAAGAGGGGGAGACAGACAGTGAGAGGAGGGGGAGACAGACAGAGAAGGAGAAGAGGGGGAGACAGACAGAGAGAGAGAGGAGGGGGAGACAGACAGAGAGAGAGAGGAGGGGGAGACAGAGAGAGAGAGAGAGGAGGGGGAGACAGACAGAGAGAGGAGGGGGAGACAGACAGAGAGAGGAGGGGGAGACAGACAGAGAGAGAGAGGAGGGGGAGACAGACAGAGAGAGGAGGGGGAGACAGACAGAGAAGGAGAAGAGGGTGGGAGACAGACAGAGAGAGGAGGGGGAGACAGACAGAGAGAGAGGAGGGGGAGACAGACAGAGAGAGGAGGGGGAGACAGACAGAGAGAGGAGGGGGAGACAGACAGAGAGAGGAGGGGGAGACAGACAGAGAAGGAGAAGAGGGTGGGAGACAGACAGAGAGAGGAGGGGGAGACAGAGAGAGAGAGAGAGGAGGGGGAGACAGACAGAGAGAGGAGGGGGAGACAGACAGAGAGAGGAGGGGGAGACAGACAGAGAGAGGAGGGGGAGACAGACAGTGAGAGGAGGGGGAGACAGACAGAGAAGGAGAAGAGGGTGGGAGACAGACAGAGAGAGGAGGGGGAGACAGACAGAGAGAGAGGAGGGGGAGACAGACAGAGAGAGAGGAGGGGGAGACAGACAGAGAGAGAGGAGGGGGAGACAGACAGAGAAGGAGAAGAGGGGGGGAGACAGACAGAGAGAGAGGAGGGGGAGACAGACAGAGAGAGAGAGGAGGGGGAGACAGACAGTGAGAGGAGGGGGAGACAGACAGAGAAGGAGAAGAGGGTGGGAGACAGACAGAGAGAGGAGGGGGAGACAGACACAGAGAGAGAGGAGGGGGAGACAGACACAGAGAGAGAGGAGGGGGAGACAGACAGAGAGAGAGGAGGGGGAGACAGACAGAGAAGGAGAAGAGGGGGGGAGACAGACAGAGAGAGAGGAGGGGGAGACAGACAAAGACGGGGGGGAGACAGACAAAGAGAGAAGGGGGGGAGACAGACAGAGAGAGGAGGGCGGAGACAGACAAAGAAAGAAGGGGGAGACAGACAGACAGAGATGGGGAGGAGACAGACAGAGAGAGAAGGGGGGAGACAAAGAGAGAAGGGGGGGAGACAAAGAGAGAAGGGGGGGAGACAAAGAGAGAAGGGGGGGAGACAAAGAGAGAAGGGGGGAGACAGACAGAGAGAGAGGGGGGGGAGACAAAGAGAGAGGGGGGGAGACAAAGAGAGAAGGGGGGAGACAGACAGAGAGAGAGGGGGGGGAAGACAAAGAGAGAAGGGGGGAGACAGACAGAGAGAGAGGAGGGGGAGACAGACAGAGAGAGAGGAGGGGGAGACAGACAGAGAAGGAGAAGGGGGGGAGACAGACAGAGAGAGAGAGAAGGGGGAGACAGACAGAGAAGGAGAAGAGGGGGAGACAGACAGAGAGAGGAGGGGGAGACAGACAGTGAGAGGAGGGGGAGACAGACAGAGAGAGAGAGGAGGGGGAGACAGACAGAGAGAGAGAGGAGGGGGAGACAGACAGTGAGAGGAGGGGGAGACAGACAGAGAAGGAGAAGAGGGTGGGAGACAGACAGAGAGAGGAGGGGGAGACAGACAGAGAGAGAGGAGGGGGAGACAGACAGAGAGAGAGGAGGGGGAGACAGACAGTGAGAGGAGGGGGAGACAGACAGAGAAGGAGAAGAGGGGGAGACAGACAGAGAGAGAGGAGGGGGAGACAGACAGAGAAGGAGAAGAGGGGGGGAGACAGACAGAGAGAGAGGAGGGGGAGACAGACAGAGAGAGAGAGGAGGGGGAGACAGACAGTGAGAGGAGGGGGAGACAGACAGAGAAGGAGAAGAGGGTGGGAGACAGACAGAGAGAGGAGGGGGAGACAGACACAGAGAGAGAGGAGGGGGAGACAGACACAGAGAGAGAGGAGGGGGAGACAGACAGAGAGAGAGGAGGGGGAGACAGACAGAGAAGGAGAAGAGGGGGGGAGACAGACAGAGAGAGAGGAGGGGGAGACAGACAAAGACGGGGGGGAGACAGACAAAGAGAGAAGGGGGGGAGACAGACAGAGAGAGGAGGGCGGAGACAGACAAAGAAAGAAGGGGGAGACAGACAGACAGAGATGGGGAGGAGACAGACAGAGAGAGAAGGGGGGAGACAAAGAGAGAAGGGGGGGAGACAAAGAGAGAAGGGGGGGAGACAAAGAGAGAAGGGGGGGAGACAAAGAGAGAAGGGGGGAGACAGACAGAGAGAGAGGGGGGGGAGACAAAGAGAGAGGGGGGGAGACAAAGAGAGAAGGGGGGAGACAGACAGAGAGAGAGGGGGGGGAGACAAAGAGAGAAGGGGGGAGACAGACAGAGATAGAAAGGGGGGGAGACAGACACAGAGAGAGGAGGGGGGAGACAAAGAGAGGAGGGGGGGAGACAGACTGAGAGAGAGAGGAGGGGGGGACAGACAGAGAGAGGAGGGGGGAGACAGACACAGAGAGAGAGTTGGGGGGGGAGACAGAGAAGGGGAGGAGACAGACAGAGAGAGGGGGGTGGAAGAGACAGACAGACAGAGAGAGGGGGAGGGGAAGAGACAGATAGACAGTCGCGCCCCAGTCATTCGTCTCCAAGGTTTGAACAGTACACAGGAAACAAAGTACATATAATCCGCATAATAATTGAATGAAAGAGAGAGAGAGAGAGAAGGAGAGACAGAGACAGACAGGAGACATAGAAAGACGGAGAGACAGACAGACAGAAAAACAGCTACAGAGATATCTGAAATATATTTTTATACAGTAATTTCTTTAAATATGCAGTGGGGTAAACCCTAAAAAACAACAACAACAACAACAGTTCTCATCACTTAACAACATTGACAACAAAACTAACTCCGCACAACACAACTGGGACGCGACCCCACTCAGAGAGTTCGCACCCACACAAACACAGGAGAAAAAGACCCAACGACCTCGACCTTGCTCTGTTTGTTTGTGTCGTTGACCTTTGAGATGTTTCGGTGGATTGTGTTGGCACTGTTGACCTACTTTTTGACGTCAGTACGCCTATCCATCAGTCACGTTCAGCTGTGTACAAAGCGGCTTTCACAACGCTGGACAGAAATTGTGTCCCTTCGTCATAGTTTTTAAGAGCTGCAGTGATATGTTTGAAAAAGCACTGACAAACGAGTGACACGTGTGTGTGTGTGTGTGTGTGTGTGTGTGTGTTTAGTCATTTATTTATTTATTTATTTGTGTGTGTTGTTGATTTTTTTTTTAACAAGTTCTCAGCTTCCTGTCAGTGTTCGTTGTTAGCTGTTAAACTATAGCTGTTTAACGTTCCCTGTCACCTGAACATCCACAGAATGGGAATCGCCGACTCATTGATGTGGCTTGTTTGTTTCAAGGTGCGGCCGCCGTACGACGCTCGTGTTTGCGTCAGCCCGGCCCTTTTTTTTTTTTTTTTTTTTTTTTTTTTTACCACCTCAGATAAGCATATGTTGTCGAAACTATGCATATCCTATTCACCAGTGTATCTCATATCCCTGATGATCCTATCTGGCACGTAAACAAGTTTGTTGATTGTGAAGCAATTTAATATCACGAGACTGTCGAAAACACCTAACGGGAATTCCCGTTTCTATGGGGGTCGAAAACTGTGATCATCGTTGACGTTATATGGTAGCTGAATGAGTGAGGATCTGCTGGAAATTCTCTCTCTCTCTCTCTCTCTCTCTCTCTCTCTCCAGGCTTAGATTTTCACTCTTAAGCGAACCACTTCGCAAAATACGAACACTGTGACTTACCTTCTTCTTTGTTTCTGCCGTTTTGTTTATTGATTTATTCATTCGTTTATTGTGATTTTTAAAGGCTCGTATGCCTATGTATAATGTCAGTATTTTCCATAATGTATCATATATGTGTGAGTAGTAGTAGTAGTAGTAGTAGTAGTAGGGTGGTGGTAGTAGTAGTAGCAGTAGTAGTAGCCGTTGTAGCCGTAGTCTTCAGTTTTACGTCTTCAAGTAATATCAGACACAAAAACTCTGTGTGTGTGTGTGTGTGTGTGTGTGTCTGTCTGTCTGTCTGTTTTGGGGTGTGTGTGTGTGTGTGTGTGACTGAACAGATATATTATGACTCCCATGATTTGTGGAGAAACAGGCATTTATCCAGTCTCAGTGCAGCTGAAGACAGCAATGATCAGGTTTTGGACTGATATTTCATCACCAATAACGCAGATATAATTATTCTTGTAATCATACATTAACCTATTAAGCTATATAGGGAAGGATTCCTTTAAACAACGCTGTGGTTAAATTGTTTATGAAAAAACAAAGAAAAACAACATTTTAACAGAAACTGGATTTGATTCTGTCTGAGATTCACAGTCATTTTCGAACAAAAATAGATTATGCCTAAATGTCAGACAGGAATTGCGAAATAATCATAATAATAATCATTATTATTACATTCGAATGTGGCGGAATGCCTTGGAAAATGGTAATTAATGTCTACTGATTTTATAGAAATCTTAATGTTAATTTTGGAAGCAAAAGATATATTTCCAATCTCTCCAATCGTTGCATCTCACCATCAATGCCGTGAAGGTGTTGTATCATTAATCATCTGTTGACACTGGTAAACGTCACAATAGTCATTCGGATGAGACGATAAACCGAGGTCCAGTGTGCAGCATGCACTTAACGCACGCAAAAGAACCCACGGCAACAAAAGGGCTGTTCCTGGCAAAATTCTGTAGAAAAATCCACTTCGATAGGAAAAAAGCAAATAAAACTGCATGCAGGGGGAAAAAAAAGGAAAAAAGGTGGCGCTCTCAGTGTAGCGACGCGCTCTGCCCTGGGCCAGCAGTCCCAATTTCACACAGAGAAATCTGTTGAGACAAAAAGAAATACAAATACAATATTCCGTGTGAATTCCGGTTTTTTTGGTTTTTGTTTGTTTGTTTGTTTTGTTTTGTTTGTTTTGTTTTGTTTGTTTATTTTTTAGTTTTTTTTAAATTAAAAAAAAAAATTTTTTTTTGTTTTTTTTGTCGTAACAAAATTATAATGGTTGTGATCGGAGACGAATATTCATTTTATCATGGAACTGAATGCCTGAAATATACAGATCTTTGTAATGAGTTCTTTCCAAAGATATATTTGAATCCGAAATCAGTTTTTTTGGGGGTTTTTTCAAATAGTTTTTGCGATTGGTTGAAAGCAGAAAGGAAACCGTGTTTGAAAGTGCGGAAATTCATAAAAATGGGAAATTTACAAGAGGATATGATAGATGTTAATGCCCAATACGCCTGTTTTTACTCGCAGCTGTTGACTTTTCTGAAAATTTAAACAGAGAACTAATTAATCAGTGAACGAGTTAGCGAGTGAGTAAGTTGGTTAGTTAGTCAGTCAGTCTGTTTGTTACGTAGTTAGTTCCGAATTCGGGTTTGACGTCGACACATTGGTGATGATATGGTCGACGACAATATCCCAGGAAAGTAGGATGCCAGGTGTTTTTGTGTTGTTGTTTTTTTCTCCCCCAAACTATATTGAAAGGCACTACACTGAGATGGGGAACGAGACTCTCTCTCTCTCTCTCTCTCTCTCTCTCTCTGTGAAGGGGGCGCGGGGGGATTAGGGGTATGTGCTTCGAACTGACTGCGAGCTCACTGCTCGAAAAACATACTGACGAGTGCTGCGAGTTCGGCGCTCAACCAACTGATCCAACCAGATACCCCTTAAGTTCTTGGTTCTTGGTTTCCTTCAAATGCGTGGTGTGTGTGACTCGTGAGGGATAACTACGTCATCAGAAATATCATTACACAAGTAACTATCATTCGTGGTTACTAGAACCTGTTCAAAACAACGAGACCTTGTCAACATTACGATCCAAGCACTGAAATATCGGACGCTATCAAATGGGCACAAGCCAACACGTCCCTGGCTCCAAGCCCCACCCCCGCCTTTCCAGGATGTTTGTCATTGGCCAGAAATTGACGAGGGCAGAACGACCACAGCCAGTCAGACTCAAGCGATCGGTGTCCGTTTCGCGTGCTAAAGGCTACAACTAGGCGAACTGACATTCACAGCCCATTGGCCGTTGAATGCTCTACAGGCAGTCAGATTTGTCAGCCAATGCTGAGAGAGAGTTTCAGTTTCAGTTTCAGTAGCTCAAGGAGGCGTCACTGCGTTCGGACAAATCCATATACGCTACACCACATCTGCCAAGCAGATGCCTGACCAGCAGCGTAACCCAACGCGCTTAGTCAGGCCTTGAAAAAAAATGGAAAAAAAGGGTGAATAAATAATAGATAAATGCATAAAAAAAGAACTACTACTACTAATAATAATTGATATGTATAAGGCGCAAAAACTGAGAGAGTTAAGAACGTGTTAGTGAAACTGGTCTGCAGTTCGTTTGTATAAATTTTGAGTTAATACATTCTGTAACATCAGCCAACCACTTTTAAACGGCAGGAACAAAACGAAACTTAAAAAAATTTTTTTTTAATCAAAACAGAATTACAGTAAGCGTTTGTAAGCACAGCCATATGCTATTGTATGGATAGATAGATAGATAGATAGATAGATAGATAGATAGATAGATAGATATAGTGATATAATGAGTCAGTGAGAGAGATTGTCAAACAGATGGAATATGATCGTGGGGGTGGATGGGTGGGGGGAACAAGTGCTAGAATATATATGATAGTCAGTCGTGTCCGACTATGACCATCAGAACAGCAGAGGAGGCAACTGCTGTTCCGACTATTTGGGCTAGAATTTGATTAGACAGTGTCTTGCCCAAGTACATCCCCACTCTCTCGGCCAAGAGGGTTTTTGGACAGTCGGCGTTGGATGGTTCCCAAAGGCCAGCTAGCCCACACGGCTGCAGCACTAAAAAAACAAAAACCAAAAAACACAAACGTAGCTAGTAACAACTGAGTAACTGTTCCGTCTCTCTCTCCTTTTTTTTTTTTTTAATTACAAAGATACGATACAAATAAATTAATGTACACAATGTCTAGTTGATATCGGCTTGTCAAACACGAGTGTCTGTATCCAAACAATAGCGGAATGGAATCAGCTGGAGGAAGGAGTTGTGAGCGCTGGGACGACCGCAGCATTCAAAGCGGCCATCAAAAGACCCCTGCCAGCTACTGTTTCCCATCAATAACAGTAGCAACCGTTTTTTTAGGGGGGGGTCTTGTTTTGTTTTGTTTTTGTTTTTTGTTTTGTGCATGCGCTCTCCCAGATTCCGTTGCAACGATGGTCATATTGGCGTGTGTGTGTATGTGTGTGTGTGTGTGTGTGTGTGTACAGTCAGTACAAGATAAAGCTTTGTTTGCTGTTTCATCACAGTCAGTTACTGATACCAGACCGTCGTCAATACAGTGATGGCGGAGGTGGTGGCGGTGGTGGTGATAGTGGTGGTGATGGTGGTGGGGGTGGTGCGCGTTTTTAATACTGCAGTCAAAGAAAACTGTGTTAAGTTAACCGGGCAGACCCCTAGACCACGCAGTTATTAGACAACTGTGCTGCTTTTTTTTTTTTTTTTTTTTTTTTGCTTTTTTTTTCTTTTTTTTTAAACCAACGTGTGAAACCGCCGAACTGGCTGTCTTGTTTTGCGGCGTTATCCACTGTTCGCTTTCCAGCCCGTGTGAGTCCTGAACTTTTTGTAATTTAAAAAAAAATTTCTTGCACGTTTGTGTATGTGTGTGTGATGGTGTGTGTGTGTGTGTGTGTGTGTGTGTGTGTGTGTGTGTGTGTGTGTGTGTGTGTGTGTGTGACACACACAGTGTGTGTGTGAGCACGCGCGCATGTGTGTGTGTGAGTGTGTATGTGTACGTGTATGTGCGTGCACGTGTTTGTGTATGTGTGTGTGTGCGTGCGCGCATGCTCGCGCACTTTCAGTCTTCTTCCCTTCTTTCCTCTACCCCCCTCCCTCCCCCAACTTCCTCACTCCCCCTCCTTCCCCGTCCCCTCCCGCTCGTCCTTTTTTTTTTTTTTTTTTTTTTTGTTAAAGAATTTGTGGCCTGATTCACACCCATACACAGCGACAAATCAGTTCAGATCACAGTCGTAGCCATAGACAATCTCTCTCTCTCTCTCTCTCTCTCTACTTCGCCACATGAGCTACTCATCCAGCAAGGGAGACAACTCTTTCTGCACCAGTCCGTCAGAGGCGTTACCACCACCACCACTGGAATCCACCAAGGGCGGTAACTTCCGACACGATTCTCGCTTTTCCAGACGACCGCGTCGCGAAACTGACGAGCCGACACCAACACCAACACCACCACCACCACCAACCACGGCGGCGGTTTCTTGTTGTCGAAAGCTGCTGGACGAAGTGACCTGACGGGACTTGTATGCCGACGACGTTTGAGGCCTCTCCGTAGGGTTGTAACTGTGCTCGCGGCCAGGTGCCGGGTTCTTCACCGACTCTGCCGTGCACGACGAAGTGTTCGTGAAGGATCTCTGACCTTCTAGGACTTTAAGTCTGTTCCTCCTCGTCGTCGTACCGTGCGGCTTCCTCTGGGCGGCGCCTGTGCTCATGGGGACCGGCTCTGCAACGACGACGCCGGCGGATGACGGCGGTCCTGAGGGTTGTTGTGGGGATTTGGGGGAGTCGGCGGCGGGGGTGGTGGAAGAGTCTCCCCCGGCGGAGGTCTTACGTGTCCTTGTGCCAGCGTTGCCCGGGTCAGGGTGGTGGTGGTGATGGGTTTGAGTCTTCTGGCCGCGCCGCGGGTCGGGGGTTCGCGCCGCCGCCGCCGTCGCCGCCGTGTGGAGGGGCGTGGCGTTGACGCTACTGGGGATATTTCTGGTGAGCAGAAGTAGGGGAGATATGGGGGTGGGTTGAGGCGAGAAGCACTAATCAGTGTCAAACTGAATCAGAACACCCAGACACACCTGTAGACGCCTACACACACCCGCGAAGACACACACGTATTTTATAATACGCAGACAATACATACTTTGTTATACACACATACGCACGTATGCACGCACGCCGTCACACACACACACATACACACATAACACACACACACACACACACACACACACATCAGTACACGCGCAAGCGAGCACACACACACACACACACATACACACCGGTATACGCACGTAAGGAGGGGAGGGGGACGGGTGGCGGGGACTGCCAACACAAACGCAAATCAATACATGAGCTGAGTGCAATTAATCGATAAGTAAGTGTCTTCCTCCATCCTCTTACCTTTCCGTTCCCTCTCACTATCTCCCCCTTCCCCCTACACTAACCTGACCCTCCCTTGTCACCCCGCCCACACAGCCCACCCACATTTCGCCTGTCCTTCCACCCCTCCCCCCTCCCCTCCCTGTCTCTCTGTTTTAATGCACAAAATAGTAAGCGGCTACGCACCTCCTTCAATTATAAATAACTTCCCAGTAAATAACATGACATGTACATAAGTTGCATATACCTCGTCCAAATCTTGATCTTTTTAAGTCCAGCCTAACATACAGCGGGGGAACGTATTGGAATAATTTTCCATCACGTTTAAAAAATATAACTAACCACAACAACTATAAGCAAAATCTAAAAATGTACCTATTCACAAAAATTGACGTCACCTGAAATCCAACATTGCTTTCGACTATTTGTGGGTTCCCTCTTGCTCTCTCTTGAGTGGGTGCATTTGTGTGTGTGTGTGTGTGTGTGTGTGTGTGTGTGTGTGTGTGTGTGTTTCGTGATTTTTTTCTTTTCTTCTCTTCTTCTTCCTTTTGTGGAATGGCTTTGAATGGTGAAATAATGGTGTATTTTGATTGTGTTTTGATTGTGTGCTCATTTTCGCTTTTTTAGCTTTATTCCCTCTTTAGTGCAAGGGCTGGATGTAAAAAAAGCATGTTACTTGCTTATCTATTACCCTCGATAATAAAGATTTTGTCTTGTCTCCCTGCACCATTCACTCTTCACTCCACCAGTGTCTCTCCTCCACACTCTCTCCTCTGCTCCCCCTCCCTCTCCATACCTATCCTCCCTCACCCCCTACCCCGCCAACCTCTTCACCCTTGACCACCAGTGCCTCTCTTCTATCCTTTTCTTTCCCATCTGTGTCCTGTCACTCACCCACCCACACGCCCCCGCCCCTGCCCCCCGACACCCGCTTCCTCTGACCACCAAATGCCTCTTCTTCCTCCTCCCCCTCCCCTCACCCCCCACGCCCTCCCCTACCCCCACCCTCCCACCCCAAATGCCTCTTCTTCCTCCTCCCCCTCCCCTCATCCCCCACGCCCTCCCCTACCCCCACCCTCCCACCCCAAATGCCTCTCTTTCCTCCTCCCCCTCCCCTCACCCCCCACGCCCTCCCCTACCCCCACCCTCCCACCCCAAATGCGTCTTCTTCCTCCTCCCCCTCCCCTCACCCCCACACCATCCCCTACCCCCCCCCCCCCACACACACACACACACACACCCACCCCCTTCTCCCCCCTTCCACCCGCCCACCCGTACCTACCTCCTCTCTTTCCTCCTCCCCCTCCCCTCACCACACCATCCCCTACCCCCCCCCCCCCCCACACACACACACACACATCCACCCCCACCCCCGTTGTTCACCTCCTGACCTGAACCACAGACAGTAGAATCTAGTGTCTATGTCCACACCGGCCTCACCTGTACAGCCCAGCGATGACCCGCCGAGGGAACGTCTCCATCAGTTCCTGCCTGTCGAAGTTGCGCTTCTGCTGGACCCGGACCCTCCTCCTGTACATCAGGAAGTCGGCGAAGAGGAGCAGCAGGATGACCAGGGCCAGACTGAGGTGGGGCATCAACAGCCACACGACGTTCCCCGAAGACTGGTGGTCAGGGTCCAGAGCGGTGGTGGTGGTGGTGGTGGCGGTGGTGGTGGGTTTGGGTTCTGCCATCTTCACTGTTGCTGCTGGTGGTGTCGTCGGGGTCGTGGTGGTGAGGGTGGAGCATCCTTTTGACAGGCGTCTCAGCATCTGTGGTTGGACTGAGGGATTTAGGGTGTTTTATCGTTGTGGTGGTGGTGGTGGTGGTAGTGTATGTGGGAGGGGGGAGGGGACACACACACACACACACACACACACACACACACACACATGCACGCACGCACGCACGCATGCACGAACAGAGAGAGAGAGAGAGAGATTGGGCGATATGTCCAACAGCAAAGTGAGAGCTGTATGAGATATATATAATATAATATGATATATATATATATATATATATATATATATATATATATATATATATATACAATATCCACAATAAGAGGAAATGTATTGAACTGCATATACACTACTGTGCTCATATCAGTTTCCATTCAAAGCAATCTGAATGACGCGCGCATACTTCCTGAGCAAGTTGAATGACGCACGCAGTCTATTTCAGTATCATGATAGGTCATCAAGAGGTGTCAAGCTCAGTACGGCGACCTCTCTGGATGCACAACTGCCGATTTCCAAACACTGACACTGAATAATTCAACCAGGAAGGTAGGCAACTGACGAAGGGAGTCTTGAAGCCCCCGTAGTCATAACAGCACCCAAACCGCACGTACACCCACTCACTAACACACACACACACACACACACACACACACACACACATACTCTCGCGCGCGCGCGTACTCACACATCTCCAATCACAATGTCATGTGCATCTCAAAGCCACATAGCCTTTTTTTAAGGCAGTTTATACGTCAAAATATCAAGAACCAACATCAAGATATAATGGAACATCCCACACACATGACCACATGTGGAAAAAAAAGAAAAAGAAAAGAAAAAAAATAGAGAGAAAAGAATCACTTTCTCCACAGTCAGATTCGGCCTTGTGTTTGAGATTTGAACTCCGAAACTTCAACCAGACAAAATCACGCAGCCGCACCAAGAGTTCTCCACTCCAGAATTTATTGGGGTTTACTCACATGGCCCTTAACTTCCCCAGTGCAGTGTTGCCATCTCCCCATGTATAACTGGAAGACTCAGGGAGGGCGGGGACATCTCTTGCAGGATGTAATGTCGACCTGCATATATGTATTTGTATTTCTTTTTATCACAACAGATTTCTTTGTGTGAGATTCAGGCCGTGCTCTCCCCAGGGAGAGCGCGTCGCTACACTACAGCGCCACCCATTTTTGACTCACTTGTGTAAACAAAGTGAGTCTATGTTTTAACCCGGTGTTCGGTTGTGTGTGTGTGTGTGTGTGTGTGTGTGTGTGTGTGTGGTAAACTTTAACATTGACATTTTCTCTGCAAATACTTTGTCAGTTGACACCAAATTAGGCATAAAAATAGGAAAAAATCAGTTCTTTCCAGTCATCTTGTTTAAAACAATATTGCACCTCTGGGATGGGCACAAAAAATAAACAAGAGGGGCAAGGCCTTCAAGATACACTTTAAAAAAAAATCTAATCGTTAAAATGTGTTCTTTATTTATTATAAAGCTTCGCGTTTAAAAAAAAAAAAAAGAAAAAGAAAAGTCCTAACCAGATTCGAACCCCGCGTGTTCGGATGAGAAGAAACTGCCTTATCCATTACACCATCGTGGCTCCTTAACTGACGTTCTAAAATTTAACAGTTGAACATACTTTTTTAAAGGGCGATAAATCAATTGCGGTATTCGCAGTGAGAACGCTGTTTAAATCATATTATTCTGGTGTATCTTGGGCATTTCAGGGCAATAAAAAAAAAATCTTTTTAATGGCTATCGCCGCAATCACACTGCAACATTTAGCCGTTTTCACTAGATCTAGATAGATGTACAAGTTTAGTTACACCCGCCGGGAATGTTGTACGACACGGTGGATTCAATTTCTCTTTTTATTCTAGTTTTATAGTTTGAAAGTTGATATGAAAATTTAGTATTTTGTTAAACTAATACAAGCCAAGTACAAGTACTTCTAAACGTCGTAAGAAGTGAAAAGGACTTCATTTTGAGAAAAGTCAAGACCGGAAACTTTTTCGTTTCATCGTGATCAGTTCAAGGGTATTAACTCGCATGGTTTACAATTTTTAACTGTGAATTCCGACTGATTCTGTGGATATTTTTAAGGCACTTTGGGGCATAATCCAGTAAGTGATGAGGCGTTCACAAATCTTTCTCTGAATAAATATTTAACGGTCTCCTTCTCCAACTTTCCATTACATGTTATCGTGTATTGTCCATTGAATATAGGATTGAACGGGCAGGTCAACAACTTGAAACAAAATGGCGTCGTTCGCGTTCGCGAAGAATATGAGCACGCGCTTTGAATGTGTATAAATATGTGTACGCAATTGATTTTTGCCCATGACCTTCAGGGCTCAACCAACAGATCTGTAAAGTCCACTTGTCGTATTGATTTTAATATTTTCCGAAAAAGACCACTTGGGCGAATGAACATAGTGAAATCCCTGTACACTGAGAGTAGAACACACAAGCTTTTTATGTATTGAGTATAACTTTAAAATGTAATGTTTAAGATGAGAAAGATCAGTTTAAAGCAAATTAAGTCCTCTAGCATTTATTACAGAGTAATTTCCCATTTTTACTATCTGCACTATCTCCTCCTACAATGACACTCCTTTTACAGTGCAATGACCTGTTGGCCAGTGAGTCAGCTGTGACAGTCCCAGTGGTAACCACAGGTTCAGTCCACAACAGCAGATCAATGCACGCTGCACGCGTCTACAGGAAGTTTGGATTCGCTCCGTACATATTGTTCAGTTTCACTGAACGATAGTCTACATGTGACCAAGCGCGCTATGCTTGCTCCAACACTATTCACGCACAAGCCAGAGCAGACGACGTTTTCTCTCCTAACCCTTGCACAGAATATGTGACGTCACTCTGCTTACATCATTTTGTCCTGGCCAGACCACCTGCTGACTGCTCGACCAGTGTCGCGTCGCGATACGTCATTGGCTGAGAGCAAACTTGTGTTTCTGTTCCACAGTATTTAATTAATAGCTCTTTTGTCAGATCAGTAAACTACTAGTATTATATACTGGCAGAATCGTCTTAATTCCATCTTTAAATCTATTCCATTTATGTTTGCCTACGTGAAACTGATTTAACGCAGTTTGTAATTTTCAGCGACGAGCTCGTTAAAACTGACCCTGTTCAGATGACTTAAATTAAGATTATAAATTCATCTTAAATAATCAACACTTCATTTTACACTCATTATAAAGTAGGCGTTGAGCTCTTTCTTTTGCAACTTATCCGGTGCAAATTGGTTCAGTAGTCATCTAGAAATCTGTCACTGAACACCTTGTAACAAGCACAGTTCTCATCAGATTTCTTCAGATTAGTGACGATCTGGTTTGCAGCCCACGTGATTGTCTTTGTAGTTCGCCTAATTTGTATAAATTGGCCGAGTGGGTGATGAGTGGTCACTTCCACACCCGAGCCAGCCGCGGCCAGCACCTGCTCTCTTTGTCTCTTGCTGTGTCGCGGGCAGTGTGTTGTGTGTGTCCCCACAACGGCTGACACTTCGCTACGTATCGCTGTAAGTACTAGTGTGTAGAATGTGTTGATTTGTAAATTGTATTATTTGACACAGTACCTGTGTTTATATGAGTATGTTCAGTTATTGCTTTGTTCAGTTAATTCTTTGTTCAGTTATTGCTTTGACAAGTTAGTCACTGATCGGCTATGACTGATCTAAATAATTGCCATGTCGCCATCTGCATGGAGCAGTGTTCCATTTGATTCTTAACGTCACAGTCAGTGACGTCTCTCGACACAGATAGTTTGTTCCAGAATGTTCTAGTGAGTGCGTAAAGTTCATTCACCACTTAATGGTTAAGCCATGGTGGTTCTTCACTTACTATCTGGTCTATCAGTTTGCCAGTATTATATCTAAGCCACTGATTGTCTATCTTGTTTGTTATTCAGGTATTATCTTTCACACTAATATCAGTTGTACTGCTACAGTGTGCTCAGTACTCTAAGATGTGTGTAGTATTCTGCTGTTGTGATTACAAGATAGTGTTGGATTAATTGTTTCAATCACTTTAACTGAGCTATTTAAATGTATTAGAAATGTCATTTGATGTCAGCGTTTGGTCTTCATACATATGCATTATGTTGTTGCGTATCCCAAACCCGAGTGATAGTCTTTCCATGTAATATGTATACATGTGCTTTACTATTCACTTGTGTTGACATGTTGTACTTATGACATTTGTTTGTGTCATTCCAGGCACTGTCTTCTTCTCTTAGCATTGTCTTCTTCTTCTCTTTTTGTTCTTCTCCTAGTTGTCTTCTTCTCATTATTTCTTCTTCTTAGTCTTCTTCTTTTAGAATATTGTAAATAAACCAATAGAAAACCCCATTTGTGACTGGCCTCTATATGTTTCTGGCCTGTGCGTGGGATCTTGTCTATCCTTCAATTAATCATATTTAGTTAAGTCTTTTGTGCCGTACCCCTATTAGAACCACTCGGAGCACGGCTACATACAATTCATTTGACTTTGTTTTGTTTGTCTGTTTGATATACGACAAACAAACTTAGAGCTTCAAGAATATGCGCGATAACAAGATGTCTTAATAAATGAATGAAAGAATAAATAGATAAATGTATGAATGAATGAATAAAATAAAATAAAATAAAATAAAACAATTTCGAAGTTTAACAGTTTACGACAGTTCCTGGAGAAAAATGATTAAAACGGATTATGTCTTCTCGAAAAACCAACGAGTTAACGTAAAAACTGTTTCATTGGTTGTCACAATTCCTGTTCTTCGGTTATGTTTTTTTTTAGTCAGTCCAGTTATGTGAAACACTAAGGCCTGATCAGTGCGTTGGATTTAGAAATGAAGTAAGGCATCACCTCCTTTTTCTTCTTTTTTAAATTTTTTCATATATATATATATATATAATAGCAGACATAGTGTAACGTATATGGATAAGTCATCAGGCTTTGAAACTTTAAAAACTGAAACTGAAACTGAAGCTGCAAGCCCAAATACTGGTGCACGCAGGACTGCCTTTTGAAGGAAAAAAAAAACTTCCACAAATTCCACTCATCCCCCTTGAAACTCCTACCCCCTCCACACACGCGCGCGCGCACACACACACACACACACACACATACACGCGCGCGCGCACACACACGCACACGCACACACACACACACCTTTCCCTTGTTCCCTCTCTCCTCCTCCCTATCCTTCTTACCTAGAGAAGAGCAGCAGCAAACTCCCGAAGATGTAGGAAGTCAGTCATGCAGTCAGCCCCAAACCAAAGCCAGTCCAGCCCATACCAGTAGTCTCCCACCCTCAGTCTCATACGGGTGGATGGCAACTGACGCGAGAGAGAGAGAGAGAGAGAGAGAGAGAGAGTCTGTGGGCTCCCGATATTTACTGTGACGTGATCGCCGGCAGGAGACTTGCGTCACGCTTGGTTGGACGATGCTTTCTGAGTGACAGCCTCCAAACAGCGGGGAGAGGGAGGAGGGGTTAGAGGTGGCTTGGAGAATTAAGCCTTTTGGGGAGGGGGAGGTGGGGAGGGGGCGTGGGGGGAGGTCTGCAGTGTCAGGTTTCTGTAAAAAAAAGAAAAAAAAAAAAAAAAGTCTTCTCTAAGGTCTGTGTTCACGTGCAGTCATGAATGCTGGAAGAAGCAGCTCATCCACCGGTTCACTGTTGCCAGCACGTGAGGGGATCTGGCGTGTCTGCGGCCCGCTGTTCTATTATTTATGTGGGATACGGCTGCTGACCTTTCTACTAGACTTGTGATTAACCGTTAGCAGGCTTCTGGTCTGTCTCGCCTCGATGGCACTTTCTGTGCAGACGAATTTCTTTTCTTTTCTGTGTGTGTGTGTGGTGTGTGTTGTGCGCGTGTGTGTGTTGTGTGTGCGCGCGCGCGCGCGTGTGTGTAGTGTGTTGTGTGTGTGTGTGTTGTGCGTGTGTGTGTGTGTGTGTGGTGTGTGTTGTGCGTGTGTGTGTGTGTGTGTGTGCGCGCGCGCACACACCAGACTGACCTGTCACCATGGCACGTCACAAAGGGTCGATTCAGAGTGCGGTAGATCAGCTGCACGCCTTTGGCTCACCAGAGACAGTAAATGGAGAATCATGGTTCAGGCTCTCTTTGAGCCTACTGGAGAAATATTGAACTTTTTATTTTTATTTTTATTTTTTTTTTTATATAGCTGCGATGTGGCCTGCGTTTGAGAGTTTGGTGTAAACGAACATCCCAGACGTGTTCACGAATAGTTCATCCGTGTGTGTGTGTGTGTGTGTGTGCGTGTGTGTGTGTATGCGCGTGCATGTGTGTATTTGCGGATGTATGTATGTATGTGTGTGTGTGTGTGTGCGCGCGCGCGCGTGAGTGCGTGCATATGTGTACTTGCGTATGTATGTATGTATGTGTGTGTGTGTGTGTGTGTGTGTGTATGCGCGTGAATGTGTGTATGTATGTATGTATGTATCCATGTGTGTGTGTGTGTGTGTGTGTGTGTGTGTGCGCATGTCTGTGTGTGTGCGTGTTGAACATCGGTGTCCAGTATGTCTTTTTGGAAACCTAATTCATTGCCTTGTTTATCTATTTATTTTGTAGTCCATTTCGAAAATTATGAAGATAACATCAAAAGCACCCTCTTCCCATGTTTCGAGATTCGTGTTCTAATTTCTTTTAACAATAATGTACTCTTGGGGACATCCTTCAATGCCGCTGGGATCAACGATAGGGCGTTTTACCAACGGCAGTCTGATCTGCACCGCATGCTGCAAGTCTTGTGGCATTCTACCAGTGCCATCAGCGTTTGAATAATGAAGTTATAGCCCGCTGAGTACTGTCTTCCTTCTCCCTTCAAACCAAACAGGCCTCTTCTTTGTGCTGGAGAGTCACGTGCATTAATCAAAGGAGTGTGTGATACAATTTCGGTGCAAAATTTCTGATTGCGTGTACAATCGCTGAATGTTCGTTTATCAGCAAGAGATTCTTGCAGAATATAGTCTGAAATCAAGACTGCTGGAAGTTTGGAAAAAGACAACAATTAATTTTATCTAATGTTTTATACATACTGGCGAAGGCCACTCAGCTGTACTTTACGTTTCCTTTCATTACAGGTCTATATCCCAGCGGCAACAAGACTCGAAGGGGTGTGTAGACATCTGCACACACGCGTGGACATCTCTCTGTTTCTGTCTATATATACCCAAGAGAGTATGACTTATGATATGTACACACACACACACACACATATTTTTTTTTTCTGTCCCATCATCTGCACCGTTTCAGTCGCATTACTCCCACGCCGCTCATTTAGATTCCACCATACAGGGCCACACCCGGGTTCGTCCGTCGCAGTTCCAGCGTCGGCAGTCCACAGGGAACCATCGATGTTAGGTCGCCAGGAGGCCACACACTAGAGGAGACCCTGCACTGCTGCTGAGTCACTTCGGTGGTGTTCAGTGGTGCCTGTTCTGTTTTAACGTACTTAGGATACCACCTACTAAGCCCCCTACTAACGACAATAATGGCTTAGTCGCGGAGCCAGACTGAGTGAGCGTCCTTCCCAGAGTGGAGAACGCCACCACGTTCCTCAAACAACAGCCCCCCCCCCCACCCCGCCACCCACCCATGAATCTGCCGACACTGACGACATTGACAGGACTCACCCCAAGCACGGAAGTGGAGGGGTATTGAAACTGAGGTCACCATGAGAGCTGGGCATGAAAGTCCACAGACTTTGAGACTATTTTGTTTATATTGATGACGATGAAGGAGGAGAATGACGATGATGATAACGATGTTGCTATGGAGGTCCATTTTAGTTTGGGACTGCGTGACAAGGCTGTACTCTACGCTTCCTGTCATAATGATATCCCGGCGTTAACCAGGCCCGAGAGATACAGACACTTGCTGTGTTGGTCTGGTAATTAGAGCAACACACCCAAAGACGCATCCTTGAAGTGGGTGACACTCGACTGTGTGGTCCCAGTCTCCCCATTTAAGCCCACAGCACACTCAACTCTGGGTAGGAGCCGGCCACAGGCCGAAAACCCCACTTCCGCTGGGATTCGAACCCACGTCCTCCCAGCCGTCAGTCCGCGACGCTAACCACTTCGCCACGGCGGCTGGTTCACACATATATATATAGTCACACATACATATATATATATCATGATATATATATATATATATATATATATGTGTGTGTGTGTGTGTGTGTGTGTGTGTGTGTGTGTACATATGGTAAAATCACACTCTCTTGGGTTCCTGGGCTCCACACATTGTAGAAAAGATTGAAATACGCACCGCAGACGGAAAAGTATAAGAACAAAAACAACAACTGTTTCTTTAATGTCTCAAAGCAACGCAGCACATTTTTCCTATTTCTCACTAGATAACGCTTCTTCAAGTCTGGGCATATACACATTATGTGTCGTATCACATACTAATAATTGGAGTTAATAGTTTATAGCGTATTAAAACAAGTCAATACAAACCGTTGTCAAAGTGACTGACGCGTGGTGAACATTTCACGTATACAGTGACATCAAACTTGCAGATTAATTTTGAAACTTTAGAAAATAAAACAAGGACTTCACTGTGAGAGAAGCAAGGCCTTCAAGACTCGTGCGTGATATCCACTTTATCAAGGAAAGGAATAATGTGAATTATGGGGCAAGAAAAAAATCAACAACACTGTAAGGCATAATCATCTTGCAATAGGACGTTTCCAATCGCACTCTGCTGTGGTCTTGACAACGAACCATGACCCTTGAAAGCGATAAACTTTTGACCATAACCAATCACCATACCAACATCAAATCTGAATTTAGAGCCCAAGTTCTGTTACACTTTCACTTTTTTTTTCTTTTCTTCCTCTGTGCCTTGTGGTAACATTGAACTCCTGACCTTGACCCCCTCTCTCTCCCTCTCCTACACACACGGCTGCCAAGAAGAACTGGCCCATTTTTTCAAGTGACAAAAAAAGTTTTGGTGCTCTTCAATTCTTTCCCTCCGTTCGTCATGTTTATACGACAGCGACTTCCCTTACTGCAAACTATGCTTGTACAATTTGACCTGTTAAAGTCCATTGTGGAAATATTTCCTTCAAACTATGCTTGTACACTTTCACCTGTTAAAGTCCATTGTGGAAATATTCCCTTCAAACTATGCTTGTACAATTTGACCTGTTAAAGTCCATTGTGGAAATATTTCCTTCAAACTATGCTTGTACACTTTCACCTGTTGAAGTCCACTGTGGAAATATTTCCTTCAAACTATGCTTTTACACTTTCACCTGTTAAAGTCCATTGTGGAGATATTCCCTTAATAATAATAATAATAATGGATACTTATATAGCACACTATCCAGAAATCTGCTCTAGGTGCTTTACAAAAACGCTTTGTTAACATAAAACATTACATCTATGTTACATACACACACTGAAATATGACTACACACACACACACACACACACACACACATGCACACGCACACACACATACATTTTAACAATACATGTGTATCTAACAGCTACCCTAACACATGTGCACACATAGGCAGGCACAAACTTACATAAACGCACGCACACACAATACACATTCATATACATGCATGTAGTTATGTACACATACATATGTATACATACATAGTCAAGCACAGCTAGCGCAAAATAAGTGGACTTGCCACAATTGAACTTACTGCTGAGGGAAAAGGTGAGTTTTGAGACGAGATTTAAAAGATGCGAGGGAATCAGAATGACGGAGGTTATCAGGGAGCTTGTATGCGAACTATGCTTGTACAATTTGACCTGTTAGAAGTCCATTGTGGAAAAGTTCCCTTCCATCTCTCCGCTTCTGAGACAGACGTTATGCTGAAGTCTAGCTGCCGTAAGTCTTGGTGAATCTGATGACTTTATTAAGTATGTGAAGTCTCCCCCCCACCCCTTGGATATGCAGTGGGTGATGCATATGGGAAGCTTACCTTTGTTGCAGATGAACATGACAAAGGGACATATGAGAGCTGAAAACACTGTTCATATCAATCCCATGTCACCCAAGACAAAGAAAACCCACACGGAAAAGAGAATCAAGCACAAGCATCCTCATGTCCATACATCCAAACCTGCCTCTGTTGCTGACCATTTCATTAATATTTCGCCAGAGGGTTAAAAAAAAAGAAAAAACAAAACAAAAACATGAACACAAACACATAATCATACATAATGCACATGATTATGAACTACAGACATACAGTGGAATGGCCTAGTGGTAACGCGTCCCCCTAGGAAGCGAGAGAATCTGAGCACGCTGGTTTGAATGATGGCTCAGCCGCCGATATTTTCTCCCCCTCCACTAGACCTTGAGTGGTGGTTTGGACGCTAGTCATTCGGATGAGACGATAAACCGAGGTCCCGTGTGCAGCATGCACTTAGCACACTTAAAAGAACCCACGGCAACAAATGGGTTGTTCCTGGCAAAATTCTGTAGAAAAATCCATTTCGATAGGATAAAATACAAAAAAATGGGTGGCGCTGTAGTGTAGCGACGCGTTCTCCCTGGGGAGAGCAGCCCGAATTTCACACAGAGAAATCTGTTGTGACAAAAAGAAATACAAATACAACCCACCCCCCTCCCACTGCCCTAACACCTCCCGCGCCCTCCCCCCACCCCCACCCTAGCACAAAAAAGAATACAACATTGTAAGAATACCCAGTTATCAAGTCCAGAAAAAGACAAGGTGTCACAGCCCATAAATGGGTTGCCCATGTACCCCCCACACCTTCCCAGAATAACTATCATCCCAACAACACAAACACAGAGACACGTATATGAATCCAAACACACAAAACCAACCCTCTATCTAACTGCAGCACCATTTTTCTTCAGTCTCACTTCTTCACATCAAATTGTCAAAATCTTTTCACAGCCGTGGCACCCGTTAAGCTAAAAAATGGCATCAGAGACCTCCTGACACAAACTCCAGCCGACAGCTGAAGTACAATGTCACTTGCAGACTTGTGGGTGAGGGTAGGATGGAGGTGAGAAGGGCTGTGGGAAAGATAGGGCAGTGGGAAAGATAGGGCTGTGGGAAAGATAGGGCTGTGGGAAAGATAGGGCAGTGGGAAAGATAGGGCTGTGGGAAAGATACAGATGTAGAAGTTGGGAGTGGGAATGGCCGTGAGGAAATCCAAGGACAAAGTAGTATGGAAACACGACTGTGCCAGAGTTGAATTCTGGAGTTCCACTGAAGGCAATGGCAAACGGAGAAGAGCCACACGAAATATGAAACAACTAACTCCCACATCTCTGTAGACTATGCTTTTTTTGCTTTTTTTTTTAACAATTTAAAAAAGAGTACACCCCCTATCCCTTCCTTAAGCTATACACATTCAACTAAATAAGGGAGCAAGTGGATAACCCTTTACATACAGCCACTTCCGCACAAAAGCTAGTGATGTGAAAAGTATGTAAACCGTTTGTTACAGTTTCCCAACAATGAAAGGGTTAAACCAATCCGAAGCATCTGTTACGACCCCAAATGACAATATGTCAGTATTCATCCTGCTATCATCATTCATCACTGGCACACTATGGAAAACTAGCACACCAAATTTAGGGGCACCAAAAACAACAAAATAAAACAAAACAAAACCAAAAACAAAAACAAAACTAAGGCAAACTCAAAACACAATTTACAACAATCTTTCAAAATCCTATACAAAACCTCTAAAAACAAAAGAACACTGCTGCATAGGCAAAGGGGTTACATACTGTTACAAATATTTTTGTGAAAGGCAACCAGCCTAAACTGTAGTGGTAAAAAGGAAAAAAAAAAAAAATCAAGTAAATCTGATAATCAGATCAAGCATCACTGCTTGCAAAATAAATTTCACTCCAAAAAAAATTTAAAATCACGGACTGGTCAATCCAAGTTGTCCAGTACTTTTTTTTTTTTTTTTTTTTTTTTTTGCTGCCCCATCATCTGCACCGTTTCAGTGGCATTACTCCCACGCCGCTCATTTAGATTCCCCCATACACAGCCACACCCGGGTTCGTCCGTCGCAGTTCCAGCGTCGGCAGTCCACAGGGAACCATCGATGTTAGGTCGCCAGGAGGCCACACACCAGAGGAGACCCTGCACTGCTGCTGAGTCACTTCGGTGGTGTTCAGTGGTGCCTGTTCTGTTTTTTAACGTACTTAGAACACCACCTACTAAGCCCCCTACTAACGACAATAATGGCTTAGTCGCGGAGCCAGACTGAGTGAGCGTCCCTCCCAGTGTGGAGACCGCCACCACGTCCCTCAAACAACAGCCCCCTATGAATCTGCCGACACTGATGACATTGACAGGACTCACCCCAAGCACGGAAGTGGAGGGGTATCGAAACTGAGGTCACCATGAGAGCAGGGCATGAAAGGCCACAGACTTTGAGACTATTTTGTTTATATTGATGACGATGAAGGAGCAGGAGGATGATGATGACGATGTTGCTATAGAGGTCCATTTTGGTTTGGGACTGCGTGACAAGGCTGTACTCTACGCTTCCTGTCATAATGATATCCCGGCGTTAACCAGGCCCGAGAGATACAGACACTTGCAGTGTTGGTCAGGTAATTAGAGCAACACACCCAAAGACGCATCCTTGAAGCGGATGACACTCGACTGTGTGGTCCCAGTCTCCCCATTTAAGCCCACAGCACACTCAACTCTGGGTAGGAGCCGGCCACGGGCCGAAAAACCCACCTCCGCTGGGATTCGAACCCGCGTCCTCCCAGCTGTCAGTCCGCGACGCTAACCACTTCGCCACGGCGGCTGGTTGTCCAGTACTTTTTATGAAGTCCGCATTTTGGTAGACCAGCTCAGGCAATTAACCATTCTGTCATAATATAATGTTATAGACATATTTGACTGAAAACAAATTTAAATGAGAAGGTTAAGGTAAGGGGAATTAGAACACCTCAAAGACAAGCAAGGGGTGAGTGATTTGAACTCTCAGGAAAAATTTCCCTTCTCACTCTTCTCGACTTGTCAGCCGCCTTTGACACGATAGACCATTCAATCCTTCTTTCCTGTCTTCATTTTACATTTGGCATCAACAGCACTGTTCTCAAATGGTTCAAATCTTATATCACTGATCAATTCCAGTCTGTCATCATCGATAATTTCCAGTCTGAACCTGTTTAAATCAAACACGGAGTCCCACAGGGATCTGTTTTAGGCCCAGTTCTCTTCACACTGTACACTGCTCCTCTTCTTGAAATTGTCAACCACCACAATGTTACTCATCATTCCTATGCTGATGATGCTCAACTTCAGAAAAGTGATACTCCTGAAAAATTGTCCTCGCTCTTGCAAGAAACATCTGAATGCTTCCTGGACATTCAAAACTGGATGACTAAATAAGTTACAATTTAACGCAGACAAAACTGAAGCAATGATCATAGGAACTAAACAAAAACTCTCTTCCATCACAGCTGACAAAATCAAACTTGACAGTACATCCATCCCTCTTTCTAGCTCAGTCAGGAACCTCGACGTTGTCCTTGACAACACACTGTCCATGCAAACATTTATCAGTCAGACATGTCAATCCTGCTACCGTCAATCGTGACACATCAGTTCCATACGGAAATATCTGTCCACAAACACAACATCTAGACTTGTCGTTTCTCTCATTCTCTCTCGCCTTGACTACTGTAACTCTCTACTGTCTGGTTTGCCTGCTTCATCCATTCAGTCCCTTCAGCACATACAAAACTCTGCTGCCTGACTCATCCTCAGAAAGAAAAGATCTGAGCACATCACTCCTATTTTGCAACATCTCCATTGGCTCCCTGTCTCACACAGAATAAAGTATAAGATGAGCACTCTAAGTTATAAATGTATTCACAAATCTGCCCTTCCTATCTCTGTGGCTGCCTTCACTTCTACACTCCACTTCGCTCTCTACAATCAGCTTCAGATCCACTCTGTTTACGCATACCCATATTCAAACACTCCACTATTGGATGCTGTTCTTTCTCTGTCTCTGGACCTTGTATTTGGAATGAACTTCCACTTTTGCTTCATCAGGTCTCTGCACTCAGCTCTTTCAAGTCTGGCCTTAAAACCCACCTCTTCACAAGATAGCCAGCCTCCCTCCCCTACCTCTTCCTTGTCTTCAGTTTTAGAGTTATGCATGCGTGTGAATAACTGGTGTGAAAGCGCTTAGATTTGTCTCTGCACAAGATTCAGCGCTATATAAATGCTATCATTATTATTCATTATTATTATTTATCTTTTGAACTGAAGGAGAGTCAATTGTTAAGGCAATCTGCAGTATTCTCAAAAAACACACCCTGAAAAGCAATGTCTCATAGAAATGAGTTGCGATGCGATTCAGCTCACTGGATCGCCGAGGATGGGCGAGCGAAGATGAGCTTCTTCCGCAGTGAGTACATGGGGGCAGGAGACTGCTTGTATGTCCCATCATCGATGCGAGCGTCCCCCTTGCCGACCTCATAGTTCACCAAGGTCAGGATGTCAAGGATATCATGACTGCAACATGTCAAAGAAATGCTGCTTAAACGTTCGTCACTGTACGCTGTGTAAAACAAGGCGTGATGAAATAGTGATAAAATCAAGTCAGCTGAAGTGATTATTTCATTTTGCATGAAAAACTGAATGCATGGGAAGCAGTGATTGATTTTTTTGCAAAACTGAAAAGTTTGCAGCCAAATTCTGAGGGCTGCTTAACCCAAGTGCATGTCTTAATGCTGCAACAAAGTGTAACAAAGAAAAAAAATCCAAATGTTTGAAATACGTATTTTAGTTTAATTGCCTAAATACCAATATGGAAATCTGTATTACATGGAAATACTCCAACACATGTGAATACATTAACTTGCATGAGTACCACAGACAGTTCAAACCAAGATATAGACAAATGCATCAAAGCAGTATTTGTCAGAAAGCCCTGGAAAGATCAACACTCCTGATCCTAGGTCAGCCAGAGAGACGTCCATCATCAGAACCGGGTTGATTTCAGCACATGCTGCATTTCGGTCATCATGCTTTTTGTAAAAGATGAATTTGTGGCATTTTGCTCTTTGATCACTATGTATCATAAATAACTAAAATCATACCTTCCCTCTGAATTCAAAATGTATGTACATTATTAAATGATCATGCAAAGACAAATAATCTTGACAGAAAGTTGAAATGGGACTGTATGAATAACACAGTGTGTTGAAACAGTTACTACTGTCAATGAAAAGAAGAGATTCTTTTTCTTTCTGCAGAAAAAAATACTAACAAATCTTTTTAAAGACAGATTTTTATTACAATTTATGTTCTAAAAGTCCCACACTTGTGTTGCACATCGTATGAGTGGCGAATGTACTAAAACAGAAGCCAGGTAACCAATTTAAACTCTGGAAGCCAGAGACCAAAATACAACTGAGGCAGAAACTAGGAAAGTCTTAACAGTGATCATCACTCATATTCTTCACAAGTTTCTTGTTATTCTTTCCATAATCCACTGAAGGCTGACATGGAACACAGGATGTTTAATTGATCTTCTTCATGCATACACACAAAAAAGGGGGTTCATGCACCAGCAGGTCTGCACATCTGTTGACCTGGGAGATCCAGAAAATCTCCAACCTTGATCCACCAGGCACTGTGACCCATAATAAAACCCAGAACCCTCAAACTGAAAGTCCAACGCTTTTACCACTCACATTGTACGCCTATCATTCCTGTCCCCGAAACCTGTGTTACTCAGACTCATCTGCACTTTGCTTTAAAAAGAATAATTTAGTTGTTGTCATAAAGCGAAAAATAAAACTCACTCATATGCATGTTTGTTGAGCAAGTCTGTCAGCTTGGTGATGTACCAAGAGCCCTGTGTCTTACTGCGGTAGGAGACGAAGCCCGGCACCGTGGCATACCCCAGGAGAAAGTCCGCCTCATTGGGGATCATCTCTGGTGGACCGTCAGCCTCCACACTGTCCACCTCCATGTCGCTGAGGTGACCTGTGGATGATGGATTTTCTTTATGATTGAGACACCTCTATATGCTGAAAGACTTATTTGTATTTTGTTTTGTTGTATTTGTATTTCTTTTTATCAAAACAGATTTCTCTGTGTGAAATTTGGGCTGCTCTCCCCAGGGAGAGCACGTCGCTATACTACAGCGCCACCCATTTTTTTTGCATTTTTTCCTGCGTGCATTTTTATTTGTTTTTCCTATCAAATTGGATTTTTCTACATAATTTTGCCAGGAACCACCCTTTTGTTGCTGTGGGTTCTTTTACGTGTGCTAAGTGCGTGCTGCACACAGGACCTCAGTTTATCGTCTCATCCGCATGACTAGCGTCCAGACCACCACTCAAGGTCTGGTGGAGGGGGAGAAAATATCGGCGGCTGAGCCGTGATTCGAACCAGCGTACTCAAATTCTCTCACTTTGTAGGCAGATGCGTTACCTCTAGGCTATCACTCCACATGCTATGGTTTAGTGACCTGTGAATGATGGAAGATTTACATACTATGGTTTAGTGACCTGTGGATGATGGAGGACTTACTTTATGACTGAGATACCTGTATATGCTGGAAGACATATGCTATGGTTTAGTGACCTGTGAACAATGGAAGACTTACTTTATGACTGAAAGACCTGTATATGATGGAAGACTTATATGCTATGGTTTAGTGACCTGTGGATGATGGAAGACTTACATACAATGGTTTAGTGACCTGTGGATGATGGAAGACTTACATACAATGGTTTAGTGACCTGTGGATGATAGAAGACTTACTTTATGATTGAGTGACCTGTGAATGATGGAAGACTTACCCGATATGGTTTAGAGACCTGTGAATGATGGAAGACTTACTTTATGATTGAGAGACCTGTATATGATGGAAGACTTACATGCTATGGTTTAGTGACCTGTGAATGATGGAAGACTTACTTTATGATTGAGTGACCTGTATAAGATGGAAGACTGACATACTATGGTTTAGTGACCTGTGGATGATGAAGGACTTACATGCTATGGTTTAGTGACCTGTGGATGATGGAAGACTTACTTTATGATTGAGAGACCTGTATATGGTGGAAGACTTACCAGTACATGATAAAGTTTAGTGACCTGTCAATGATGGACTTAAAGTGTATAGTTCAGTGATCTGTGGGTGATGGAAGACTTACATGTCATAGTTCAGTGATCTGTGGATGATGGAAGACTTACATGTCATAGTTCAGTGATCTGTGAATGATGGAAGACTTACATGTCATAGTTTAGTGATATGCGGATGATGGAAGACTTACATGTCATAGTTCAGTGATCTGTGGATGATTGAAGACTAACATGTTATAGTTTAGTAACATGCAGACGATGGAAGGCACATGACAGAGTTTAGTGATGTGTGGACTAAGGGAGACCTACATGATATAGTCTGTTTTCCGATTTGTGGATGATGGAAGCCAAAGTCTTTCAAATTATAGTTTATTTTCAAACATGTAACCAAGAATTTTTTATCATCCTTTTTCAGATTAGAACATGCTACAATGATCACAGTGTGAGAGTTTTATTGAAGTGCTTTTACATATTCTGTTTGATGAAATTTGTTCGCAGGTCTTCTTTTTTGTTGCTGCTGTTGTTGTTGTTGTTGGTGGTGGTGGTGTTGTGTGTGTGTGTGTGTGTGTGTGAGAGAGAGAGAGAGAGAGAGAGAGAGAGAGAGAGAGAGAGAGTCAGAGTTTATTTATTAAATTAATGTTGTGTGTGTTTCACAATTCATTTTGGACAAACAAAACAGGGTTATTACATGAACCCACTTTGTTTACACATGTGCACCAACAAGTGAGTATAAAACTCACACCTGCAAAATAACCATAGAAAAAAAATTTTTTCATGTAACAATCTCACAAAAATGAAAAGGTTAAATTTGGACAGATATGAAATGATAAGATTCTGGACATGAGCTAACGCAACAGACACTCTGCACACACTAAACGCCACACACACAGGTACAGACACAGAGCCTAGGTGGAAGTGACTTCTTCTTCTTCTTCTTCTTCTGCGTTCGTGGGCTTCAACTCCGACGTTCACACGTATATACGCGAGTGGGCTTTTTACATGTATGACCGTTTTTACCCCACCATATAGGCAGCCATACTCCACTTTCGGGGGTGTGCATGTGGGTATGTTCTTGTTTCCATAACCCACCGAACGCTGACATGGATTACAGGATCTTTAACGTGCGTATTTGATCTTATGCTTGCGTATACACATGAAGGGGGTTCAGGCACTGGCAGGTCTGCACATATGTTGACCTGGGAGATCGGAAAAATCTCCACCCTTTACCCACCAGGCGCCGTCACCGTGATTCGAACCCGGGACCCTCAGGTTGAAAGTCCAATGCTTTAACCATTCGGCTATGGCGCCCGTCGGTGGAAGTGACTGATCTTTGTTACGCTAAAAAGTTTGCAGCTGCAGTCCAAGAGGCGCTAAACGGAGGAGATGCTAAAAAGTTTGCAGCTGCAGTCCAAGAGGCGCTAAACGGGGGAGCATGTCTAAATACCAATTCAGTTTCAGCTTCTCAAGGAGGCATCACTGCATTCAGACAAATCCATAGATGCTACATCACACCTGCCAGGCAGACAGCTGACAGCAGCATAGCCCAAACGCTCGTCAGGCCTTGAGTGCACTTACATTATGATATATCTGTGTACCTATCACTGTGGATTTCTTCAACACAATTTTGCCAGAAGGCAACACTTAACAGTACATTCAGGCACAATTAAATACAAACAAAAAACAACACAACACAACGCAACGCAACGCGACACGACACAACACAACGCGACGCGACGCGACACGACGCGACTCAACACAGCAAAGGATTACAACTAACCCTCCTGCTTGTCGCGGCCCTGACAGGCCTGCATGAAGAACACAACGCAATGCAACACAACGCAACACGACACGACACGACACAACACAACACAACACAACACAACACAACACGACACAACACAACACAACGCAATGCAACACAACACAACACTACACAACACAACACAACGCAACACAACGCAACACAACACAATGCAATGCAACACAACGCGACACAACACAATGCAATGCAACACAACGCAACACAACACAATGCAATGCAACACAACGCAACACGACACAACACAACGCATTACAACACAACACAACACTACACAACACAACACAACGCAACACAGCAAAGGATTACAACTAACCCTCCTGCTTGTCGCGGCCCTGACAGGCCTGCATGAAGAACACAACGCAATGCAACACAACGTGACACGACACGACACGACACAACACAACGCAACACAGCAAAGGATTACAACTAACCCTCCTGCTTGTCGCGGCCCTGACAGGCCTGCATGAAGAACACAACGCAATGCAACACAACGCAACACGACGCAACACAACGCAACGCAACGCGACACGACACGACACGACATGACACGACACGACATGACACAACGCAACACAACACAACACGACACGACACAACACAACGCAACGCAACACAACGCAACATGACACGACACAACACAACACAACACAACACGACACGACACGACACGACACAACACGACACAACACAACACAACGCAACGCAACGCAACACAACACAACGCAACATGACACGACACGACACAACACAACACAACACAACACAGCAAAGGATTACAACTAACCCTCCTGCTTGTCGCGGCCCTGACAGGCCTGCATGAAGAACAGCTTGGGCTTCCCCGCCAGCGAGGGGCACGCCTGACTGCGGAACGGTGACGTCATGTCTCGAATTGGCACCGTCATGCCGTTCACGCCATACAGAGCGCCCAGAACGCCGTGCGTCAAAATGCAACACACGAAGCAGTCAAAGTACAGGTGGTCCTGCACTGCCACTCGCTGCATGATCTGGAGCATATCGTAGTCCGTGCAGTTGTCGTATCCAATCACTTGGAAGTTGAGCCGCTCAAATGTTTCCTTCAGTTTATCTGCAGTTGACAAAATAGAAAGTGGTGAATCAAAACACGTGAAAAACAAAGAGAAAACCCATGTAAAGAAGTGTTCATTGGCCACTTTGTTGTTGTAAGAGCGCTGATTTAAGGATTTAGATTATATATATATATATAAAAAAAAAGAGGAATGTCAATGATGCTAAAAGAAGGGATACATTTAATCCTATCATTCTTTTGTGGAAAAGCAACTTTGTGTCCAAAATGCATGATAATTAAAATTGCACTACTTGGTGAGCACTTTTTGAATGATTTAAGGAACAGTTATGCAGCAGAAAATTATGAGCACCAACTGCAACTGCAAAGTCAAAGTCTTTACTAGAAAATGGTATCCATATATGATATTTTTGAAAACCAAAACCCATAAATAGGTTAAAGATCAAAATGCATAATATTGCAGCTTCAAAGACAATGCAGTCTCACAGGAAGGTACACAGCAGTGTCATCAGTTCTATTCTGACAGGACAGAAACTACAATGCATGTCACTTGTACTTCTCCTTTTTCTTCGTTCATGGGCTGCGACTTCTTCTTCTTCTGCGTTTGTGGGCTGCAACTCCCACGTTCACTCGTATGCACACGAGTGGGCCTTTATGTGTATGACCGTTTTTACCCCGCCATGTATGCAGCCATACTCCGTTTTCGGGGGTGTGCATGCTGGGTATGTTCTTGTTTCCATAACCCACCCAGCGCTGACATGGATTGCAGGATCTTTAACATGCATATTTGATCTTCTGCTTGCATATACACATGAAGGGGGTTCAGGCACTAGCAGGTCTGCACATATGTTGACCTGGGAGATCGGAAAAATCTCCACCCTTTATCCCCCAGGCGCCGTCACCGTGATTCGAACCCGGGACCCTCAGATTGACAGTCCAACGCTTTAACCAGTCGGCTATTGCGCCCGTGCGACTTCTGCAGTCACTCGTACACATGAGTGGGCTTTTACATGTATGGCCGTTTTTACCCACGCCGTTTGTTCTCACATTTCACTGTTTTTCCTTGATCACAAAATCTGATGGATGTTTTTGTCTTCTTCTCCTTTTCCTGGTTTGTTTGTGGGCTTCAACTTCCATGTTCACTCGTATAGAGAGCGGGATTTTAAGTGCATGACTGTTTTTACCCCCGTCACTTGTTCTAACGTTGCACTGATTTTCCTTGTTCACAAAACCTGATGGATGTCTTTGTCTTCTTCTCTTCTTTGTTCATGGGCTGCGACTCCCCATGAGGACAATCTGAGCTTAAAACAAAAACAGATATTTTCATTGACTAATCAAGCCATGCACTCCCGTCATCCACTGCGACAATAATCTACAAAGGTTCCTGCAACGTATCGTTCCAGAATCCAGATTCCCATGTTCACTTGTATACATGAGCGGACTTTTACATTTTGACCATTTCTGCCCCATTCACTTGTTCTAACATTGCACTGTTTTTCATTGTTCACAAAATTTGATAGATGTTTTCTTCCTCTTCTTCTTCTTTGCTTGTGGAATGCGACTCCCACATTCACTCATATACACAAGTGGGCTTTTAAGTGTATGACCATTTTTACCCCCACCATGTGAGCAGTCATACTCCTTTTTTTTTTTTTTTTGAGGGGGATGTGGGGGGTGCAAGCCATGTATGCTCCCGTTTCCATAACCCATCAAACACTGACATGGATTGCTGTATCTTTAACATGCATATTTGATCTTCTGCATGCGTATACACAAAGGGGGTTCAGGTACTTACAGGTCTGCACATCTGTTGATCTGGGAGATCAGAAAAATCTCCACCCTTTGCCAACCAGGTGCTGTGACCCTCAAATTTAAAGTTCAAAGCTTTAACTCACTCAGTACGGCCAGTCCTCTCTTCTCCTCTACACAGACCCCTCGGATGTCCTATGGGTGTCTGAATGACCCAACCTTTAGCTTCCGTCGTCAGAATTGTGGTATTCTTTGTCAACATTCACCTCTTCAGTACAAGAGCCTTCCGCTTGCAATATTTTGATGATGGTAATTGGGCTGAAACGCTGTTAACATCGTCTCTTTTGCCGTTCGTATGGAGAGAGTTAACCACTGGGCTGTTGTGCCCATCTGATGGGTGTTTCCACCTTGACCTGAAATACAGGAAAGGCATAGAAGTACCCACATACCTCGATCAACATTTGTGCCTTCACGAGAAATCATCTGTCTGGCTTCCATTTTTGCTGGATCCTTGTAGAAATCTCTGTTGTTGATGATTATACACAAACCTGTAAAAGAAAAAAACAACAACCCAAGGTTATTATTCTTGGAGGAGAAAAGTACTTCGAAAAACTAAACACTGATCTACAATAAAACTAAAAGAGATGCCAACAGGGTGATGCTGGTAGTTTCTCTCATGAATTGTTTCTGTACAGTCACATGAACAGTACCATATTTTACTGATGACAAGGCACTTCACATTATAAAGCACACCCTCCAAAGTATAAAAAAACAAAAACAAACAACAACCCCAAAACAACTGATAAAATAAAATACCATTAACATTAGGATCTCTTGGACCAATACCATGAGAAACTGGAAAAATCATCAGGACACTATCTATCACACCTTCTCTCTCTCTCTCTCTCAACATTAATAGACAAATTTTCTGTAAATTCATCAAGGAATCCCCCCAAAGTCCATATCCCAATTCCAAGAATTGGCTTGTTCAAATCCAGTCTGGTTTACTCAGGCGCCACCCTATGGAACTCACTCCCAGAAACAATTAAACAACACCATTGCCCAACCACCTTCAAAAAACATTGCCTTTCCCACCTTATGCCATAATGTGTAATGTAAATCGTTCATTTTATTGATACTGTTTGTCAGATGTCTATGGTTGACTGAGAACCTTTCTACCCTCTATCCCCCATTCTGATGTGTAGTGCGGTGTGTGTTGTGTGTGTGTGTTTCTTTCATTTTGTTCATTTTTTTCCCTATGCATTTCCCATGCTAGTGCCTGTATGCCATGTGTGTGTGTATGTGTGTGTGTGTGTGTGTGTGTGTGTGTGTGTGTTGTTTTGATTTATATATATATTTTTCCCCTGTTGTGTATCTCTGCTAACACCATGCTTTCATTTTATTAAATATTGTGTAGTGTAGACCCTATTCAGGGCAGGGACTGGATGTAAAAAAGCACACCAGTGCTTATCTATTATCCTCGAAATAAAGAATTGGTCTTGTCTTGTCTTGTCTTGTCTTGTCTCTCTGTCTCTCTCTCACACACACACACACACACAGTTTCTTAAGGAGGCATCATTGCATTTGGACAAATCCATAAATGATACACCCCCTCTGCTAGGCATCACGCTTAGTCAGGCCTTGAGTGCATGCATATAATTACACATATCTGTGAACTTATCAGAGCAGATTTCTTCCACAGAATTTTGCCAGAGGACAACACACATGTTGCCATGGGTTCTTTTTCAGTGCGCCAAGTACGTGCTGCAAATGACCCCTCAGTTTCTCATCTCATCCGAGTGACTAGATGCTCAGTTTGATTTTCCAGTCACACCTGACAGAGAGGGTGAGGCCAGGATTCAGACCCTGACCATCACAGACACTGAACTGGCAAACAAGCGTCTCAACCATTCTGCACACACACACACACACACACACACACACACACACATGCACACACACATGTACACACACTCACACAAGTACAAACACAAAACACACACAGACACAGACATACACACAGACACAGACACACACAAACACACGCACTCACTCACTCACTCACTCACACACTCACACAAACACACACTCACTCACACACTCATACTCACTTACACACATACATGCACGTACACACACTCACACAAGTACAAACACAAAACACACACAGACACACTTTCATTTACTCGCATACATACACAGTAATTCCCCCCCCCCCTCTCCCCCGCCCCCACCCCCTCCTCCTCCCACTCAATTTTTTTCCTACCCTCGTCTAATATCACTTACAGTGAAAAGACGTTAAACTAAAGAACGAACGAACACACACAATGTTTCCCGCCACCTCCAACCCAAACACACACACACATGCACAAACATGCAGACCTCTTGGCATCCTGTTCATTCTGTAGAGAGGAATGGGGCTCGTCACCTGCCTGCTGACAAGGGCCCCTGGATCATTCCCTGCTCAGTGCACACACCACAACACAGCGTGTCACCATGGCAACTACAGGCCAACACACCGCAGACCCCCACCTTCCTGCAGTCTCAGTGTTAGTTTGCCGAAACATTGTCTTATACAAGATCATACACAATTACAGTCTAACTAACTGTTCCTTTTACACACAAAAAAAGCATATAACAACTTATTAAAGTATTTTTTCATTAAAAAAAAAGCTTAACAAAAATATATCTTTACAAAATTTTTACACAACTACAGCCTTACTTAATCATCTTTTTACACAAAATCTTAAACAAGTGCATTCTTACAAAATCATCTCTTTCACAAAATCTGAAACAACAACAGCCTTACATAAAACATTTTTCACACAATCACCAGCTCAGACATCAACTTGATGTGAAGGCACAGAGTGGAGCAATTTTTGTTTTTTAAATTATTACTGTTACATGCTGAATGTAAGGCCAGCCTCTGTCATCTGACCATCAGAGGGACAAATATTGGGAAACAACGGGACCAGGAAAAAACAACAACATCAACAACCAGCATCACTGCCAGTCCAATCCGGACACAATGGGGAATTAATTCTCTGACAGATTTTACACAGATGATAATGTTGTAACAAATCTCTTCACAAAAATTCTGGTTGAGTCAATAATTAGACATGGAAGCAAACTTTCATGTCTCCATTTCATCATGAATCAGCGGCACCCTTCAATACTGCAGACTTTTCTCTTCTCTGCCCATATGGCTTTAAACTATTACTGGTTCCTCAGAGACTGTTTGAAAAGAATTCATGATTTTCTTGATTTTATTTTACCTTATTTTCTTTCTTTTTTTTTTTTTTTTTTTTTGTATGCTTATAGTTCACTTCATCAAGTTTTAATTATTATTAGTAGTAGTTCTTTTTATGTATTCATCTATTATTTATTTACTTTTTTTTTCCTCAAGCCTGACTAAGCGCGTTGGGTTACGCTGCTGGTCAGGCAACTGCTTGGCAGATGTGGTGTAGTGTATATGGATTTGTCTGAACGCAGTGACACCTCCTTGAGCTACTGAAACTGAAACTCATGATTTTCTGAGTAAATATATCACAAAAGCATTCTCACAAATCAAGGTAAGATCTTACAACATAAAAAGCAAAACAAAACAAATCCCCACAAAAACACCTACCTAATGATACTGTCTGGATCACATCCATTGCTTCTGGAACAGCTGAACCTACATGCAGGAAAGAACAAAAGAAAAAGAATAAAAGAAAGAAAAATTGAGTTAAGAAGAATAATCAATTCATGTACACATCCATTTTTTAAATCACATGACCTGTTTTTAAAAATCTGTCTTATCTCTGCTCTTCAGTCATTTGAAAAAAAACAAAAAACAATAATCAGTTCTACAGACTATCACAGAAACAAATGCGTTTGGAAATTAAATGAGCAAGAGAGCAACTCTTAATGTATATCATTTTATATAAAAGCAGGTACGATTCACCACAATCTGTCTAGAATGAAGCACAGACAACTGTTCTCTTTACAGCCATTTGGACAGACACATGGACAAACCATGACAGAGATGAACCAGTGAACAATATTCAGAGAAAGATTCCAACAGAAACAGCGTAAGACACGAAAACATTCAAAATAAAACACAGAGACAATACCAAAATGAAACATACAGAGAGAGACACACACAGGAAAGTAAGAGTGATACAGACAAAGTAACAATCTCTCCGCTCAGGTCTCTTCAGCTCTGGCTATAAAACCTCTCATAAAAAAAAAAATAAATAAATAAAATAAAATAAAAGACAGCTCCTCTCTCCCCTCCCTCCTTCCCTCAATGGTTTCTCCAGCCTTCTGTCTGCATGTATAAAACAGTTTTTGTCTTTCACCTTTTGATTCAGAGCACATGCGCATTTTTGTGACTGCCCGGTGTGAAAGTGCTTTGATTTTGTCTCTGCACAATGCTCAGTGCTAAACTGATACCACCTTCACAAATATCTTTGATTACCAAAGTCATCACAAACAACATCTCTCTCTCTTTCTCTCTCTCTCTCTTCTCAATATATATATATATATATATATATATATATATATATATATATATATATACACACACACACACATATACATATACACATATATATGTATCTCTCTCTCTCTCTCTCTCTCTCTCTCTCTCTCTATATATATATATATATATATATGTATGTATATATGTATGTATCTCTCTCTAAATACATACATTATTTTAACAATATAAACAAATCATTGTTACAATCATCATCATAATCATCAAACATATCTCTCTCTCTATACATATAGAGAGAGATATACATTAAAAAAAAACATATGTATACATATATATATTACAAATATGAATAAATCGTTTTTATCATCACCATCTCCTTGTCTTCCCCCTGCTCCTCCTCCTCCTCCTCATTATCATTATCATTAACAGAAAAGGTTGGCAGAAAGCACAAAGAATGGCCACATCCTCACACCACCTACCTGTGCTGGCCACATCGTTCTCATCATAGGCGGAACTCAACATGGTCAACCTTGACTCCTGCATGATGGCTGAACAGAAAACACCAACCAACTTCAATACAAGCAAACAAATGAACTGGTTCCAGTGCCAGTTACAAGTCCATCAGTCGACACTCAGAATGCACGACTGCACACACACGTTTGCTTGAACACATGCACACAAACACACACAAGCACACATACCCATGCATCCACACCCGAACACACACATACAGAAGAGAGGAAGAGACAGACTGAGAGAGACACAGAGAGAGAGAGGAGGGTAGAAAATTGATGCAAAAGGCAATGAATAAATGAATAGATAAACAAAGAAATAGATGAAGAAGCTAAAGAAGAAGGGACAGAGAGTGACTGAGACACAGAGAGAGAGAGAGGAGGGTAGAAAATTGATGCAAAAGGCAATGAATAAATGAATAGATAAACAAAGAAATAGATGAAGAAGCTAAAGAAGAAGGGACAGAGAGTGACTGAGACACAGAGAGAGAGAGAGGAGGGTAGAAAATTGATGCAAAAGGCAATGAATAAATGAATAGATAAACAAAGAAATAGATGAAGAAGCTAAAGAAGAAGGGACAGAGAGTGACTGAGACACAGAGAGATAGAGAGGAGGGTAGAAAATTGATGCAAAAGTCAATGAATAAATGAATAGATAAACAAAGAAATAGATGAAGAAGCTAAAGAAGAAGGGACAGAGAGTGACTGAGACACAGAGAGAGAGAGAGGAGGGTAGAAAATTGATGCAAAAGGCAATGAATAAATGAATAGATAAACAAAGAAATAGATGAAGAAACTAAAGAGGAAGAGACATCTCTTGACACGATTTACTTGTAAATAAACAACTTTGTCTTCAGTGACTGTCTTATCTATACATAGATCCGAATTTCAACCAAATATATAGGGAAAAGGCATCAAACTCTTCAGTTTAAACACAATGAAATCACCCTTCATTTTTTTTCTTAAATTTGTTTGTTACATTGCTGGCTGGTGATGGTTTTTTGTTTCATTGTTTGTTTTTGGTGGGATTTTTTTTAGCATTCTCTTTTCTTTTACTTTCAGTGGTAGGGAGGTGGAGGTGAGAAGACTGGGATGGTGATTGTTATTTGTTGATTTATTGTGATGTAAATGGGTAAGATGGGTGTGACATTTATGTGTGTGTGTGTGTGGGGGGGGGTCTTCTTGTTGTTGGCTGTTTTTTTGTTGTTGTTTTTTTCTACATGTATTATTTTTTCAGCATGTACTGTTAAGAATACCCACCTCTAAAATCAATGTTCAGCTTAGAAGCTATTTCCTCCGCAATCAGCTGAGGACCGGAGAAGGCCAGAGCTTTCACCAGAAAGGTCCGCACGCCTAATTCGTCCATGGCATGGGTTTCTGGCAGGTCCAGCCATCGCTTGAGCACGGAGAGGCAGTGGTTATAGTTCATCTGTGTGTTGGATGACTGGTTGGTGGTCACTGGCACTCCCAGTCTCGCACTGATTTCTTCCCAATACTTGGCTGAAAATCATGAAAAACAAGAGAGGCAAGGCCTTCAATACTCACTTGTGATACACTTAAAAAAAAAAAAATCCAAGCGTTTTATGTATTGAGTATAATTTCAAAATGTAATGTTTAAGATGAGAAAGATCAGTTTAAAGCAAATTAAGTCCCCTAGCATTAATTACAGAGTAATTTCCCTTTTTTACTATCTGCAATAAAACGTTTGCAAAATAAATAAAACTTCCATGCTTAGCAAAAGAAGTTCCTGTTTGAACAAAAAATGATAATAATGACTGCTCTTGTTGTTGGGTCAGAATATCAGATCAAAGTGCCAAGATCAGAGAATACAAAAAATATAAATATAACAGTAAATGCAGTTTGCATATAATTAGGCTTCATTTTTTAGTTTTTTTGTGCCCATCCCATAGGTGCAATATTGTTTTAAACAAGATGACTGGAAAGAACTGAATTTTTCCTATTTTTATGCCTAATTTGGTGTTAACTGACAAAGTATTTGCACAGAAAATGTCAATGTTAAAGTTTACCACGGACACACAGACACACAAACACACACACACAGACACACATACACACAACCGAACACCGGGTTAAAACATAGACTCACTTTGTTTACACAAGTGAGTCAAAAAAGTATAGATTTGTGTATATATATAATTTATGGCATAAAGGGCCATATTTCTTAGGACTTTTTTTTTTTTTTTTTCTAGATTGATGATGAAGGAGGAGGAGAATGACGATGATGACGATGATGATGCAGCTATGCAGGTCCATTTAGGTTGGGGACTACGTGACAAGGCTTTACTCCACACTTCCTGTTATGATGACATCCTGGCATCAACCAGGCCCAAGAGATACAAACACTTGCAGTGTTGGTCAGGATATTAGAGCAACACACCTAAAAACGCATCAGTGAAGTGGATGATACTTGACTGTGTGGTCCTAGACTTCCCATTTAAGCCCACAGCACACTCAACTATTGGAAGGAGCTGGCCGTGGGCTGAAAAACCCACCTCCTCTGGGATTCTAACCCATGTCCTCCCAGCCATCAGTCCGCAATGCTAACAACTTGGCTACAACGGCTGGTTAGATGTGAATAATATTAATAATGAATAAGTAAGGGTGAAATAAGAAAATCATGACAGCTTCATGATAATAAGTAAAAATTATCATAATAAAGATAACAACAACAAGAGGTGAAGCCTTCAAGGTTCATGTGTGATTCCTGCTGATCTAAAAAAAATACAAGATCAAAACCGAAATCACTGAAGCGAGGGGGTTGATGAAGGGTGTGGGGTGTGTGGGAAGGGCATACAGGGGTGGGGGAAGAATGGGGGGAGGGGGTTGGGGGAGGGGGTTTGGGAAAGGGGTGGGGGTAGAGGTCAGGTGAAGGGGTGGTGGAGATGTGATGTGTAAGGGGTGGTGTACCATTATGTTGTGTTATATATATATATATATATATATATATATATATATATATATATATATATATATATATATATATATGCCAGTTGATTCACATATTTTTTTGTTCACTGTCTGAAAGAAGTGTTTGCAGAACCGACAGTTGTGTGGTGGATATTGAACAATACCATACAACTAAATAAAACAGCCCCTGAATGTTCTGACTTACCAAAGAATAAATCAGCTTATCGTTCCACCTACACTGACATTCAGAATAATGGAAAATTAGCTGAACTAACAAAATGATGTTTGGGAACACAAAATTATTTCAATGCAGCATATCCGGCTGAATGTTTCAAAGAGTCATATAAAACTAAAAGAACGTTTAGACTACAAGTTCAACATATCAGCAATAATGAATGCAACATTAATTAAGTAATCAAATCAGTTAGTAAGTGTTATCAAATTCAACAAATCTGAAAGAGAAACTTACCTGGAACATTCTTTGACACTATGTGCAGAATCGGCCATGGTATAGCTGAACAATAAATACAGATAAATTCATTGAAAAGCATGTAATGAAAAACAAGAACAACAACATTTTATTGATTTAAGAAATATTGACATGCAATTATTTTCATGGAAAGTGTACACTAATGCTAATTATATCACAAATAAATGCACCTTTCCATATCAATGCCCGTAAATCACTGTCATACAATGTTTAATAACAAAACAATTACTTGCAAGTAAAAAATTAAAACTGAAAAAAAGGAGAAAAAAAAGGGGGAGCACTGATGCTTGGCTTCATTTTTTTTTAAAATTTCCAGACTGACTCATTTCATGCTGCATTGCGGTCTTTCTTTTGGTCTTTTTTTTCATGACTCTCAAGGTCAAATGTATGTCAGACATCTGCTCTTTGTTTTCTTGTTTTCTTTCATAAATCTTAAAGCCGTTGTGGTGTAGCAAAAATGAATCAGTCTGCACACTTCGGTGCCTAAACTGAAACTGAGTTGCTTTTCCTTTCCTTGAAACATCACAAACACTGAAACAGCCAGTTTCCACAGAACCTGTGTGGTTGACATTGTGTGTTTATGATTTGTTTGTGGGTCACTGAAACATGACAGACAGAAGACAGTGAAATCCAGGTGTCAGTCCTGTCATACCTTCCGTGTCTTTTTCCCATTTGCCTTGAAGATTCTATTCTCTCAGCACAGGAAATTTCAGAAAACAAGTTTCAACTTCAGTTTCGTTTTCTCAAGGAGACATCACTACATTCAGACAAATCTGTATATGCAACAAATGGAATGAAGGATGACTGATGATTTGCGCGATGACTTTGTTTATGTGAATCATGGACGGTCTACAAACGCCACGCCAAAAAGCTGAACCACTTCCACATCACCAGCCTCAGAAAACTTCTCGGCATAAAGTGGCAAGAGAAGATCCCTGTCACAGAGGTGCTCACTCGTGCAAACTTGCCCAGCATCTACACCATCTTGATGCAGGCCCAGCTGCGCTGGGCAGGCCATGTAGTTTGCATGCCAGACCACCAGCTCCCCAAGAAACTGCTGTATGGCGAACTCCAACATGGCAAGCGCTCCCATGGAGGCCAAAAGAAGCACTTCAAAGACACTCTGAAAGCTTCTCTGAAGGCCTTCAACATCAGCCACAACACATGGGAGCTGAATGCAATGGACAGACCAAAGTGGCGTTCAGCTGTCCACAAAGGAGCCAAATCCTGTGAGGCCAACAGAATCGCTGCAACAGAGCAACGCAGACAGGCCAGGAAAAGCAGTGCCAGCAAGTCCCTGACAGCCGCCACCATCCCCTGTCCACACTGCATCAGAACCTTCCAGGCGCGGATTGGCCTGACCAGTCATCTGCGCACCCACAGAGCCCAACCCACCCACCCCCAGGATGACTAGATGGTCCTTGTCGATCCCGACGGACGAACCACACATATGCAACACCACATCTGCTGGGGAGATGCCTGACAGCAGCATAACCCAGCACACTTGTCACGTCTTGAGTGTGTGTGTGTGTGTGTGTGTGTGTGTGTGTGTGTAACTAACAGAGTGGATTTTTTTTACATAATTTTGCCACTGGACAACAGTTTTGTTGCCAAGGGTTCTTTTTCAGTTTGCAAAGAGCTTGCTGCATATGGGATATCAGTTTATCTAAATTTAATTTTCAAGTCAAATTTCGGAGACAGAGGGAGAGAACCCACACCCTTATGGACACTGCACTGGAAAAAAGCATCTTTGCCATTCTGCTGCCACTTTGCTCAAAAACAAGACCATTCCAAAGTACTTTCACACACATCAAATATCACAATATTCAAACTAGTCAGTACTAATGTTCCAGATATGAATGATACAAGGTTGTTTTTTTTTCTAACAATGGAGATATAGAAGAAAAAAACAGAAAACAAAAAGAGCAAAAAAAAACCCCAAACATACAGAACTGTGGCCAGGTCGTATTGCAAACTGTTAGACCTATGTTTATGACTTTTTATTTGTTTGGTTCTCTGTTGGTTTTAGCCAAATGCTCAGCTAATATATTAAAAACTGACATAAACTTACAGTTGGGCCAACAGCAAAGCGAGACACTGTTTTATCAATGTTTTTTCCACTGCAATGGAAATTCACTCACAGGTTAGTCTTTCGTGCAGCACTATGACTCACAGACTAAGAGACAAGACTGCACTGATTCTTAGTGCTGCAGCCTTGAGGGATAGTTGGCCTTTGGGGACCATCCCAATGCCAACTTTACTAAAGCCCTCTTGGCTGAGAGAAAGTGGGTATGTAACTTGGGCAAGATGCTCTCCACTCTAATCACGTTCTGACCCAGTCAAGACAACAATTGCTTCCTGTGATATTTTGATGGTCTGACTATTATGCATTATGTCTGTTGCTTTGCAGCGCACTTGATTTTATCATGACCTCAGATGCACCCTCCCTTCCCCCACTCCCCCTCTTCTAAACATCATGGAACATTTTAAAATCCAAACACCACACACATCAATGCATACTAATGAGTATTCAGAACCAAAAGCTTCACACAAGAAGAAATGGGAGGGGTAGGGGGTGGTGATACCTACCATAGTTACCGAATCCTTCAGGAGCAGTGGACACAGCTGGTACACTGCTCGCCACTGATGGGTCTCGGGGACCACCAAAGCTGTGCGTGTGTGTCTGCACAAAACTGTGGTGTCCACTTGGAAAGCTGGGCATGGAGGGAGGTGGAGCAGAAGGAGAGAGAGGGGTCTCGGATGGTGGGTTGTTGCTCATGCTGCTGGGTTCTTCCGAAACTTGGGTGGATAAGGCAGGTTCTCTCCCCTTCACATCCACATCGTATATGGACGGCCCCATTCCATGGCCAAACCCACCAGCAATATTCGGCTCTCTCTGGCCAAATCCACCAGCAATATTCGGCTCTCTCTGGCCAAATCCACCAGCAATATTCGGCTCTCTCTGTGGCTGTGGCTAATTTGAGAAAAATAAAAGTTTTTTTCATGAATTAAAATGGGGGAAAACATAGAATTCCTGAAGAGAGATATGACTGATAGACAACCAAATACCATGGTAGTCTAGCAAACTGGCATACAAATACACAGTGTCAGTGTGTGTTTGTGTGTATGATTTTTTTTTTTTTTTTCAAAGTTGCTGCTGAGGCATTGAATCTGTACCACAATGCCAAAACTACAATTTCTCAATAAACTGTGGAACTGAGAAAAAAAATTGAGAGATAGAGACAGAGGCATAAGGGGACATGAATACACCTTTTTTTTTCAGATTTGCACATTACTGAAGGAGGCAGTTATGTCTCCCACACTGTTGAACATATTCCTGGAATGCATCATGAGTGATGTACTTGAAGATCATGTCAGCACAGCAAAAACAACTATCACAAACCTCCGCAGATGATACAATAATAATAATGGCACTTATATTGCGCTGAATCTTGTGCATAGACAAATCTAAGCGCTTTTGCACCAGTCATTCTCACGCACGCATAACTCTAAAACTGGAGAAACTAAAGACAAGGTAGAGGCAGGGAAGGGGGCTATTTTGGGAAGAGGTGGGTTTTAAGGCCAGACTTGAAAGAGCTGAGAGTGGAGACTTGACGAAGTGAAAGAGGAAGTTCATTCCAATTGCAAGGTCCAGAGACAGAGACAGAACGGCGGCCAACAGTCGAGAGTTTGAATCTGGGTATGCGTAAGTGGAGTGGATCTGAAGCTGATCCGATATGCTTTGCCTGGCAGGCAATGAACAAGAACCTGCAAAGCATGACAACAAAACCAAACCCATATGAATTTAGACACTGTTGGAGGCAAAAGTCTCCATATGATTATTATCAAAATCATGGAACAGATTTCAGTGCCAACCGGTTTTACCTTACATGTATATTCTAACTCTTACATATCAATAAATTTCACACACAAATTAATGTCAAGGGGGTATGAAATCAGACAGACAGACAGAGGCACAGAGAGAGAGTGTGAATGGGGCAGGTAATGAGAGCTGTAGAGAGCAAGAGAAAGAGAAGGAAAGAGAGTGAGCAGAAGATGGACAGACAGACAGACAGACAGGCAGATTAACTGAGACATGGACTAAGTGTTCAGATATGAGCCCTCATTTTAATTATAAAAAATATATTTCACTGTACTGATTAAACATAAACAAAAAATCAATAAACTTCAATAAATAAAGTTTTGGACAGGTGAACCACAAATGCATCATTTCCAAAGCAACTCAAAATGAAGCCTGCGTGGGCTGGAATGACTATTTCTTGTAAAAAATTACCAGAAAAGTTTCCACCCAAGATCCAAGGGCTGCTCATTGATTAAAGAGCATGCCTAAGTACTGAAACATAATAAAATGAAGAGGACAAAAATCTCTTTATATTAATCGGCAAAATGCCAATACAGAAATCTGCATGATACAGACATACTCCCCATCCATGATAAAATTTGGACCGAAAAGATCAACTCACCTGGGGACGAGGGTCCAACCTATCCCCAATATCGATTCCTCTCAGCGACATGGCACGGGTAAAAGTCCGCTCCAGATCAGCCATCACTGACCCTCCCTGGGTGGCTGAACACAGTCATCAGCACTTTCACTTTCAGTTTCTCAAGGAAACGTCACTGTGTTCACACAAATCTATCACTGCTACACCACACCTGCAAGGCAGATGCCTGACAGCAGCTTAACCTGACGCACTAGTCAGGCCTTGATTGCATGCATATCATTTGTGGGCCTATCAGAGTGGATTTCTTCCACAGAGTTTTGCCAGAGGATAACACTTTTGTTGCAATGTTGTTGTTTTTTTATGGTGCGCTAAGTGCTTGTTACACTCCGGAACTTGGTTTGTCATCTCATCCAAGTGACAAGACACTCCAGTCAAACTGGGGAGACCATGATTTGAACCCAGACCCTCACAGACACTGGACTGGCAGACAAACATCATAACCATTCTGCCGGTGCCACCTTCCTTCATAATCATCAGCATTCTTGACTAAACTGGGAGTGCGTGAACTGTCTGTGCATGTGTGAGTGTAAAATACATCTATTAAAAATACAGTTTTTATTATTATATCTGTAGAAGTTTTCATTGATACTTTCTGTGTCACAGTAATTTAAATGTTATATATGACAAAGAGTACACCACCTCTCTCTGTCCCTTTTAAAAGAACTAAACAAGTAAGACAGTAAATCAGTCAATTGGAAGTCGGTGTGTGTGTGTGTGTGTGTGTGTGTGTGTGTGTGTGTGTGTGTGTGTGTGTGTGTGTGTGTGTGTGTGTGTGTGTGTGTGTGTGTGTGTGTGTGTGTGTGTGTGTGTGTGTGTGTGTCTGTCTGTCTGTCTGTCTGTCTGTCTGTCTCTGTGTGTGTATACACATGCATTGGAATTTTGTGTGAGTGTGTAATCTGTGCGTGCACACGTGTGTGTATGTGTGTGTGCACGTACATGTTGCATTTGACTCCTATCACTCAAAGGAATTGTGTGTTAGTGCATTTATTATAATGCTACAGTGTGTGTGTGTGTGTGTGTGTGTGTGTGTGTGTGCGCGCGCGCGCATGCATACATCATTACATGTGTTTGTGTGTGTGTGCACGCATATGTTGCATTTGACTACCAACACTCAAAGGAATTGTGTGTGAGTGCACAGTTTATATAATGTAACAGAGTCTCTGTGGAATTCCATTAACCCTTTCACCGCCAAGCTTGCATTTATGCACAGGTGTGGTGCAGGACCCATGTCACTGAAAGATGACCATTCATTGGTCTGTTAACCATAAACTTACTGCTCCTAATGTTCAGTGGTAGGACAGGCCATATCTTCTATACATCACAGGGGGAATCCCCAGCTATTCTTAGCCACTTTTCTGTGTTTATAGCACAAGGGAATTTTGCACTCTAAATTGACTAGCGATGAAAGGGTTCATTTACCTTGCTTCTATGGATTTATGAATATTGTTAGTGTCTGTTAAAAATTTGATCAAGGGCATTTTTCTGTTTAAGTAGTTGACAGGTACATTTGTCTCTCTTATTTCTTAAGTATCTATAAACCATATATTTTTGTGTTGTCAAAAGGCTTTCAACCATTACTTTTATAATAAAACACCTAAAAGAAATTCATAAAGAAAAAAACAAAAAACAAAAAACCAAGCAACATTCTAGAACAAATAATTTCTCTAAACATGTTTTCTTTGAAATGCCCTTTCAACTAAACTTTGATGAATATTACATCCCTATCAATATTCTCCCATTAAAAAAAAAAAGAAAAAAAAAAGAGAGAAAAAAAAACACATAAACCTCTGAAGAGATTTTTTTTTCCTATGAATCATCTATTGTAAGAATTGTCCAAATTTTCTTCTTTATTTGATTTGGATAGAAAACCAGCACTTCTATTTAGTTCTACATGCTCCAGTTGCACTCCATATCAAGAGAGTAATTGAAATTCTCTTTTACTGGAATAAATCATTCAATGTTTTCAGGATTGTAGATTTTTACTTGAATATCATTTAATTACTTTACTTTACTTTAATATCATCAATTTTACCAGTAAATTCTAATTTCCTGATGTCTGCGATCGCCCAAAGGAAATATTGCTTCTACTGGCTGAGTCTGTGCACGTGTATGTGTGTGCTTATGTGTGCACATGCTTGTTTGAATACATTATATTTATGTATGTCTTATTTTTACTATAAGTCCCACAAACTTCCTGTCTGGGAAATACCAGTGTCAATCTGCAGTATCATTATTCTCGTTAATACGCTATTTGCTTGCCTTTAAAATCTTCCCATGAAAAAAATATTATTCCACTGTTTTCTCTTTTCCTAACCAAGCCAGGTACCCATTCACATTCACACCTGGGTGGAGTGAGGAAAATCAGAGAAAAGCGCCTTCCCTAAGGACACAACAACACACCAGGCACAAACGTGGGTTCAAACCCTGACCACTTGGTTCAGCAAGTCTTTACAGCCTTACCCATTCTGCCACGGCACGGCAGAGAAAAATACAATATGATGTAATGTGATACAGTAAATACAAAACGATAATTACAAATATGAATATGATAATATGTTTCCATATGTGGAATGCATTTCTTGGTCACCTCATTATATATTCAATACAGTAAGCCTATTGCAAAATGGTCTGTCCACACAAGGTAAATGCAAAGTGATACTGGGTGGTGCAAAGCACACAACTGTCAAAAGTTTGTGTGTGGTTTATCTGTCAGGTTGGAAAGGGGCTTTCTCTCTTGTGGACCAAGAGAAATGACTTACTTTCAGTTTCATGCACAAACAATGTATAATGCATTTAGTTTCTATATTGCTGAAAAAAACCCACACCAGTATAATGCTATATAATGATAATATCATCAAAAAATGTTTGGTGGAAGGGAGGAAAAAATAAGAATAATCCAGATCATACCTGTATATCTGTTGATAAGTTCCACAATGTCCTGCCTCTCAATGGACCCAAAGATCTTCAGGAGAAGGTCCACCTTGTCTGGAGCAATGGCATTATGTTGCACCATGAGGGTAAAAAGCTCCGTGCCAGTTGACACTTTTTGTGAACGAGGGACTTTTCCGTACATATAGGAAGCCTTCCTCACATCTTCTTCTGGCAGTTCTTCGGCAATTTGAAAAAGCAGAACATAGAAAGGGTTCACTTTCGAGCCCAAGGCCCGTCTCTGTAACATCACCTCCGTCTCTTCGAAACCAATTTTTTCCAGCACATCGATTCTCTGGACATACTGAAGAAGGTCTGCCAAAAGGAAGAAGTCTACATCTGACACCTGGCCAGCACTCTCCAAGAGGCTGATCAGTTCGTGTGCAGTATCAGTGCGTTTTAGTTTACTGCCTACCACCAAACCTTGACACAGAAACTTCATGCCATCTACATCGTCATCATAAAGGCTGTTGTCGATCTCCATAGCAGCTGAACGGAAACCTAGCCGATGCTGAGCAACAGCATCTGTTTGAATTCTGCTGCCTGCCATAATCAATCTGGAACAAAAACCATGCATTTTTTTCAACATCACAGTTTGTTGGTTTTTGTTGGGTTTTTTTCAGTTCAATAAATCATTTTTTACATCTATTTTCTATGCTTCAAGCATTAAAATTTCTTTTATGAGGCAAGTGGAATAAGCAAAGACACACTTAGTTTACATCCAGCTCTGAGGGCAAAGAAAAAAAGAAGAAAGAAATTAGCAAAATAACACTGGAACAGACAGGGTTAACACATCTGACAAAGCATCTCTTAGGTCACCTTTCTCGCCCTCTACTTCTACTTTTATATCCCCAAGCTTTTGCTCTAATCAGCCCCATGCATGATCTTTCTTCTCCATGAAAAACAGTCATTGTTTATTACTAGTTGAAGAATAATGAAAATACTACATTCATGCATAGAATATGCAACAAACAAAACTGACCTCCCAAAACTTCCAAAAGACCCCTCCCCGGCACAGGTCTGAAACACCAAAAAGGCGTTGGTACAAAGATACAGCCAGACCCTCAGAGCAAAACAACAAAAGCAAGTAAGTGAAATGGTCAACTGTTCCCCCAACATGGTCCACACAGCATATTCTGAATCAGAGGGCATTGGGGTGAAAGGCTCAAATCTTGCCTCCTCTCTGACTGATATATGATGATGATTACGCAATGGATAACAAGATGCTTGTTTTGAACACAGCTGATCAAACAGATATGTATGATTTTTGTTATATATGTTGTCCAGTGTTTCATTTCATTTGCTTTTTGTTTTCCAGTTGATAGAAACTGCATTGCTTCTTTAAATACCAGAGGACTGAAAAATAAGTTTAAAATAATTTCACTATTTAACACCTTTAAAAGTAATTTTTTTTAAAAAGGAAGAAAAAAAAAAGACATCATATGCTTGCATGAAACTCAGTAAGTGACAAAATGGGAAAACGAGTTGGGGGGTTGGGGGGATATTCTACAATGCAGGGACTAACAGATACAATGGGGAAGTGATACTGATATCCAAACATTCTAAGGCTAAAGTAACATTTAGAACAAGTAGAAGAAAGAATGTTAATAGTTTCTGCAATGCATGAAATTTATCATTTTAAACTGCTAAATGTATATATACATGCGCCCCAAACAATCATACTGAAAAAAAAAATTTAAATAGATTAAATTTGATGATTAGTCATATATAATAATGGGAGATTTTAACTGTGTCATGTCTGATGAATGAGACATTGTCTCAGGACTGCTACATCACACACACACACAAAACACACACACACACACACAATCTCTCTCTTTATCTCTCTCTCTCTCTCTCTCTCTCTCTGTGTCTGTCTCTTTCTCTGTCTCTCTCACACACACAATGACATGCATACATTACGTGCATCTCAAAGACACATAAATCATTACAGAGCAGTCTTACATGGGCATACACACACACACACACACACACACACACATGCGCGCGCGTGCGCGCACACACACACACACACACACACACAAACATGTAATGTATACATACAGTGATACAAACATATTGCATAACTTACACACAAAGCAAAATAGACATGTATAACACAAGATAGCAGGTGTAACAGTAATACATTTGACTCATAAGGCACTTGCATACACTTGTGCAACTGCTATCACATCCAGGTTTCACAATTCACAGGTACCAACTCCTACACAGACACACACATTCACACATGGAACACACACACACACACACACACACACACACACACACACACACATATATATATATATATATATATATATATATATATGTATATCATGAATATAGTTCTATATGGATAGATGAATAGATAGATAGATAGATGGACAGAAAGATGTAGAAAGATAGATAGATAGATAATGAGACAGATAGGTAATGCATACATACGTCACATATACAGAACATGTTTCACTCACCTGTTCTCAAACAAATTTCTCTGGATTTTGTCTGAAGCTAGCATAAGAATGTGTTTATTACTGTGGATTAGTAAGCACACACTAATGGTGGGTTGCACACGAAACCGAAAGTGAAACTTTCTTTCTTTGCTCCGGTACAGCAGTAGTGAAATATAACTCGGCACATTTGTGCAATAAGTTTCGGTAAGCATATGTTTTGACGTAAAGTCCAGCTATCATCCTGTTTTGATATGAAGTTGTAAACTCTTCCTGGTCGATGACTTCAGTGTTTTCGCTCACGCGGAATGACAAGGCTGCATGGGGAAACACACTTTTGAGAAAGACTATCCCACATATAGAAACCAACGTAAAATTTCGTCTTGATGAGAGCTACCGACATATATTTTCTTGAGGCTCATTCGATCCCCATCTACGTGGTGGAATCTTTCACAGGCACCATGATGGTATCATCACGAATTTATGAAAAAAAAACTTTTATGAACCAAGTCTTGGCTAAGGGCCACCCACTTATCATTTCCAGTCAGATCAGCAGACTCCACCGCTGATAGGCACGATTGTCAGAACCTCGTCAAAGCCAAATTCAGTTCAGTTACTCAAGGAGGCATCACTGTGTTAAATGGACAAATCCATACATGCACAAAACCAGGCCTTGGGGAAAGTGGTTCCAAGGGAATTTCCCATTACGGGACGTGACTGCGATGACTTTAGCAGAGTGACGTTCCTTTGTTACGCGTGATATCAATAAATTATTTAGCAACCTAAATGCCTGGAGCTATATCCACGGTATATTTCGTGAAATTTGCAACGCAGCCATGAAGTATAACATAAATAACAATGATCTGACATTTGTCGTCCACTCTGAGTATGTAAATTATGGAGAAATTGCTTGAAAAACAACCGTCATAACCCACAGTACTAAAAATAGATGGATAGCTCATTGGCCAGGAAAGCCGTGCCAACTGGACGCCGTATTGTTACTCGTATCCGGCCGTCATATATTCAGGTCAGGTCTGTACCTGCCACAGGTACCATGTAACCCTGTGCTACCTGTCACATGTGGGCAGATGGAGCTCGATAGCCTGGGAAGGCAGTCCATCTAAGACAAGGAAAAGTCTGAAGTAAAACCCATGAAGTGCTAAGGAATGCAGGACAGTCTCGACATGCATTGACCCTGGGTCAATGGCCATGTCCCGACTTTCAGTAGCCGCGCCCCCGTGCCTCCGAGGAAGGTTTTTGAGCCAGAGGCTAGGACAAGGACAGTCTGATATAAAACCTACGACCTGAGGACCTCACTGTCACCGTCCCAGCTTGCTAGGCTATGGCAGATGAACCACGGGTGTAAAGGGTGGGGCCAGTACTGCGCACACTGCACTCAACCTAAAAATTCCATTGCGCAGGCTTGAAGGGCACGTCCACGTCCGCGCCACCAACTATTCCAAGCCCTGTAGCGATGGGAAAGGGGCGAAAACGGCAGGTGGAAGATGTCACTGGAAGCCGCAGTTCCAATCCTGCATGCAGGCGGTTCAGGATATTGGTCGCCTGATTGTTGACCCGGAGGTGACAGCATCACTCGGCAGCACCCTGAACGACCAAGCAGCCTTTTCTAGGGACAGCACTGCTTGCTCCACACGGAGAGGGGCCTAGAAAAGGTGGTCCAAACAAATGCTCATCTCCATAACCCCCAGTTGGCTAACCGCGGTCAACGGGCATCTCCAAACGCGGTCGAACAACAATAGAGAAGAAAAGGCCGGCACCTGCCTCACAATTAGGTGCAAAAGGACTAAAGGTAGCATGCTGGAACATCCGAACCATGCGTGACTCTGCAGACAGCAACCACCCAGAAAGGCGTTCCGCTCTAGTCGCACACGAACTTCAGAGACTGAACATTGACATTGCTGCCGTCAGCGAAGTCCGCTTTGCAGGGGAAGGCAGCCTCCAGGAACACGGCGCTGGGTACACCCTCTACTGGTCAGGCAAGCCAGAGACCGAGAGACGCCTTTATGGCGTAGGCTTTATGGTCAGGAGCACCATTGCCTCCAAGCTTGAAAACCTGCCAACAGGACACTCAGACCGAATTATGTCCATGCGCCTCCCACTACGGAACAAACAGCATGCCACTCTGTTCAGCGTGTACGCTCCAACCCTCCAAGCGGACCCCACAGAAAAGGTCAAGTTTTACACTGATCTGCGCAACCTCGTTCAGAACACCCCTGCTGACGACAAGGTCATCATCCTTGGCGACTTCAATGCCAGAGTTGGCCAAGATTCAGAAGCCTGGAAAGGAGTCCTTGGCAAGCATGGCGTTGGTGATTGCAACGACAATGGGCGCCTTCTTCTCGAGTTCTGTGCAGAGCAGCAGTTTACCATCACCAACACCATTTTCCAGCAGAAGGACAGCCTGAAGACAACGTGGATGCATCCTCGGTCCAAACATTGGCACCTCATTGATTACATCCTGATGCGCCAGAGAGACGTACGAGACATCCTACACACCCGAGTGATGCCCAGCGCGGAGTGTCATACTGACCACCGCCTCGTCCGCAGCAAGCTCAGGCTCCACTTCAAGCCCAAACCAAAGAAAGGAGGAGCTCCTAGGAAGAAATTCCAGGTCGGCAACTTTCAGTCAGCTGAAGTGAAAGCTGAATTCCAGGCGAAGCTTCAGGACAGACTTGAAGACCCCAGTTGCCCCACAGACCCCTCTCCAGAATCACTATGGGCACAGCTGAAATCAGCCATCCTGCAGTCCTCTGAAGAAGTCCTAGGGTTCTCGTCGAAAAAGAACAAGGACTGGTTTGACGAAAACAACCAGGAGATCCAAGAATTGCTGGCGAAGAAGAGATCAGCCCACCAGGCTCACCTTGCACAACTGTCTTGTCCGGTGAAGAAAGCAACCTTCCGGCTCATATGCAGCAACCTCCAGTGCAAGCTTCGTGAGATTCAAAATGGGTGGTGGACCAACCTGGCAGAGAGGGCTCAGCTTTGTGCAGACACTGGTGACTACCGGGGCTTATACGAAGCCTTGAAGGCGGTGTACGGTCCCTCATACCAGGTCCAGAGTCCTTTGCGCAGCGCAGACGGCCAGGCGCTCTTCACAGACAAGATGTCGATCCTGAACAGGTGGTCGGAACACTTCCAGGCCCTCTTCAGCGCCAACCGCACGGTTCAAGACTCGGCAATTCTCCGCATCCCACAACAGCCAGTGAAATTACAATTGGACGAGCTACCAACCCTAGAAGAGACTGTCAAGGCCATTGAACAGCTGAAATGTGGCAAGGCAGCAGGGGTTGACGGAATTCCGCCGGAGGCGTGGAAGAATGGAGGCCCAGCACTACACTCCAAACTCCACAACCTCTTTGTCTGCTGCTGGGAGCAAGGCAAACTACCACAGGACCTCCGTGACGCAGTCATCATCACCCTGTATAAAAACAAGGGAGAAAAGTCGGACTGCTCCAACTACAGGGGGATAACTCTGCTCTCCATCGCAGGCAAGATCCTCGCCAGAGTCCTCCTAAATCGGCTGGTGCCTACTATCGCCGAAGAACATCTCCCAGAGAGTCAGTGTGGCTTTAGAGCCAACAGAGGCACCACTGACATGGTCTTCGTTCTCAGACAGCTACAAGAAAAATGTCGGGAACAGAACAAAGGACTGTATGCGACATTCGTCGATCTCACGAAAGCTTTCGACACCGTGAGCAGAAAAGGTCTGTGGGAGATCATGAAACGTCTAGGATGCCCCCCAAAATTCCTCAGCATGGTCATCCAACTACATGAGGAACAGCGTGGACAGGTCAGACACAGCAACGACCTTTCGGAGCCCTTCCCAATTGGAAATGGAGTGAAACAAGGTTGTGTCCTCGCGCCGACCCTCTTCACGATCTTCTTCAGCATGATGCTCCAACAGGCCACTGAAGATCTTGGCGACGACGACGGTATCTTCATCAGATACCGCACTGATGGCAGCCTATTCAACCTGAGGCAGCTACAGGCCCACACCAAGACACTGGAGCAACTCATCAGAGAGCTTCTGTTTGCCGACGATGCTGCCCTCGTCGCCCATACAGAAGCGGCCCTGCAGCGTATAACGTCCTGCTTCGCAGAGGCTGCGCAGCTCTTCGGCCTAGAAGTCAGTCTGAAAAAGACGGAAGTTCTCCACCAGCCTGCCCCACGGGAAGAATTCCACGCTCCTCACATCAACATCGGTGAGACAGAGCTGAAGTCGGTCCACCAGTTCAGCTACCTAGGCTGCACCATCTCGTCTGACGCCAAGATCGACAAGGAGATCGACAACAGACTTGCAAAGGCAAACAGCGCATTCGGCAGGCTGTACAAGAGAGTGTGGAACAACAAACACCTGAAGAAAGACACAAAGATCAGCGTGTACAGAGCTGTTGTACTGCCCACCCTGTTGTATGGCTCCGAAACCTGGGTCACCTACCGGCACCACATACGACTGCTTGATCACTTCCACCAGCGCTGCCTTCACACCATCCTCAGCATCCACTGGAGTGACTACATCACAAATGTCGAGGTCCTGGAGCAGGCAAAGACTATCAGCATCGAGGCAGTGCTGCTAAAGACCCAGCTACGTTGGGCAGGGCACGTGTCCAGGATGGAAGACCACCGCCTGCCCAAGATCGCGCTGTATGGCGAACTGTCCACTGGCCACCGTGACAGAGGAGCACCCAAGAAGAGATACAAAGACTCCTTGAAGAAAGCTCTCGGTGCCTGTCACATTGACCATCGCCAGTGGTCCGCAGTAGCCGCTGATCGAGAGACCTGGCGACGCACCATCCACCAAGCTGTCTCCTCCTTCGAAAACAACCACAGGGCCAGCCTTGAGGACAAACGCAGGAGGAAGAACCACGACGCTGCAGCCACGAACCCAGACCAGACTTTCCCTTGCAACCGCTGCGGCCGACTCTGCTTTTCCCGCATTGGCCTTGTCAGCCATGAGCGTGCCTGCATCAGACGTGGACAACGCCCTTCCTAGATCTTCGTCAGCGAAGCCAGGCCATGATGATCCGGCCGTCAGTCCGTTGAGAAGTCGTCTGCTAACTGGTGGTAGTTTCTGAACTGTAGCCGTGTATCTTCGATGAAATCGTGTTATGTTTTCCCCTACCACATGCAAAATGGTGTGTCTTTATTGATATCTGCCAATGGTTTATTTACCAAAGTTATCACAGCTGATGAAAACAGTGCAGTGACACGTAGCGCAAACTTGCTGTGGAGGCACACACAGGAACGTATGCATAACTAACTAGCTTAACTTAGCTAACTTGCGAGCAAGTGAAAGCTTGCCTTGAAGCCAGCTGAGCACTCCGGGCTACATATATGACTAAAGTTACCGCTTTGCGCTGTACCGACATGAATAGCAAAATGGCTGATTGAACACTTCCACTGGCTTCAGTTGGCAGAGGGGCTCAAAGAAGGCATGCGCTATCCACGTATTTTTAGAACAATGGTTGTTACCCCATACTAACCTGATAACGACATACACGCTTTCCGGTACAGCCGCAAAAATTGCAATTGGAGGAAAACGTGTGATGTCGTTATCAGGTTAGGAAGGGGTTATGACGGTGGCTTTTCAATTTACGCCACAATTTACCTATTCAGAGTGGATGACAAAGGTCAAATGATTGTTATTTATGTTATATTTCACTGATGCCTGCATTGGAGGTGTCAGTGTTCTAGACTGACTCTACTTGGCAGCCGCAGGGTCCCCAGTCTCTCCTCAGTGATAGAGTTTATCTTTCAGAGATGGCAACAGCTTTGTTGCCAGGTGCTGCCCGTCTTCAGTCTCACTGCGCATGGTTTTCTGCTGTGGCTGCAGACAAAATTACCAAATTCCAGCAATAGACGCGGTACCACTGACTGAGTGCCTTGTAAAACTGAACATAGATCTGTTGCTACAGGCGGTAGTAGGATTTGCGAATGAGGCCAACAATCCTAGCTGTTGGCCTTGGCTGTAGATTGTACGAAAGGCGACTGCCGATCAGCACTCCAAGCTCCCCCTCGAACACACTTTCCGCCAGAGTCAGAGCTGTGACTCACTTCCATCATTGTGCCAGGCTCTCATGACACATCTTGCTTCAGAACTTTTCCGATCCATCTTGAGAATGCAGCACTTCAGTCAGGATGGGATGTGAGCAGCCATTTGTCCGTCCTCACTGAAGTGTCATGTTTATATGTTCACATTCAAACTGACATACACTCAACTCATGTA
>NC_134876.1:2679477-2719477 GCF_041734735.1 Babylonia areolata | reverse complement strand
TTAAGTAATATCGGTTTGATAATTCATTGTAATAGACTAATACTAACAATAACACACAACAGACAGACACGACATACACAGCAAGGGACTCGTGTATTTCTACACACCATTTGCAATCAGAACAGTCTCTACAAAGGGCATCATCATCGTCCTCAGGGAGGTGTTGAAATCCCGAATATGATGCTCAGATTTCCTGACCAAAACTGCAGTTGTCACTGTCAGCTGAACTTGGTTGACACTGGGAAATAGGAAAAGAAGTGCAGAGTACAGCCTCATTACATAGTCACTAATCTGAATGGTTATGTTTTTAGTATTTTACAGATGATATGCATAGCAGCATACAAAGACCACATTTTGATATTATGAGGTCCAAGAAATTAGTACAGTTACAGAGCATTTTTTGGGACAGGAGGCTTGGGGGTCATGATGGCATGGGGTGTGTGCATTTTATTTAATTGTTATTTTTAAGAATATGCCTTGAGAAACATTCAGTGTTAATAATCGGTTGGTTATTGAAATATGAATGGCATGCTCTGGTGAGACAACTCACAGTGCACTTCATTACTTAACTGTTGAATCAGAATAAACAGTAAACTGATACTGCGGTTGTGAATATAAAGCAGAATTTAAGTTGAAAAATAGATTCAGATGTGTCTCAACTTAATTTTTCATTTACTGGCACTCAGCATGGAATTTAGGCAGTGTGGTGGTGGTATGCTGGAAACTGTAAACACAGTACTGCAATATTGGTGTCATGCTTTTAAAAAAATGAAATTAAAGACAAATTAAATCTCAAGAGCTGGCAGGTGCTGCTTGTAATATTTTGCATGCAAAGTCTATGCAAGGTGCATAAGTTATATATTATATAGTAACATCACTGAAAACTGTATTTAGCCTTGTTCTTTTTTTTTTTTTTTTACATCATCCATATCATAATGAATAACATTTAAAATTGAAAACAAACAGATTACAACATTCAGCACAAAAACTGACAAAATGCATCCATACATCAGGCTGATGATCATTGACTCATAATTTATTCCCCTCTATCTGTTTATCTATCTGTCTGTCTATTTACCTATCTATCGGTCTATCTACTTATCTGTCTGTCTTCTCTCTCTTTCTCATCTCTCTCTCTCTCTCTCTCTCTCTCTCTCTCTATATATATATATATATATATTGTAAAATTTAATTATATATATCTAATCTATATATATGTTTGTGTGTATGTGTGTGCACGGCAGTATGTAAAGACTATTCATTGCTAATGTTTTCTGTATCGTTATGAACATGGAAAATACAGCATAACAATGTTTACACACTGATTTTTGCTGACTGCTCAGGATAATGTTCAAATTATGGTCCAATCAATACAAAGGAAAAGTACAATCAGCAAAACAGTAAAGTTGAAAGACATCAGGTCTGCAGTGTAATGTTCTTTCACTTGCAATTGCATAGTCTAATACCATTGCTTTAATTTTAGGAAAACACTTTTCTAGAGCTGCTTTGTGGAAATCCAAATCCAAATCTCCACAGTTGCAGAATATCTCTAAAAGTTCCTAAAATACCATGCCAGATTAATGTGCGGATCTGTTTAATTCTGTTCTACTTCTAGTGTTTCCACAGGAAGAAGATCAAATGCATTTTAAAGATGATACCCGTGAGCATTTAAAAAAAATCTTTCAGATTCAGACTCTCCTGATGCTTGAAGAATGTAAGAGATTAAATGCTCTTCTTGCTGGCTGCCCCAAACGCTGTATTGACAAACTTAAAAAAGTTTAAAACTCTGCAGCATGACTCACTCTCAAAGCTAAGAAACGTCAACACATCACTCCCTGACTCGCTTCCCTTCACTGGCTCCCCATTCAAGCACAAATACAATACAGACTCTCAGTCCTTTGTCACAATTTCTTCACTGATTCTTGTCCTTTCTATCTTTCAGATCTACTTTCTGTCTATTCACCATCCAGACAACACCGTTCTTCAAATGACAAGCACACACTGTCCATTCCAGTGATTCGTAATAAAACTTATGGTGGACATTCATTTTCCTTTGTTGCTCCTAAACAATGGAATTCACTGCCCTCACACCTCCATTAACCCCAACACCCGCATTCAAGAGAGCATTCAAAACGTATCTTTTCAAACTGTACATTTCTCATTGAAAATTTTACATCTGCTGTGATTTTTGTTGCTGGATGTGCTCTTTGTGTTGAATTGTATGCATCTGTGATGATTTTGGTGTTTTTTTCATGATACCTGGTTCCCTGGTGTTTATTTTTGACAATGGTGAATGTGACATGCTTTGTTTTGCTGTGATGTGCACCTGTGTGATTTGAGACTGATGGCACCTGTGTCAATTTCCATTTTTTTTGGATTATGTCATTGTCTTACATATGTATATCTTAGCCAATGTCATGTGAAACTGTGTTGACTTTGTACATATTTTACGAGACTTAGTCTTAAATTTGTATATTTTATTGTAAAGCGCGGTGAGCCCCATCTGAGATGGGGGTACTGTGCTATATAAGCCTTCTTTTTATTATCATTATTAACTGTTTTGGACACTCCTTCAATCATTAGGCAGCTTCTTTTGGTGGTGTGCTCCACAATGGTGATGGCAGTTTCTTTTGGCGAAATGTTGTACATTGTTACATGTATCAAATCCATTCTCAGTCTTGGAGACTGGCAGGAAAATATGAAGTTAAACCGACACTGTATTCCACCACAGTTCAAAATATGCAAGCAATGTTGTCTTTGATCCACTGCTGCCTGTGTTGTCTTTGATCCATCGCTGCCTGTGTCTTGTTCACTGGTTTTGTTTTTTGACCAGCAGTGTGATTCACTCTTTTCCAATACACTTGGTCCTCTCTTTGAACAATTGATGTCTTTCACACTCAGCGACAGCAGAGATCAGGTCTCTTTTGCTTATCTATGTGTCTGCAACAAAGACATGTATGTCCAACAGTGCTGCACCCAGTTTTTAGTAATGTTGAATTATTGCTGTTGATGGGGATACAGGATTGTACTCACTGTCTCCCAGTCATCAGTCACTGATTCTAACCAGCTGGTGGTCACTGACTGGTAGCTAAGTGTTACCTAGGTTTCTTCAGATGCAAGTAGTGAACTTCTTCCTTTTTTTGAAATAGTGATTACTTTTCCTTTTGTAAATCACAGCATTGCAAATAATATCTGCTGATGAATCTATCGTATTAGTATCTGAAACAGTGAAAGATAGGAGCTTATAATTATTGCCTTGAACTGTTTTTCAGCACAGAAAACCAGTTTGTCGCTGGCCGAACAGCCAGACACCCCCCAGACAAGTGTTCCACCCACCATACCTGACCCTCAGCAGCATCAGTCGATCGCTTCACCTTCATCCTTGCAGGTGACTCCAACAGCTGTGGCAGCGGCTCTCAGTGCTCCCCCTCCTCCTCCCCCCACACCCAAATCTAGTCGACGGGCTCCACAGTCTGATTCAAGGTGAGTAGGGAAAAACTATAATAAAATTTTGCCAAACCTCATTTATTTAGCTCTTGTCTGTTCTCATGTTGCTCTCATGTATTGATGTATTGTGGATTTTGACATAATCCCTGTTCACTTGTAGACAGATTTAGCTGTTTATTTAAGTCTGTATCACTATCAGTGTATGCTGTACGTCCATGGACTTGGTCTGTTACAGACTTGAGAGATACCATAGCAGTGTAGATCAGGAAATTTGAGTCGTGCTCCCAAGGACACACCTTGGAAGTGGTTGGCCTTTGACTGAGTGGTCCCAGTGTTTCCCTTTGAACCCATAACACACTCAACTCTGGCCATGGGCTGAAAAGTCTTACCCTCTACATGGGGCTTGAACATTGTCCTCTCAGCTGTCATTTGCGACACAAACCACTTGGCTCTGGCAGCTGGTGACTTGACAAGACACTTAGTGACTTGTAGTTGTTGCTTCCTGTTATTCTCCTCCTCTTTCTTCCTTCCTCTTCCTTCTGCTCCTACTCCTATGTCATTTACTACAAGAACATTTTGTTGTTGTTCTGTGACAGGAACTCTGATGCCCCCAGACGCAGCTCCTCACGCTCCATCAAACGCCGGAAATTTGATGACGAGATTGTGGAAAGCAGTCTGGTGAAGTCGGAGCGAGGTCGTCTAAAAGGACCGACCACATCAGCCCCAGTGCTGCCGACTCCTCCCATCACACACACATCCGTCACCAACCCCCAGCCCGTCCAGCCTCCTGTTGAAAAGACAGGGAAGCCTGCGGGAGGGAAACCAATCGAACCTTTGATCAAAAGCGAGCCGCGCCCACCCGCCCCCCCCCCGGTGAAGAAGAAAGTGGTCAGTCAGAAGCCTGTCCCGAAAGTCAGCAAGGTACGGATGTAGAAGTTGCTGCAGAGATGGGACCATTTCAATGCTACATATATAGTGTTTCCTTGGATTTCTAGTGACTATTTTAAAGTTCATTTGGAACAGAGTTTGATGTCTTTTGTTACTTCAAGTCTCATCAGGGTTTGCTGACATGTTCAGTACAGTTTATCACACCCTCTCTCCTCCTCTCTCTACCCAAAAGAAAAAAGAAATATGTGATGTATCAGTGTGTAAGGTTTCTCCAGAGTCAGTGAAAATGCTGATTTTGCAGGCATACTCTTTGCTATATGTGTGTGATGATTATTTCTCCAGTAAGATTTGTTTCAGCAAATATGTACCCAGGAATGTTTTTTGAATTATGGTCAGTCCTGTTGATATGCATTAAGTACATCAGCACATACAAGCATGCTTTATTGTTTCATCTAAGGGAATTTTCACGCAGACTACCAGTGCCAATGATGTTCCAGCTCAAGTATACTATTGTAACTTATTTGCAGTATTAATTCTAAGAGCTGAGTCAAGTTCTTTTTTTTTTTTCACATGCAGTACTAACAAAGTGTGTGCTGCACATGAAAATTAGCTTTATGTTTTTTTTTGACTCACCTGAAGGACTGGCATGCAGACCATCCATCAGTTAAAAAAGAAACATTTTTTGAAGTTAAATATCAAGCAGCACAGAAATAAGTATTTGTATATAACTGTAAAAACAAAAGAAAAGTAATAAATAAAAGCTACATTGCAAGTAAAAAGAAAGTTTATAAAAAAAGTGCATGAAGAAAGAACAGTTCATCCATTACTGATGACATTGACACCCAAAATTAAAGATATGACTAGTTTCTTGCGAACCTGTCAATTTGTGGTTCAAGGGGGCGCAATAGCTGAGTGGTTTAAGCGTTGGACTTTCAGTCTGAGGGTCCTGGGTTTGTATCGCTGTAATGGTGCCTGATGGGTAAAGGGTGATTTTTCCAATCTCCCAGGTCAGCATATGTGCAGACCTGCTAGTGCCTGAACCCCCTTTGTGTGCATATATATGCATGCAGAAGATCAAATATGCATGTTTAAGATCCTTTAACCTATGTCAGTGTTCGGTGGGTTATGGAGACATGAAAATACCCAGCATACATGAACCACGACAGAGTCATTGGCAAGTTGATGTTAGTTGTGTAACGGAAAGAAGAAGAAAGAAGGGAGAAATGTTCTGGTCCTTGTGTCTTTTAAGGCCAGACACTACAGTCAAATAACGACTTTTTTTTCTCTCCGACTATATCTCTCTTTTTTTTTGTCTACTAGGTGTATCATCACTTGTGGATCACAAAAAAACAACTGTTCTTAGATTTCTGTGAATACCCGTTGCTATGGAAACAAATCAAAATGGCCACCAAACAATGTATCAAAGAAATCGGGTTTGTGGTCCATGTGGTGCATGCAGACACTTTTTGTTATGTGGACTTGATCCACAATGACACTATCTTCATTTTCACGTGAGATTGTGTTGTTTCTTCAATTATTGTACTTTTTATGAATTTTTGAAATTTTGGGTATTGTGAAATCCTCAAAATTTACAATGGGTAAAAAGATTGGAACTGCTATGAATTATAAAACCCAGAGAATATTTTCATACATACTCGTGACAGAACTTCAATAACATGTCATAAAACAATCATGCAAAGTCTCATGGTTGTAGGTTTACTCATCATTGAGCAAGTCCAAGGTATGTTGTCAAGGCCAGAAATGTGATGACTTATGTCGAAATTGAACAAAAATTATTAATAAACACTTTCGTGATTCAGCAAGCAATCTTTATTGGCAATTTGTTCATTGTTAAAGAACAGTGGAAAAACTTATGCATACAATAGAAGAGATGTTCAAGAATCAAAATCCATCAAAAACCCAAATCATGAAAAATCATCATTTAATTACACACACTTAACTGTGACCCAACTAGTGCAGACTCCGGCAGGGGTCTGACATTCCTGTCCTGTGCAAACTACTATCCGCCTATGCGGAGAAAACGAAAGTAACTACGGCCAATAACCTCCTGGAAGTAGGTAACCTCCCCTTTGTCCCTGGCGCCCTCTTTTTCCGGCAGCCATCATGACTCCTGTTCCTGTGCTCTTCATACGGCTAAGTTTTTTCGCATCTGTCTGCCATTTTGGTTTCTTTTGCACTACTGTGTCCCCCCTTAAACCAAGGACCTGTGATTTTTCATTTTGTAAAGTGGGCATTGTGCATGCTTCAGGTAGCACTGTATGATTTACTCGATTCCAAAATTTCAGGGGACTTGATTTTAGGCACAGACTGTAGTTATGAGCTTAATTAAAAAAAATGTAAAAAAATCAGCTAAAGGACTGTTATCATTTCTTTCATGATTATATTTCTACATCTATTTTCTTTTTGCTTATGCATTTATTTATTCAGTCGTTTTCATTTTGTACATGCATTTATTTATTCACTTATTTTGATTATTCATTTATTTCTTTGCTGATTTGTTTTACTTTTGTATTTATTTTTTTGTTCTCTGGTCAGCTCCGTAGTGCTGTGGTAAAGTCTGTTAGGCACAAGACTTCTGATCCTGTGTTCATCAGTGACAGGGTTCAAGGCCCTGTGATGGCATGATGATGTGTCTTTGGGGAAGACACTTCACTCAGATCATCCTCACTCCACCCTTGTGTGAATGGGGCACCTGACTTCAGTCAGGGAAGGTTAAAATGGTGCAAGGAGAGGATTGGGCCCAGTCTTTCTATGTTGTGCCTTAGACACAGTGGATATGAATTCACTGCCTGGACGGCCGTCAAAAATATCTATGGACCTTTAACCTTAATTTAAAAAAACCCAACAAACTTGTCTGCTTCAGGCAACAAAGTCGTCATCGAAGCGTGTGAAGAAGACCAAGGCACCACCTCCTGCCTCCACCAAGGATCTTGGTCGCTGGAAACCCCAGGATGACGTGGCTCTCATCACATCTGTCCAGCAGGTAAAGATGCTGAGGGATGTGTACAACCAATCACCCACCCAACCAACGAACTTACCACCCATCCACCCTATCATCTGACCATGTGACCACCCAACCAGCCAACCACCAGCCTACCCAACCAAACACCGTACCAGTTACCCACACAATCAACCTATTAACCACCCAACCATTCAACCAAACACCCAACCAACTACCCAACCAACCAACTAATCAAAACCCACCCAACTACCTGACCAACCATTCAACCACCCAGCCAACACACCATCCAACCACCCAACTACAATATGATACTAAACAAGATTTTCTTCTCAGCATTACCTTTTTTGTACTTTTTTTTTTGGTTTTGAACAATTAAGCAGAGTCTGTTTAAATCAGTCTGATGCCATGATAAAGTGTCTTGATGCTGGCAAAGTTCCAGTGGGTGTACAGGTTTCATACAGTACAATGACACATCTTTTAAATCTCTTTAAACAATTACCCAAATTTGTAAAAGTTTTAAAATTTGGCACTCTTTACTGAAAAACAATTTAAACTTTGTTTCTGTCAGCAATTGAATAAATCACTTCAGGGAAATGTTGCACCTGGTTTAAAAAACAACAAAACTCCAAGTGATCCTGAAAGGATCTTTCAGATCAATTCTTGGTTCTCATCATTGCAGCTGCCAACAATTCATTCAGTTTCAAGGGGCATAAATCTGCACTCAAAATATGAAAAGAGTGAGCCGTTCATCCAGGTTCCTGATGGGGATAATAGTAAATAATTTTTTGGGGTTAAAGATAATAGTGCAGGTCCATAGCACTTTCAAACCTCTCCAAGCGTTTTACAATGATATGTCAGTCACATACAAAACACTTGTACAGACAGACCAAGTCATTCATGCACAAGCATACACAGACGCCTGCATTGTGGCACACACAAACGTGGAAGAAATACATGTGGAGCAATAGAATACTGATATGGAATGGTTGAAAGGTTTTTGCTCGTACAATTTGTGGTTAGGAACCTGTATGAACTGCTTTGCTTTAAAGGTTTTCTTAAAACAGATTTTGTTTTTGATTTTGTGCTTAAAAAGTCAGTTGGACAAAAGGCGTGATGTCCTGATGTGTGCAGACCAATGACCTGCATGCAGTATACACGGGCGTCAAGTTCTCCTGCCACTTCACCATCAAGGAGATTCAGGAACGGTGGTACGCCTTGCTCTACGACCCCACCATATCCAAGTGAGTGAAAATGGGTTTGGGTACTGTTTCTTCTGGTGTAAACGCATTCTTTAAATCTTTGTGCCCCATGCACTGTGGTTTCTGTGGACCAGCTCTACAACAGATGAGTGCATTGTCAAAGCCATTCTTCATACATCATCAAAAACATGTTCAGTCACCGGACGCAATAGCCGAGTGGTTAAAGCATTGGGCTTTCAATCTGAGGGTCCCGGGTTCGAATCTCGGTGGCGCCTGGAGGGTAAAGGGTGGCGGTTTTCCTGATCTCCCAGGTCAACATATGTGCAAACCTGCTAGTGCCTGAACCTCCTTCGTGTGTGTACGCACTCAGAAGATCAAATACGCACGTTAAAGATCCTGTAATCCATGTCAGCGTTCGGTGGGTTATGGAAACAAGAATATACCCAGCATGCACACCCCCGAAAACGGAGTATGGCTGCCTACATGGTGGGGTAAATAAACAAAACGGTCATGCACGTAAAATGTTAAATGTTACATGTTTATCTGAGTGTGTAGGTGTGTGTGCCTGAAAAATGATTGAATGACACAGGAAACGAATGATGAGCGCCCAACAGCAGCCGTCAGTCAGCTCTACCCAGGTAGGCAGCCTGTTGTGTAAATGACTCCGTGTTTGTAAAGCGCTTAGAGCTTGGTCTCCGACTGAGGATAGGCGCTATATAAGTATCCATATCAATCAATCAATCACCTTGAAAACTCTCATCCAGTAAATACCAAGCTGAGTTTGATTGGCTGTTGCTTCTCGCAGATAATGAAGTACTCTCCTTGCCTCATTATTCTTTAATTTCTAGACAGATCAAGCTTTCTGATTGGTGGCTCTTGGGATGCATCAACAAGGAACTGTGAAAAATCCTGAAATGATATGGACGTATATGGTTTTTTATGATCATTTCATTGAAGTCTTTTGAAAAAAAAAAAGTGTTTGCAGTGTGAATGTGTGTGAGTGGGAATGCGCAGTGCATGCTTATATGAACTTCTTTCAATCAAGGCATGAAAGGGAAAATAAACAAAAACAAAAAATCTATTTGTGCTAATCCTTCACTAAATAAAAAGTTTTGTTTGGTCATTGATTCTTTTTTTTTTTATTTTGATTTTAAAAGATTTTTAAAAAATAGATTTTTCATAAAAAGTATTTATGATGGTTGTGTGTTCAGCAGAGATGCCTACAGTCTTAGTTTGTCTACATTTGTTCTGGAAAACCATCATCTGGAGTAGTCTTTTATGAGTGTATGTCACGATGTGTGTGAGTTGGACGAGTTGCGTCATGATGTCTGTTTAATGCTTTTGTAAATTGATTTTTTTTTTCCATTTCATCATCTATAGTTAATGAGTTTTTGTACATGTAAAGTGCTTTGAGATCTATTTCAGAAAAATGATGAATAAGTTTATTATTTATTTTGATGATGATGATGTTAAGTTTATTATTTATAATGATGATGAGGAGGAGGATAATAATAATTGTTATTATTATGAAAAAGGCCTGCATTCCGAAAACATGAAAAATACGTGGTTCTGGGGAAAAAAAATCATGTGCAGTTGAGAGTTGTGCGTGAGAACCACAGTGAAAAAGATTATCAGTAGACATGAAGATAATAAGTGTTGAAATCCACCTAAGGTAAAGTCAGCTTTTGTGTTGTTTACAGCTGTGCGATGAACTCAGAGCTTCAAGAGTATTTCCAGACATTTGATTTTCCTGCAGCCAGGTTGGAAGCAAATGTTACTGGGTGTTACTGAAAAAATTTCATTTGTTCCCGAGTTTTGGAGGCTGTAGCTCTGGCAATCAGATTCTTTGGTTGGACTGTCTGGTGTTGGACCTGTGGCTGAACGAATGACTGAATATGATGGTTTCTTGTGCTGTGTTGCATTTTTGCAAATGTATAAGATTATTAAATTTGTTTTTTAACTTGCTGGGTTTTTTTCAGGATTGAATTTTCACCTTTTTACTTATTTATTTATTCAAACAGACTGGCGATGCAAGCCATGAAACAACTGCATCCAGAAACCATTGCTGCCATTCAGGGGAAGTCACTCTTTAGTCAAAACGAAGAGAACCTGCTGGCAAAGTTGCAGTCGGTGTGTATGGAATCTTAACTAAACTCTGTCTCCTCCGGTTTTGAAATTTTACTTGACAGTGTCCCTGTTTTCATTCTCTTTGTTGTTTTTTGATGTTGCAGGTTTTTGTCTTTGGACTTTATAGTTGATGAAACTGTTTCTGTAGTTTATCAAAGTTGATAGTGTTGGCCCTCATATGGCAGTGTGTGGTCAAGTGGGCTTTAAGCTGCAAAGACCAAATGTATAGTTGATAATATGTGTGTGTTCTCTTTGAAAGTTTAGCTCAAGGTGCTGTGTTTCTATGTTCTTTTTAAAAAGAATTGCACTCTTTGAGATCTGTATGTGAAAGGGAATATTGACTTTTACTGTTGTTCACTGTTTTTGGTAAGTCGACAGTCAGTGTTGATTTTAAAAGCAGTAATGACATGAAGATAATTGCTCACATATGTCAGAATACTTTCTGTTAGACTTCTACCTTTGCTGTGTTAATGCATGTTTTTTTGTGTGTGAATGTTCTGATCACACAGGTGAAATGCCAGTTAAAGAAAAAAGAAATGCATGTGAATGTTGATGCATATACTAATACATGCAGACATGATCATACAAGCGCTTACATACATTCAGAACACACATATATTTGAAAGACACTAACAAGCCGACAGTCTGACACATGGACTTCCACATTCATACATGCATGCACGCACACACATCCCTTCCCCCCAGCCCAACAACTAATCTGACACCTGCTTACAAACACACACACACACACACACACACACACAGACACACACACACACACACACACACACACACACACACATGTTGGACATAAACATGCGTACTGCTACTGATGCACTCACACCTTCAGACAAAAAGGTAACATAGCAAATCAGAAAGAAAGAAGAGAGAGAGAGAGAGAGAGAGAGGTGAAGAGAAATGATCAAAACACATTCTGTCAAATCACAGGCATTAGACAAAAAAAAAAAAAAAAAAATCATGTGTTAAGCTGAGAGAAGTTTCATTGACCACCTGCCTCATCTTAGTAACTGAGTAATGGAATGACAATGACAATGACAATGAAGCAGTGGCTGCTTAAGATAAGGGAGGTAACTGATGTAATGGCCTGGATCTTTCTGTCCAAAGAGAAAAGAAAGCAAAAAGATTTTAACTACCTCTGAAAAGTATTTGATAGTTATTTCAACCTGTATAGGACTTGCCAAGCTTGCTGAGGATCTGGAAAGATAGATAATTTTTTTTAGGTGTTTTAGATTTAAAATAATCTAATTTCTTATTGGAATTCTGAGGCAAAGAGAGAGAAAGATACCATACAACAAAGAAATACTGTTACTCTTACTGACACAAAGGCTTCCATTGGTGCTTTTTTTATGGTCACTGGAAAGGTCCGGATTTCTTCCAGAAGCAATTTCTGCCATTTAAAATCTTTTTTTTTTGTTTTTGACAATTTTTCTTCCATTTCATTGTGAATGAAACATGATTTGTGTGAAGCCAAGCACACAGCTTACTATCAACTTTGGCCATACCTCTCCACTCTACCTCTTCTCGTTTTTTCTTCCATGTCTCCCTTTAGTTAACTCTTAAAAGGATCATTAGGGCGGTGCATAGAAGAACTGTTTGTATTTGTATTTCTTTTTTTATCACAACAGATTTTTCTGTGTGAAATTCTGGCTGCTCTCCCCAGGGAGAGCGCGTCGCTATTCTACAGCACCACCCATTTTTTGGTATTTTTTCCTGCCTGCAGTTTTGTTTATTTTTCGGAGAGCGCGTCGCTATTCTACAGCACCACCCATTTTTTGGTATTTTTTCCTGCCTGCAGTTTTGTTTATTTTTCCTATCGAAGTGGATTTTTCTTCAGAATTTTGCCAGGAACAACCCTTTTGTTGTTGTGGGTTCTTTTACATGGGCTAAGATTAGTAGATTCCTCCAGGTCTGTCAGTTGCGCTTCTCTTTCTGTCTTCCCCTCCATCTCCTTTCCTCCGCATTTCCTTGGAGTTGGAGGATTGTTTTTGCAAGGCCATTGGCTCTTGTTACTCTGCCTAACCTAACCCTATCTAAACCTCTTGGACGTTGCTTGTGTAACAGACACTAGTTGAACAGTTTTCTAAATTATTTATTTTGTCAATGTTTATTTTATCTTCTGATGCATGATTTGAGGTGAATAAAAAGATTCTGAGATGTTTAATGAATGGTGAGAATGACTGCAACAGACTAGATTATTTTTTTTTCTATTGTGTGGTTGAGTCGGCAACGGCAATCTTTATTTTTCTGCTGTAGTTGTATCATCATGACTGCAACAGATTAGATTAATATTTTCTAGTGTTTGGCAGTGTTTTTTTTATATTATAATTATTATGTATTTATTTATTTATGTACACTTATAGTTGACCATCAAGTTTTTGCGCCTTATAGTTATACATAGTAGTAGTAGTGGTAGTAGTTATTATTATTTTTTTTAATATATTTATCTATTATTTATTCACCCCTTTTTTTTTCTCAAGGCCTGACTAAGTGCGTTGGGTTACGCTGCTGGTCAGGCATTTGCTTGGCAGATGTGGTGTAGCGTATATGGATTTGTCCGAACGCAGTGACGTCTCCTTGAGCTACTGAAACTGAAACTGAAACTGGCAGTGTTAGCAGTTGTAGTCTTTTTTTTCTGTTGAAGTTGTATTGTTTTTCAGACGAGCTCCCCACAGCTGGAAACGTTCCAAGAGCTGTTGACCAAGCACCCGGATGTGTTCCACCCACTGCGCACCCCAAAATCCTTGATGACCCACTGGCAGCTGATGAAACAGTACCACCTCCTCCCTGATCAGTCTGGTAGGTGTGGTTAGTGACGGTCGTCTTCAGTTGTGTGTTGTATTGCAGTACTGTTCGTCATGTCACAACAGATTTCTCTCTGTGAAATTCTGGCTGGTGTTTGTATTGCAGTACTGTTTGTCATGTCACAACAGATTTCTCTCTGTGAAATTCTGGCTGGTGTTTGTATTGCAGTACTGTTCGTCATGTCACAACAGATTTCTCTCTGTGAAATTCTGGCTGGTGTTTGTATTGCAGTACTGTTCGTCATGTCACAACAGATTTCTCTCTGTGAAATTCTGGCTGGTGTTTGTATTGCAGTACTGTTCGTCATGTCACAACAGATTTCTCTCTGTGAAATTCTGGCTGGTGTTTGTATTGCAGTACTGTTCGTCATGTCACAACAGATTTCTCTCTGTGAAATTCTGGCTGGTGTTTGTATTGCAGTACTGTTCGTCATGTCACAACAGATTTCTCTCTGTGAAATTCTGGCTGGTGTTTGTATTGCAGTACTGTTTGTCATGTCACAACAGATTTCTCTCTGTGAAATTCTGGCTGGTGTTTGTATTGCAGTACTATTTGTCATGTCACAACAGATTTCTCTCTGTGAAATTCTGGCTGGTGTTTGTATTGCAGTACTGTTCGTCATGTCATAACAGATTTCTCTCTGTGAAATTCTGGCTGGTGTTTGTATTGCAGTACTGTTCGTCATGTCACAACAGATTTCTCTCTGTGAAATTCTGGCTGGTGTTTGTATTACAGTACTGTTTGTCATGTCACAACAGATTTCTCTCTGTGAAATTCTGGCTGCTCTTACTCAGGGAGAGAGCGTGGTGCCTCTGTGCAGTACCACCCATATATATATATATTTGTTGTAGTTGTTGTTGTTTTAGTTGTTTTCTTTCTGCAAGTGTATTTGTTTTACTCAGTAAAATGGATTGGTATTGTATTGTTTCTTTTTTTTCCTCAACAGATTTTTTTTGTTGAAATTTGGGATGCTTTCCACAATAAAGTGAATGATGAGAGTAGTGCCAGCCGCATATATTTTTTATGTCTGCAAGTGTATTCATTTTGTTATTATAGGGGATTTTTTGTTTTAGTTTTTAAATTTTTTTACAGAGTTTTACCAGGTTCCACCCTTTTTTGCTGATGGTTCTAACTTCTTTTACATGTGCTGCATGCATGCTACACACACAGCCTTGGTTTATCACCTGATCTGAATGACTAGCACGCAGACCACCACTCAAGGTTTAGTGGAGGGAAGGGTTGAGTAAGAATACTGATCTGTATGGGATGTGAATCCGTGGACAGTCACTTCCGAGCCAGGTGCATCACCACTTGGGTTATGTTGCTGTTGTGCTGTGGTGTATACACATCAGTCTGTATGCTTTGACAACCTCCTTGAAACTCCTAGAAACTAAGATTGATACATTTGTTGGAAACCAAGCATGTTCTGTGTTTACAAGATTTATATATTTGTTAGAGGCTGGTATACACTGTGTATACTGTTCTTATTGGCATTCACAATACTGTGATGCATGATTATTGATTCCTTGGTTTGTTAGAGGGTGCACACTGGCCAGGTACCTGTGTCTGTACACCTATACAGTGTATACAAGATCAATACATTTGTTAAAAACTAAATATATATACTGTGTTCAAGTTTGATACCTTTGTTAGAAATTAAGTTTGTATAAAGTTTAACAAAATTGGTAAAGTGTTAGAAACAAGTATGTGCAGTGTTTACAAGATTGGTATATTGTTAGAAACACAAGGATGTGTACAATTGCTTTGTACAGTTAATACCAAAATCATTTGTATGACAAAAAGGTAACTGTTTATAAATCATTCAAATGACAAAACCTGTAACTTTTTATGAATCACTTAAATTACAAAAGGTCAGACTTAATCCTTTACTGTTGGGTAAGTTGCTTTTTCTCTCTCGCTTATGTAACTAACTGATTAAAGGGTTGAAAGAAATGATGGGGTTTTTGGTGTTTTTTTTGTTTTATTGAGAGTCTTGGAGAAGAGCTGTTGAATCAAGTATTCATTATTGAAAGCAAATATTTTAAAAAAGTGGGATGCTGTCTTTTTCAGTTCAGCCTATGCCTCGTGGAGATCACGTCCTGAATTTCTCAGACGTTGAAGACATGGTGAAGGATGAAGATTTGAAGTGAGTAGTTGGTGGTGGTGTGAATCTGTTTGGGTATGAATGCATCATCAGTTTACATAGTGGCGGCTGTGTTTGTAGAAGTCATCAGCCTTTACCTGATTTTTGTTTATTTTCTGTTTGTTTTAGTGTTGTTCTTATCATTGATAGTGGTGGTGGTGTTTGCTAATGAGTGTGTGTGTATGTGTGAGTGTAGGGGTTGTGCATGCTTGCCAAAGCAGAAACAGTTTAGAGTGTATAGTGCAATTATTTTTACATAGCTAGGCAGGTCTGTATCATGGATGCATATATGTTTTAAGCAGGTGGAAGTGAGTGACGTTTTTCAGTGTATTGTGTGTAATTTGCAGTTATGTCTGTTATAGATTGTTTTATGTTTTGTACATACACTGTTTTATGTTTTGTACATACACAACGCATTTGTGGTAACTTTTTCATTCCACTTCCTTCTCTTGTCATTAGAAAAAAAACCAAACTTGCACTTTGGTGTGTGTGGGAGAGGTGTGCATGTGTTGTTGACTGTTGCACTGTTTTGAAATAGTATTTTTAGCGAATTTGTTTCTAAAGTGTTTTTTATATTTCTGTACCTTGTTTGTGTCTTGTATTTTCATATGTACTTTGAGACGAAGGGTAAGCATTGAATAAATGCACATTATTATTGTTCTTATATTGCTTTTGTTGTTGATGTTCTTCTTCTTCTTATTATTATTATTTTGTATTGATGCAAGATACATCCTTATTTGTTAAACAGGGATCCCCCCAACGAACTCGTTGAACATGGTAAGTTCACACAGTTCTGCTTGCAGTTTCAAGATAGATTTTCCTCTTGTTCATTTGCAGTGTCTGACCACCTGATTTGAAGCTTTAGGATTTGTTGTGAAGAAGAGAGTGAAAAAAAACCGAAATAGAAAAAACCAGAAGCTAAACTCTAGTTCGTGGGTCAGTGTGTGTATGTGACTGTATGTGCGCATGTATGTTGCGTTCAGGGATGTTGTGTGTGTGTGTGTGTGTGTGTGTGTGTGTGTGTGTGTGTGTGTGTGTGATTTTAGTTGACAGTGTATCAGAGATTATATTTTATCTGTAAGATAAGAACTCATTTGTTTGATACTGTAAATGATAGTCATCTCAAATTATAGTCCACTCATCATTCCGATGCTTGTTTGCATGTTATGGCTCACAGTTTGCAAACTTTATGATGTGTGTGTGTGATGGGTGGGCAGAGCTGATGATGATGATAGTGTGTGGTGGGTGAGCAGAGCTGATAATGATGACAGTGTGTGTGTGTGGTGGGTGGGCAGAGCTGATAATGATGACAGTGTGTGTGTGTGGTGGGTGGGCAGAGCTGATAATGATGACAGTGTGTGTGTGTGGTGGGTGGGCAGAGCTGATAATGATGACAGTGTGTGTGCATGATGGGTGTGCAGAGCTCACCACGGCTGACCGACGCAACAAGCGAGACATCCGACACCTGGAGCAGGAGCTGCCCAAGTGGCAGGTGTTGGTGGAGACAGTCACAGGTGGGTGAACTGGACTCCGGTGATGGTTCTTCTTTTTCTATTTTTATTTAGTTTTTTGTTTTTTTGTTTCAAACTTACATACTGCAGAAGGACAGAATTGAACCCCTCTTCCTATGCCAAGCCCTGGTGCCAGTTGCATTGCTTGGTTCTAACTTTTTGACAGTTACACGTGACTAAATGCCTACGTTGACCGACTTACACCATTGGTCAGTTCCATACTACACACAGTTAGCAGCGGGTTATAACGATAATAGGCTCTTCTGTCTGACCAGTGGACCTGGCCCCTGGGCACATTACACATGAATTTAAGGCTGTATGGTCTTTAACTTGATTTACTTATCGTATCCCATTATGCCCTCTCACATGTTGGGCATCAATGAAAACCTGCTACTTTTGTCTGCTTTGGGCTAGTCTCTGAATGTGTGCTTTAGGGTCTTGAGTTTTCCTTTGTTCTGTGCCAAGTGTTTTTTGTTTTGCCAGTCTTTGAATGGTACCCCAGGTGTGCTTCAGGGTCTAGAGTTCTCTTCGGACTTGCCTGCACCAGGTGTTCTTTGGTTTTTCTCTGTTGCGTTTACCTTTGTGTGTCCCGTGAAGGGTTGTCTGGGTGACGTTACTGTACTGTCCTCTCCATGACTTGTTGTAAGACTGCCCTGCATAAATATGACTGTAATTGCGCCCAGTTTTATTGTCAAGGTTGTGTTTTTTCAGGCTGTATGGGAGCGATGTATACAGTATTTCGACCCTGATTTATCCTTCTGTGGTCAGCTGGGCAACATAGTTAACAATTTCAATTTCTCAAAGAGTCATTACTGGGTTTGGACAAATCCATATCAGGGTTCGTCATTAACATTTTTTTCACATGAGCGCCTGCGCTCTAGTTTCAGAATTTTGATGAGCGCAAACTGAAAACTAAGAGCGCACACTAAAAACATAGAGCAACAAGTCTCAAACATAAATTCATTTTCTCACCTTTAATTCTTGTTTACATCAATTCCTCTTCGATACTTGAGTTACTTAATCCATTCTCCTCACTCTCACTCTCACTTTCCGGCTTCTGAGTTTTCTGACGCTTTTGAAAGTTTGGCCTTCTCTTCCTTGGACCACACTTAGACCAGTGATGGATAGAAGGAAGAGGGTCAAAGTCGGAGACATCTGGAGACTGTAACTTCACCACCATGAGATCTGTGAGTGTGTCACTTCTCAGTCTTGATCGCCAGTCTGTCTTCACTCTTTTCATCAGACTGAATCCTCTTTCGCAGTCAGCTGAATGAGATGGTAGAGAGAGCAAAAAATCCATGACTTTGAGAATGTCAGTCATCTCTTCTCTTCTGCCTTGGAGAGATGACCAAGACAAAGACGCAGTAGACCCAACAGCCTTTCCTTTGGCATAGTTTTTTAGGTCGGTCCATTCATCTTCTGTGGCACCTCGTTCAATGTTAAGAATGTCTTCATAATCGTCCAAAATGTCTGACAGTTCTTCATTTCCAAAACTGTCCCACACATTCTGATTGTCATTCAGTGCTGGCCATAATGAAAAATCTGCAATTTTCATTGCAGCAAGAGTGGTTCCTTGCACATCTTCGAATCTAGTGTCAACATAATCCTGCAAGGACTGCAGAATGGCCTGCTTGTCATTTCGATATCCATCATTTTCTGCTGCTTGAGTAGCCGGTTGACCAAGGTTTTGTTTTTCTTCTCTGACACATGGACCATCGGATGTGGACAGCTTCACTAGTTTTGATTTGAGATTGTTTAATGCACTGTAGACCCCGGAAATGCCCCTCTTGCTCTCCTGCAGACTTTTGGAGCATTTGGCAAGACAAACAAACAGATCTCTCAAAAATGCAGTGGTAAGAGCAAATCGTGGCTCATTGATCATCCTCAGAAACCCTATGCCTTTGTTCTTCACGTCGCTGGCGATACGTTCTGTGCAATCAGGGTTGGTGATTTGCTCCAAGTGAGCCTTGATGGCAGGCATAGCTCTTGTCAGATTCACAAGAGCTCGGTCGACGTGAGAGACCCACCGTGTCCCCCCCACTCTTGTTGGCACCAGAAAGGGGATGTCAAGAGCTGCGGCTGCTCTTTCCAGCATCGCCCTGTTGGCAGAACTGTAATGGTAAAACTTGTAGAGGTTCAGCAAGAATTCGTCGACTCTTCTGTAGTAAGCAACTTGTTTGGTCATGTCCTTAAATGCTAACTCTAGCCTATGTGCAGTGCAGTGTACGACAACAAGCATGGGACGATCTTGTTTCAATCTGGTGGCTACACCAGAGTTGCAGCCCATCATTACGGCAGCGCCGTCACTACAAAATCCCACCAGTTTGTCTTTCCAGTGTTCGCCCACAACTTCAGTCATAGATTCGTTTATTGCCTCACAAATATGACTTGCATCAGCCTTGTCTACAAATTTCACACCACATAGGCAGACGTTGACTTCACCTTGATCACAAAACCTAACATGAATGATTTCCTGTTCATGTCTTGCTGAGTCTGTCGTTCCATCACACATTACACTTATGAACTCAGCATTTGCAATTTTGGACCCAACTTTCTTTTTTTCCACTTCAGCTATTGAACTGATGAACTCTTTACAATTTTTGTCCCTTCTGTACTGCGTTCCCACCCGAAGACCTTTTTTTTCATCAAGTTTATTCATTCTTTCAAATTCTGTGAAGGGAAGATTGCCCTTGGCAATGTGATGGGCATTGTGGAAAAGAATTTTCAACCTGCTTATTTCCTCTGCCTTCAAAGTGTCCAAAAGTTTTGAAGCTTCTGTAGGTGGAGCATTTCCTTCTGGTGTAAGTTCTTTGGCCTTGAGGTCAGCATCCCTTTTCTTAGTCGCCCATTTGTGTTTGTCTTGAGCTGCATGTCTGATAAGATTGAAATGCTTGAAACTGGTTGAACCTGCAAAGCAAACAAAACCTTAATTTAGAACAAAGATTTTGCACAAATTCTTATCCAGGAACAAAATCGTTTTCTGACTCCCATAGAAAGTTTGTGGCTTGATGATAACATTTGACTTTTTGTCTTAGATCTACATTTTTCACACTTCATTGCATCAAAGCATTGAGTAATGCAAATCTGATAGATTAAATTGTGACCATACCTCCATCTGGGTTTTTTCCGAGTGGGGCTCCACCCCATTTCTTGCAGATACTGCAATACATCGTTTGACTTTCGAAGATGAGCCAGTCAAATTCCTTCAACCAACTTTGCTGGAATATGTCTTTTTTCCGCTTAGACTTCGTATCGGGTGTATCCTTCGTATCTGCTTCTTCTTTTTCACTTTGATCAGCCGCCGGCTGACGGCCCCGATCCCCACCTCCACTTTCACGGGACCCGCTTTCACCTTTCTTCGTTACATCATCAGTAGGACCGTCTTCCTGCCCGTCCTCTTTCTTCTTCTTCTTTTCGCCATCCCCTTCACCGTCAGCCTTCCTTTTTGGGATCAAATATTTCAGCATTTTGATTTTGCACGGCCGCGAAATCGATTGTGTGCTCCACTTTTCTACTCTTCAAGTCTGAAGAGCGCTCTTTTGCATAGCCGAGGCTCCCCTGATTCACTAGGCCTACTTCCGGTTGAACTAACAAAACGTAAACAGACGGCTTTCAAACTTCGGTAAATGCAAAACGATCGCGCTTTTGACCCTTATTTGTGATGGACAATGGAATAACAATTTAGATACAGTAGTGTATGCTTATGTCTTTTCAAAATCAGGAGCGCAAACGCTCTGAGTCAAGGAATTTTCCAGAGCGCAATTTGTTTTTTCAGAGCGTTCCGCTCAGCGAACCCTGCATATACGCTACACGTTGTACGAATCCATATACGCTACATCTGCTGGGCAGATGCCTGACAGCAGTATAACCTAACACGCTTGTCAGGCCTTGCATGCATATGTATTTGTATACCTGTCAGAGTAGATTTCTTTTACAGAATTTTGCCAGAGGACAACACTTTTGTTGCCATTGGTTCTTTTTCAGTGTTCCAAGTGCATGCTGCACATGGGGCCTCAGTGTATCATCTCATTTGAAAGATTCGATTCTCAGTTTGATTTTTCAGTCAAACTTGGGAGAAAGGGCAAGAGTGGGATTTGAACCCAGACCTGATGTACACTGTATTGACAGATAAGTGTCTTAACCTTTCTGCCACCTTGCTGAAAGATAATGAATCTGCCTCATCATCTACACCATTTCAGTGGTGATGATCCCATAGTACGCAGCTATTTCCAGGCTTGTTTTCCACAGTGTCAGCGCTGGAAGTCCAAAGGGAACTATCGATGGAAGGTTGTCAGGAGGTGTAGGGAGATTTTGAGTTTGTTTCTCTCTCTTTTTCCCCCCCCCTCTTCCACATACACACCACACACACACCACACACCACACACACACACACACACACACACACACACACACACTCTGTCTCTGTCTCTCTCTCCCCGTTTATGGCATTGTCTTTTATGGTCTTATTTTTTCTTGCTGGTCCATTCTACAATTTTTCTTTAAATTTTTTTTCTCTTCTCCTTTTTCTGGACTTGATTATCGGGCAGTCTTACTTTGCTCCGTTCTTTTTTTGCACCAAGGACGTGAGTTTTGGTCACTGGCATTTTTTGGTTTTATGTATATCTTATTTTGAGAGCTGTATTTCTCCACTGCAATGGGAAGTCATTTACAGCTTAGTCTTTTGCGAAAGACACTGACTGTCAGTCTAGGAGGCTAGATTGCACCGGCTCTTAGTGCTGCAGCCTTGGGAGCTAGTTGGCCTTTGGGAACCATCCCAACTCCGACCATCCTAAAACCCTCGTGGCTTAGAGAGTGGGGATGTAACTTGGGCAAGACATTCTCCTCTATTATCAAATTCAATCCCAAATAGTTGGGACAGCAGTTGCCTCCTCTGCTGTTAAGTTTGTGTTCAGGTTATTTTATTTGTTTTGTTTTTTTTGATAATCTTCTGGCATAAATTTGATAGAATGGTCACTGACAGAGGCATGGTGCAGGTTTCTGTACACGAATGTGACTTGTGCTAAATTCTTTTTCCTTTCCCCCCCCTTTGTCTCATCATCAGCACTGTTTCAGTGGCATTACTCCCACAGTGCTCATTCTAAGTCCCTGTCACACAGCGACACCTGGGTTTGTCTGTCGCAGTCCCACCGGTAGCATTCAAAAGGGATTTATTGATGTTAGGTCACCAGGAGGTCACACACCAGAGGAGACCCTGCACTGCTGCTGACTCACTTTGGTGGTGGTCAGTAGTTCCTGTTGTGGTTCAACGTACAAAGGACACCACATACTAAGCCCCCTGCTGATGAGGAGACAGACTGAGCGAGCATTTCCCCAAGTGGTGGAGACTGCCACCACGTCCCTCAGATGACAGTCCCCCATGAATCCGCCGACACTGAAGACCTCGACAAGACTCATTCAAGCGTGAAGAGGAGGGGTATTGAAACTGTATTGAAACACCTTGAGAGCAGGGCATGAAAGGCCACATAATTTTGGACTTAAAAAAAAAAAAATATATATACTGATGATGAAGGAGGCTGACAATGATGCTGCTGCTGCTGCTGCTGCTGCAGAGATACATTTAGGTTTGGGACTATGTGTTAAGGCTGTCATTAAGATATTCTGGCGTCAGTCGGAGCCGGTCCCCAGAGATGCAGACACTTGCAGTGTTGGTCAGGAAATTTGACTTAGAGCAACACACCAAAAGACGCATCCATGAAGTGGATGATACTTGACTGTGTGGTCCCAGTCTTCCCATTTCTTTTTAAGCCCATAGCATACTCAACTGGGCACAAGCTGGCTGCAGGTTAAAAAACTGCACCTCTGCTGGGATTTGAACCTGTGTCTTCCCAGCTGTCACTCTGTGATGCTAACCACTTTGCCACGGAGCTGATTGACATTTATTTTTCAACTCTGATATAGCCCTGAGTGGTCAGCTGGGCAGTTAGCAATACTGACAATAATCATAGTAATAGTGTGATGATGTGGATGTGCAGGCATAAGTCCTCCAGACTTTGATGCCCAGACTCTGGCTGTATTGCGTGGACGTCTGGTCAGATACCTCATGAGATCTCGGGAGGTAATCCTTGTCAGTCATGTGTGTGTGTGTGTGTGTGTGTGTTGTGATGTGATGTGATGTGATGTGATGTGATGTTATAGCAGAGATGCCAACTGTTATGATTTAGCCGTATTTTGTTACGCTTAATCACAGCTTGTTCCAATGTTATGCCCAAGTCAGAATTGTTCCGATGTGTTCATTTTCAGCTACATGGCAAGGTCACATGCTTTCCTGTCATAACATTACCCAGACACTCCAGACCTATCGATCACCAGGCCAGAGCACTTGATCTCAAGTGATGATGCTCAGCGAATTGAGTGCGTGTTGACATTGAAAGAGCGTTGAGTGAACCAACCAGCTTAATCGTTTGCCCGATCAAGAGAGAACACGGCTAAATCAAGTTGTGTCTCGGTCAAACAGCGTCTGTGCTTGGTGGATTAAGCTATGGAGTGCAAGGAAGGAAGGAATGTTTGTTTGCCTTGTTGATAAAAATGTACGTTTGCTGATGTGGCTCGGAGTCCGAGCGTTCCAACCAAATTCAAAATGTTCCTACCAAATTTCCTGATTGTTCCCACAGACCTGACAGTGGTTGGCATCTGTGTGAGAGGGACGGCTGTGTGACAGTGGTTGGCATCTGTGTGAGAGGGACGGCTGTGTGAGAGGGACGGCTGTGTGAGAGGCTGTGTGAGAGGGACGGCTGTGTGAGAGGGATGGCTGTGTGAGAGGGATGGCTGTGTGAGAGGCTGTGTGAGAGGGACGGCTGTGTGAGAGGCTGTGTGAGAGGGACGGCTGTGTGAGAGGGACGGCTGTGTGAGAGGCTGTGTGAGAGGGATGGCTGTGTGAGAGGGACGGCTGTGTGAGAGGCTGTGTGAGAGGGATGGCTGTGTGAGAGGCTGTGTGAGAGGGATGGCTGTGTGAGAGGCTGTGTGAGAGGGACGGCTGTGTGAGAGGGATGGCTGTGTGAGAGGCTGTGTGAGAGGGATGGCTGTGTGAGAGGGATGGCTGTGTGAGAGGGACGGCTGTGTGAGAGGGACGGCTGTGTGAGAGGGACGGCTGTGTGAGAGGCTGTGTGAGAGGGACGGCTGTGTGAGAGGGATGGCTGTGTGAGAGGCTGTGTGAGAGGGATGGCTGTGTGAGAGGCTGTGTGAGAGGGATGGCTGTGTGAGAGGGATGGCTGTGTGAGAGGGATTGCTGTGTGAGAGGCTGTGTGAGAAGGACGGCTGTGTGAGAGGGATTGCTGTGTGAGAGGGACGGCTGTGTGAGAGGGATTGCTGTGTGAGAGGCTGTGTGAGAGGGACGGCTGTGTGAGAGGGACGGCTGTGTGAGAGGGATTGCTGTGTGAGAGGGTGTGTGAGAAGGATTGCTGTGTGAGAGGCTGTGTGAGAGGGACGGCTGTGTGAGAGGGATGGCTGTGTGAGAGGGACGGCTGTGTGAGAGGGACGGCTGTGTGAGAGGTTGTGTGAGAGGGATGGCTGTGTGAGAGGCTGTGTGAGAGGGACGGCTGTGTGAGAGGGACGGCTGTGTGAGAGGGATGGCTGTGTGAGAGGGATGGCTGTGTGAGAGGGATTGCTGTCTGAGAGGGATGGCTGTGTGAGAGGGATTGCTGTGTGAGAGGCTGTGTGAGAGGGATTGCTGTGTGAGAGGGATTGCTGTGTGAGAGGCTGTGTGAGAGGGATTGCTGTGTGAGAGGGACGGCTGTGTGAGAGGGATTGCTGTGTGAGAGGGATGGCTGTGTGAGAGGGACGGCTGTGTGAGAGGGATTGCTGTGTGAGAGGGACGGCTGTGTGAGAGGGATTGCTGTGTGAGAGGGACGGCTGTGTGAGAGGGATGGCTGTGTGAGAGGGACGGCTGTGTGAGAGGGATGGCTGTGTGAGAGGGATGGCTGTGTGAGAGGGATTGCTGTGTGAGAGGGATTGCTGTGTGAGAGGCTGTGTGAGAGGGATTGCTGTGTGAGAGGGATTGCTGTGTGAGAGGCTGTGTGAGAGGGATTGCTGTGTGAGAGGGACGGCTGTGTGAGAGGGATGGCTGTGTGAGAGGGATGGCTGTGTGAGAGGGACGGCTGTGTGAGAGGGATGGCTGTGTGAGAGGGATGGCTGTGTGAGAGGGACGGCTGTGTGAGAGGCTGTGTGAGAGGGACGGCTGTGTGAGAGGGACGGCTGTGTGAGAGGCACGGCTGTGTGAGAGGGATGGCTGTGTGAGAGGGATGGCTGTGTGAGAGGGACGGCTGTGTGAGAGGGATGGCTGTGTGAGAGGGATGGCTGTGTGAGAGGGATGGCTGTGTGAGAGGGACGGCTGTGTGAGAGGCTGTGTGAGAGGGACGGCTGTGTGAGAGGGATGGCTGTGTGAGAAGGACGGCTGTGTGAGAGGCTGTGTGAGAGGGACGGCTGTGTGAGAGGGATGGCTGTGTGAGAGGGACGGCTGTGTGAGAGGCTGTGTGAGGGTGCCTCATGGAGAGCTGTGGGGGAGAGAGGCACAGAGAGAATGACTATCATGATGATTGTGTCTGTGGCCTCTGTGTGTCACCTTTTGTGACGGGACGTTTTGATCCGTGCAACAGTTTGCGTGCACGTTTCTCTTTGCCTGTTTTTGTGAAGTGCCTAGAGCCCTGTTTAGTGATCAGGTGTTATATGAATCCACATTATTGTCATATTACCATTTTATGATTATGATGATTAATAATTATTATTAATGATATTGATAATGGTATTATTGTTTTTATTTTTATTTTAGCTATTCTTAAAATTGATATTGCAGTTGTCAGTATCCTCATTTTTGTTATATTATTTGCCCCTTCGTGGATAATGATGATAAAAATATTGATAATAATGAATAATTTTTATACAGGGCACAATCTTACGCATTGTAACTCAATCTGCTGTGCACATTCCACTCGCATAATACACGCTCAAACACCACACACATTTACAAAATGAATAGGTCTGCTTTGCCTGTTCCCATCTCACCTACACTTTGATCGTGCCAGCACCATCAGTGGCTACTTGAGATTTTCACACTTTGTTCTGTTTTGCCTTCTTGACATTCTTGTTCCGTCTGTTCAGCCTCTCTCTCTCTCTCTCTCTCTTCTCTCTCTCTCTCTCTCTCACACACACACACACACACATGCACACACAATCCAGTGAAGAAAGTGAGATTGCTTTTTACATACACATGCAGACAGAGCAGCTGAGCACCTAGCTGAGCTGGGAATAAGATACTGTGATCACCTGGTAAATGATAGGTCAATTGGGAATAGTAGAATCATGGAACAGGTGATTCAGGATCATGCTGCCACCCTCAGTGGCCACTGATATTCACACTTTGTTCTGTTTCACCTACTCAGCATTCCTGTTTCGCCTGTTCAGCTTCTCTCTCTCTCTCTCTCTCTCTCTCTCTCCCTCTCTCTCTTTGTGTTTCTATTTATCTTGCTGTCTTTCTCTTTCAGTCTCTATCTTCCTGTCTCTGCCTCTGACCGCCCTTCCTCCCCCCTTTCTTTTTCTTCATTTCTCTCATTCTCTCACTGTTTCTCCGCATCTTTTCCTCTGTTTCTGTCTGTCTGTCTGTCTGTCTGTCTCTCTCTCTCTCTCTCTCTGTCTCTCTCTCTCTCTCTCACACACATGCAGTCCAAACACACACACACATATACACACACACACACTCCAATGAAGAAATTGATTTTTTTAACACACATACAAACACACACACACACACACACACACACACACACACACACACACACACACACACACACACACACACCTACATACATACATGTATAGCAGCTGAATACGTAGGTGAATTGGGAATAAGTGAATCATGATCACCAATTTAGTGATAGGTGTGAATCAGGAAATAGGTGAATGGGGGGAATGTTATTTGGGATCACCAGTTTAATGATAGGTGAAATGAGGTTTTGGTAAATCAAGGTAACAGATTACTTCCAATTTAATGATAGGTGAGACAGAGTATCAGCGAATCAGGGTAACAGGTGATTCAGGATTACTTCCAATTTAATGATAAGTGAAACGGGCTATATGCAAATCAGGGTAACAGGTGATTCAGGATTACTTCCAATTTAATGATAGATGAAACAGTATAGGCAAATCAGGGTAACAGGTGATTCAGGATTACTTCCAATTTAATGATAGATGAAACAGGGTATCGGCAAATCGGGGTAACAGGTGATTTGAGATTACTTCCAGTTTAATGATAAGTGAAACAGGGTATAGGCAAATCAGGGGGAATAGGGGATTCTGGATCAGCACTTTAATGATAGGTAAAACACAGGGAACAGGTGAATTAGAATAACACCTTACAATACAATAGAAACGGCCCATCGTCCATTGATCCAGATCACAGTGGGCTGCACCATGAGGGAACAGAAAATCAATGTGGACCTTGGGTATAGGCAGATGAGGGAATAGGCGATCGTGTTCACCATTTTAATGATAGGTAAAACACAGGGAATAGGTGAATCTACCGTACAATACTGTAGAAATGGCCCATCGTCCATGATACCAGATCACCCTGGGCCGCACCACGAGGGAGCAGACGATAGACGTGGACCTGTCGCTGGAGGGCCCCGCCTGGAAGATCTCCCGCCGCCAGGGCGTCATCAAGCTGCGCAACAACGGGGACTTCTTCATCGCCAACGAGGGGAAGCGACCCATCACCGTGGACGGGAGGCCGGTCCTGGCTGGCTACAAGCAGAAGCTGGGCGACAACTCGGTTGTGGAGGTAGGCTGTGTCTTGTAGTATCTTGTCTTGACTTGTTTGTTCGGCCCCGTATCTTGTTCTTGTGTCTCAGTCTGGCTTGTTCCTGTTTAGTTGTGTTGATTGTCCCTGTGTTGTGTTGGCTTGTCCCTGTGTTGTGTTGGCTTGTCTTGCCCCTGTGTTGTGTTGGCTTGTCCCTGTGTTGTGTTGGCTTGTCTTACCCCTGTGTTGTGTTGGCTTGTCCCTGTGTTGTGTTGGCTTGTCCCTGTGTTGTGTTGGCTTGTCTTGCCCCTGTGTTGTGTTGGCTTGTCTTGCCCCTGTGTTGTGTTGATTGTCCCTGTGTTGTGTTGGCTTGTCCCTGTGTTGTGTTGGCTTGTCTTGCCCCTGTGTTGTGTTGGCTTGTCCCTGTGTTGTGTTGGCTGTCTTGCCCCTGTGTTGTGTTGGCTTGTCTTGCCCCTGTGTTGTGTTGGCTTGTCTTGCCTTGGCTTGTCTTGCCCCTGTGTTGTGTTGGCTTGTCTTACCCCTGTGTTGTGTTGGCTTGTCTTGCCTTGGCTTGTCTTGCCCCTGTGTTGTGTTGGCTTGTCTTGTCCCTGTGTTGTGTTGGCTTGTCCCTGTGTTGTGTTGGCTTGTCTTGCCCCTGTGTTGTGTTGGCTTGTCCCTGTGTTGTGTTGGCTTGTCTTGCCCCTGTGTTGTGTTGGCTTGTCCCTGTGTTGTGTTGGCTTGTCTTGCCCCTGTGTTGTGTTGGCTTGTCTTGCCCCTGTGTTGTGTTGGCTTGTCTTGCCCCTGTGTTGTGTTGGCTTGTCTTGCCCCTGTGTTGTGTTGGCTTGTCTTGTCCCTGTGTTGTGTTGGCTTGTCCCTGTGTTGTGTTGGCTTGTCTTACCCCTGTGTTGTGTTGGCTTGTCCCTGTGTTGTGTTGGCTTGTCTTGCCCCTGTGTTGTGTTGGCTTGTCTTGTCCCTGTGTTGTGTTGGCTTGTCTTGTTCCTGTGTTGTGTTGGCTTGTCTTGTCCCTGTGTTGTGTTGGCTTGTCTTGTCCCTGTGTTGGCTTGTCTTGTCCCTGTGTTGTGTTGGCTGTCTTGTCCCTGTGTTGGCTTGTGTTGTCCCTGTGTTGTGTTGGCTGTCTTGCCCCTGTGTTGTGTTGTCTTGCCCCTGTGTTGTGTTGGCTTGTCCCTGTGTTGTGTTGGCTTGTCCCTGTGTTGTGTTGGCTTGTCCCTGTGTTGTGTTGGCTTGTCCCTGTGTTGGCTTGTCCCTGTGTTGTGTTGGCTTGTCCCTGTGTTGTGTTGGCTTGTCCCTGTGTTGTGTTGGCTTGTCCCTGTGTTGTGTTGGCTGTCTTGTCCCTGTGTTGTGTTGGCTTGTCTTGCCCCTGTCTTGTCTTGCCTGTAATTTGTCTTTCTTGCCCTCCATTTGAAGTGATGGCCTAGAGGTAATGTGTCCGCCTAGGAAGCGAGAGAATCTGAGCGCGGTGGTTCGAATCACGGCTCACCCGCTGATATTTTCTCCCCCTCCACTAGACCTTGAGTGGTAGTCTGGACGCTAGTCATTCGGATGATATGATAAACCGAGGTCCCGTGTGCGGCATGCACTTCGCGCACGTAAAAGAACTCATGGCAACAAAAAGGTTGTTCCTGGCAAAATTCTGTAGAAAAATCCACTTCGATAGGAAAAACAAATAAAATTGCACGCAGGAAAAAAAAACCCAAAAAATGGGTGGTGCTGTTGTGTAGTGAAGCGCTCTCCCTGGGGAGAACAGCCCGAATTTCACACAGAGAAACCTGTTTTGATAAAAAGAAATACAAATACAAATGTTGTGTTACCTTGCCCCCTCCTGTCTTACTTGCCCCTTATCTTTCCTTGTTCGCCCCTTTCTTTTCTTGCTTCCCCTCCAGATCTCCCCTTTTATATATATATATATAAAATCTTGCTTGCCTCCGACATTGTCTTACCTTGTTCCCTATCTTGCTTGTGCCTAATCTTGTCTTGCCTGTAGCTTGTATTGCATGCCCCTGTCTTGTCTTGCCTGTAGCTTGTATTGCATGCCCCTTGTCTTGTATTGCCTGTAGCTTGTATTGCACGCCCCTTGTCTTGTATTGCCTGTAGCTTGTATTGCACGCCCCTGTCTTGTCTTGCCTGTAGCTTGTATTGCACGCCCCTTGTCTTGTATTGCCTGTAGCTTGTATTGCACAGCCCCTGTCTTGTCTTGCCTGTAGCTTGTATTGCACGCCCCTTGTCTTGTATTGCCTGTAGCTTGTATTGCACGCCCCTGTCTTGTATTGCCTGTAGCTTGTATTGCATGCCCCTTGTCTTGTATTGCCTGTAGCTTGTATTGCACGCCCCTTGTCTTGTATTGCCTGTAGCTTGTATTGCACGACCCTGTCTTGTATTGCCTGTAGCTTGTATTGCATGCCCCTTGTCTTGTATTGCCTGTAGCTTGTATTGCATGCCCCTTGTCTTGTATTGCCTGTAGCTTGTACTGCACGACCCTGTCTTGTCTTGTCTGTAGCTTGTATTGCACGACCCTGTCTTGTATTGCCTGTAGCTTGTATTGCACGACCCTTGTCTTGTATTGCCTGTAGCTTGTACTGCACGACCCTGTCTTGTCTTGCCTGTAGCTTGTATTGCACGCCCCTGTCTTGTATTGCCTGTAGCTTGTATTGCACGCCCCTGTCTTGTCTTGCCTGTAGCTTGTATTGCACGCCCCTGTCTTGTCTTGCCTGTAGCTTGTATTGCACGCCCCTGTCTTGTATTGCACGCCCCTGTCTTGTCTTGCCTGTAGCTTGTATTGCATGCCCCTTGTCTTGTATTGCCTGTAGCTTGTATTGCACGCCCCTGTCTTGTCTTGCATGCCCCTGTCTTGTCTTGTCTGTAGCTTGTATTGCATGTCTTGTCTTGCCTGTAGCTTGTGTTGCATGCCCCTGTCTTGTCTTGCCTCTGTCTCGTCTTGCCCTAATCTTATCTTGCTCCTGTCATGTCTTTCCCAGTCTAGTCTCGCTTGCCCCCTGTCATGTCTTGCTTGCCCCGTCATGTCTTGCTTGCCCCCCCGTCATGTCTTGCTTGCCCCCTGTCATGTCTTGCTTGCCCCCCTGTCATGTCTCCCCCCTCCCCCTCCCCCCCTCATGTGGGAGCTCTTTCAGTATGGATGGTAAAACCCTTTTCTGGCTGGACTTGACATTTTGGCATTGTAAATATAGTGTGTTCTTTGCGCCTAGCCCTTGGCCATGTGATGTGTGTGCCCTCAGGTATTTTCTAGTTTAGTAGACCTGATGTCCTTTTTTTTTTTTTTTGGTCTGATTCTGAGATCGATAATGACTGTGTATTCAGTCCTGATACAGCCCTCTGTGATTGGTTTGGCTATAAAGAAACATTTGTGTGTGTGTGTTTGTGTGTGTGTGCACACGCTTGTTATTTAAGATGGTGTTCTTGATGCATGTACGTTTATGTTTAGAAACCTTCTGTTGTAAAAAACATAGGCTCCTTCCTTGGGAAGCATAAGTGTCAGTGTCAGTATTCTAATTCACCAGCAGTCGGAATTCTGACTTGGTCACCATTAATGTTTTAGTTTGGCGATGCAAGTGTGTTGACTTCTGTATAGAAAATGTGTGTGTGTGTGTGTGTACACTGAACTTTGATGATTTCCTTTCACATTACAGGAACGACGTTTATCAGTGGACTTGATAAATATTTAGTATGGAACATTACTCTTTTGCATATATTTTTTACTTTAAAAATGATTATTTTGCTGAAGTTCTCCAGTGAGTAATACTTGTATGCACCACAATTCATTTCCATATACCCATATCTTTGATTAAAAAACAAACAAACTTGGTTCCTCACAGGATGTAGCATAATAGGATCCCATAGGATGCAGCATAATTCATTTGCATACACTTCTGTGTTGACAAAGAATGGTTTGGCTTCTCAGAATACTTAGAATGTATCATAATTCATTTGCATATCATAAAAGTTTTCTCAAGAAGGTAATACTTAAAAAATAATGTTAAAAATTATTTTGGTTGTCCAGATCTCCTGCCTACGGTTCATCTTCCTGATCAATCATGACCTTATCAACTCCATCCGCGCCGAGAACCTGAAACAGGGGGCTCCTACAGCAGTTTCCTGATTAGTCTGTGCCAGTGTGTGTGTGTGTGTGTGTGTGTGTGTGTGTGTGTGTGCATCTGCATGCATATGTTTGCCTGTGTGTATATAAGACAAGACAGGTAAGCGAGAAAGTGAGTGTAGGATGGGGGATGTGTTCAAGGAAGAGAGAAAAGAGAAAAAAAAGTTTTGTAGTACAAACATGTTAATTTTTCACAATGTTATGTATGTCTTAAAAAAAAAAAAAACAACAAAAAAAAACACATCAAAATATGCAAATGTATGTATAAACATCTAACCTTTTGGACATTAAAAGTTTTTTTTTCTGTTTTGCTGTCATTTATAATGTCTGTATGTATTCCTTTGATGTGTGAATTCCTTTGGATGGATTAGCACTTTTCTTGTGTCGGCACTAAATGTAATGAATGGCCCTAGATAGTGAACTTGGACATGGACATACAAATGTCTGGAGTTTCATCGGTTTTTTTTATGTTCCTCTGTTTCTGCTCACTGTTACTTTGTATTTGTATTCTCTTTTTTTGTCACAACAGATCTCTCTGTGTGAAATTTGGGCTGCTCTCCTCAGGGAGAGCGCGTCGCTTTACTGAGGACACCCTTTTTCTTTTTTTTAAAATAATTTTTTCCTGCATGTTGTTTTATTCGATTTTCCTATTGAAGTGGATTTTTCTACATAATTTTGCCAGGAACAACCATTTTGTTGCCGTGGGTTCTTTTACGTGCGTTAAGTGCATGCTGCACACAGGACCTTGGTTTATCGTCTCATCTGAATGACTAGCATCCAAACCACCACTCAAGGTCTAGTGGAGTGGGAGAAAATATCGGCAGCTGAGCTGAGATTCGAACCAGCATGCTCAGATTATCTCGCTTCCAAGGCAGACGCGTTACCTCTAGGCCACGACACCACATGTCTTGCTTAATCATTATGCTCATCTGTTTTGCACTTACCCAGCAGCTCTAAATGCATTGAAACAATTCATGAAGCATGAGTAAGTAAAATGTAAACAAACTAAAATCACTCACAATTCAAGTTTCCCCCGCCCCCCTTCTCTCTCTCTCTGTCTCTCTCTGTCTCTCTGTCTCTCTCTCTCTCTCTCACACACACACACAAGTCTGTTACTGTACAGCTGAGAGAGACAGAAGCTCACAAGAGGTGGACGCAAAACGTTATGAACAGCTTTATTTCTGCAAATCAAATAGACAAGATATTAATTTACAAACACAAAATCTTCTCCATCAATGTTCAAACAAGATCTGTTGATGAGACTATGTACAAATTGCAAGCACACGCATCTATAATAATAACAGAACTCATTGTTTGAAACACGCAGTCACACAGGTATGCAAAATCTGCCATCAAGTTGCGAGAATAAATTCACACACAAAAGCACAAAATATATATGTTCATTATAACTTATGTGAATCTGTTTCACAGTAAATGTGATCGCCACATTTTTACATGAAGATCTGGACATGGCTGTTGTTTAGAAATATGCACACCTTTTACATGAAAATTGCATGTCCATTTTAAAACACATTTTTTACTCTGAATCCTGAATGAATCAAAAATGAAGCAATTGGAAACAATGACATGGTGATGGGTGGGTGACGGATGATGAATGATTTCTTTGTACTGTGAAAACAGATCCACACCAACGTTTATTTTAGCATCCAAACTGAGCTGCAGGATCAAACGGTGTTTGAAATCTGCTTTTCTTCCAAACACAAGTAGATTCTTCCTGCATCTTGGCACAGTATACGATTACAGTTTGTATGTTTGAGCATCCTAAAAGAATCAGAAGGAGCTGGGCAATTTTAACAAAGTAAATAACATAAGTTAATACACTGTTCTATATAAAACTAATGTTAAACCACATATTGTTTTCTGTTGCCTGTTACAAACTTGTAACTAACAAATCAACATTTCTCTGCCAGATAAAAGCAGAAAGGTCAATGATATCAATGATTAGTAGAATGTAATTGTATTCATCCAGTCACCAGGACTAGCTCTATAGATTTGTCACATTCATGTGTGTCGACACGACAGCAACATACATTACATAGCTTGCTTTTTTTTCTTTCTTTTTTTTAAGTCAAGATGAAACATTGAAAAAAACAACTACCTATTACATTTTAAAGCAGTAATACATTCACTGGATTGAACATACAAACAAAAACACAAGAGAATGACCTATCTTAAAGCAGTAAGTTATAAGCATAAATTGAACCGGTCAACTGAAATACAGTAACAAATTTGCTTTTAGCTATTCTCAGTGCAGAGAAAAACTGAAAAGAAATGACCATGTGGAGTGGGCAGTGAAGTTTGTATTTTGAGGAGAGACCACTTTCCACATTTGTGTGCCCAAACAAGAGAGTGTATGGTCTGTGAAGTGGGTAAATAAAGTGCTCATCATTCAAGTACACTGACATACACCCCTTCCAGTCTGGCAAGATACAATGAAGAAAGGTTGAAGTTAAAGCTGCTGGTTCCAGGTAACGGTCCAAGGGTTGTGTGCGTTGTGACGAGAACACAGCAGCAGAGAACACGGTACACGTTGACGGCCAAGCACACCAGGTCACCACCTCCCTTGAGCAAGCAAAGCAACAAGCATGCTCTGGCACACCAAGGATTCACCTCCCAGTCTCGACAAGCTTTCTCTCTGGTGTGTCTGCAGTTCTCTTCTAACACATATACACACCTTACTAAAGCTGTGAAGAGATAGAGAAAGAGAGTAAAAAAAAAAGGAGAAAAAAAAAGTCACCGGACATTTTGCCTTGTAACACAGTAGCCAACATCAAGTCCGACTGATGTTTCTGACAGGAGTTTTTAACCCATAGTCCTCAAAACAGATGAACATTGAAAAAAATTGAAATGAAATTGAAACAATTTAGGTTGAACTCTTTTCCTTGAAATAAAGGAACATGGAAAGATTGACAATAAAAATGAAAAAAAAATTCTTGCTTTGATAAAAATGCAGAATGTTCAATTTTAAACTGAGAACTACTTTTGTTATTCTGTGTGTAAATTGGGTGAGCTGAAAAAGTGTTTCCCTGCATTTTCTATTTCCTAAAGGAATGTTATGTTGTATGACTAACACTCTGAGGTATGCAGCCAATATTGGGGAGTTTTGCTTTTAATCAGAGGAACATAAAAGCAGGTTACGATGAATACAACCTGTTGACACGTTTTCTACCTTTACAGGGTTAAAAATGACCAAGAACTTAAAACACACACACACCCCACCCCCCCAAAAAAAACAAAAACAAAAGAAACAAAACAAAACAAAGTTGATGAGGGTCAGTTCGGGTCCCTGATTTGATTCAAATTTCAAATGTTGTGGTGAAAATAATGTACAGCCTGACACACTTAGAATATAAAAATGAACCAACCAACCTACATCTATTCAGTGATACCACACACTGTTTTTAACACTGAACATTACCAGACATACAACAAAAGAAACACGGAGGAAAAAAAAAAGAGATGTGAAACTTACATTGCAATCGAAGTTGTGATGTTCAAACACACTGAAAGTAGGGGTTTGTTCTCTCTCATTTCTTGTAAATTTCTGAATATGAGTAAAAATCACTGGTCACTAGCACTGACACTGACACCCAAATTTGGGCCAGGCAATGTATTTTTCTGAAGGAAATGTTTGGGTCAGTCTTCATACTGGTTTTCACCTTATAACAGTATTACAAATAACAACTTTGTGACATTTTTCTCACTAGCTTTCAGAATATGTTGTGTATGCACTATAAAAGTGATGAAGCTTCTTTCCCTTATATGTGCGTGCGTGTGTGTGTGTGTGTGTGTGTGTGTGTGTGTGTGCTGGACTGCATTTTGATCAAGCTCAAATTGGCCACACTGATGTATCTGGTTCTGAAACAAAAATTTTTCCAGTTCCATTGCTTACACGAAGAAACTAAAAGCTGACTGAAATTTCAAAGCGATCATCCTTTGGACAATCAAAACTCCTTTTTTTTTCACCATCCTTACTAATCCTGTCAATCTGCTAAAAAACAAAAACAAACAAATACCCCCCCCCCCCAACCCCACCAAACAAACCCAGAAACAAAAAAAACTTTTTATTTTATTTTATTATTATTTTTTTATATATAGTTTCACAAAGCAATATTCACCAGGAATCCACTTATTTTAATGTGATAATTAGGTACATCATGTTGTTTTATCTCTGCGAAAGCTTTTCCTTTTTTTTTTTTTTTTTTTTTTAAATGCTGGCAGACATGTACCAATGAAACCATAAAAAAAAAAAAAAAAAAAAATCTAGCTCCTTTCTGCAGAGGTGATCATGCAATGATTGACAAGGTCAAACCTAAAGAAAACAACCAATCATAATTTCTCACTGTCACCAGTTATCAGTGATGTTACGATGAATTCTAAAGACTAAAGCAAACAGTGTAGTACCAAACAGTCTGAACACATTGTACCCAACAAACACATTGACATGATATTAGACGAACACATAAAACACAATAAACAGCATTTCTAAAAGAAACTGTTCATTTCTTTACACTACATAAAGTATCCTGTGCACAAACACGTATGACAGGATCATCAGTTCTGTCCAGATTACAGCTCAAGTTACCTTGTATCAAGGTTACAGCTTAATTTATTCACCATCTATCAAGATTACAGCTTTAAGTTATTTACCAAGTCTGACACCAGCAGACTAATCATAATTCCAGACGTACAAACTCAATACTTACATAGGCATGCATTCTCTTTCTTATATTAAACAAAAACAAAAAAACAACAAAAAACAAACAAACAAACAAACAAAAAAACCCCATATTTTCTAAGAGCAAACATGAACTTAAACTGTCTGGCCACAACTGTATGTGCACAGCAACAGTGTTCATGTCCTCAACACTCACTAGAACGGTCAATGATATATGTCGAGTAGAAAGACCTGAAAGACATGACTTGCGTAGTTAAAAAATGCATGATGTTCAATACTATACTCTCAATAAAATGCATGGCATTCAATAAACTCGAATACAATGCAAGATGTTCCATACACCCAAATTAATACTCCCAACACCACAAAGATGATGACACAGAAAAAGAAGTTAGGAAAATATAACACTGGTGACAGAAGTAACAAGGTTAAAAGGTCAGAGGTCCCATACAGCCACTGCAGAAGTGAATTCATAGCCACTGTGTCCAGGGCTGGGCATAGGAAGGTGGGGCACAATTCTCTCCCCTTCCACCATTTAAAAAAAAAAAAAAATCCTCCCCAGCCAGTCACCTGTCCATTTACATGTGGGTGGAGTGAGGAAAATGAGAGAGAAGTGTTTCTCAAGGACACAGAGAAGTGTTTCGCAAGGACATTGATGAGTGTTTCTCAAGGACACAACACCTGTCAGAGAGAAGAGTTTCTCAAGGACATTGATGAGTGTTTCTCAAGGACACAACACCTGTCAGAGAGAAGTGTTTCTCAAGGACACAGAGAAGTGTTTCTCAAGGACACAACACCTGTCAGAGAGAAGAGTTTCTCAAGGACACAGAGAAGTGTTTCTCAAGGACACAGAGAAGTGTTTATCAAGGAAACAACACCTGTCACAGAGAAGTGTTTCTCAAGGACACTGAGAAGTGTTTCTCAAGGACACAACACCTGTCAGAGAGAAGAGTTTCTCAAGGACACAGAGAAGTGTTTCTCAAGGACACAACACCTGTCAGAGAGAAGTGTTTCTCAAGGACACAACACCTGTCAGAGAGAAGTGTTTCTCAAGGACACAGAGAAGTGTTTCTCAAGGACACAGAGAAGTGTTTCTCAAGGACACAACACCTGTCAGAGAGAAGTGTTTCTCAAGGACACAACACATGTCAGAGAGAAGTGTTTCTCAAGGACACAGAGAAGTGTTTCTCAAGGACACAACATCTGTCAGAGAGAAGTGTTTCTCAAGGACACAACACCTTGCTGACATGAGACCTCAGACTGATCAACAGTGAAAAGTGGATCAGAAGTTCCACACCTAAAGTGATACTGCCATGGTGCCTCCTACGGCAGTGACCAGAGTAGTTACATCCGTCCTATATCCACTACCCAAAAAACATGGACATCAAAGCGATGAAACGAGAAGTGATGCAAGGTGGCAAGTCAAAACAAGAACAGAAACAAGATGGAGAGAATCTACTGGTATTTCTGCCTTTGTGGGCTGCAGATCCCATGTTCACTGATGCACGAGTGGGATTTGAAGTGCCAGGTCATAATCACTCCTGTATTTTCTGAGGGAAAGTGAAAACTGGATACGTCCTTGCTTCCATAACCCACTGAACGCCGACATGCATTACGGGATCTTTAACATGCAAATTTGATCTTCTACACACTAAGAGGGTTCAGGTGCAAGCAGTTTGGCACATGTGTTGATCTGGGCGATCAGAAAAATCTCGACCTTTAATACAGCAGGCACCGTGACCCACACTGGAATCAGGACCCTCAGACTGAAAGTCCAACGCTTTAACCACTCGGCTGCTGCACCTGTTGGAGAGAACCCTGACCACCAACCCTCCCCTACCAAGACTCCAGCCTAAATACCACCATCACTACCACCACCACATAGAGATAAAGACAACATGCACACAGAACAAAGGAGCATCAATGCTCCATACAATGTGGATCATCTTCAGAACATCATAATAAGGACATCCATTCTGTTGATTTGTAAATTTCCTTGGGCAAACATTAATAAAGTTTTCTGGACACCATTGCACATCTTGGATACTCTAAACAAACTTTTCCTTTAAAAAAAAGTTTAACAAACTGTTCCCTGCCAGTTGTAAACATGGCTGAAATGATGCACATAAACAAAAAAACAACAACCAAAAAAACAAACAAACACTAACAGCAAAACAACAACAAAAATTTCTGTCAGAAATTACCTTAAAGTTGGGGAAATAGGGGTCACATTATGAAATATCAGTGACATTTTGAGTACATGTGGCATTATGTGTACCAAACAACTGTTGCCCAATGTTTTGAGATGAGGACAGGTGGAATACTTTGACATTAAAACAGCTTGAGGTATAAGACAATTTCAGATTAATAGATAAACAAACACAAAATTTAACTTTTAATCAATAAAGTAAGTCAGTCTTTTTTCTTTTTTTCTTTTTTTGCTGAAGTGTTGGCAAAAGCTTTTCCATTGTTGGGAGGAGGTGTATTGTAAGACCCTGAACAACTCCTTTTGTACATCTGATTGTATGTACATGCAAAAAGGGAAGGTTATTCCTGTTGGTCGTATCATCTGATCATCGTCAAGTGCTCTTGTGAGGTTTCTTTGTGGCGCCACAATGATAGTTGTTTCTGGCAACAGCACGATGAAAACCACGTTCAGGATGGGCAGTAGTTTTGTTCCTCTCTTTTAACACACTTGTGGAAACAATGTGGCTCACCTGGGCACGGACACCAACTGTGTATATAGCTATCATCATCTGGTCAACATGAGCACACTGTCAACTGTAATATAAATATACACATAAACTTGTGTCGCTGAAAGAAAAGAGTGGAAAAAGAAAACTTCTGGAAGCGATGTGAAAAGAAAACTTCTGAAAACGATGTATGTATGGATGGAGACAGGAGTATTGGGTGACTTCCAGTGACACATTGTAACAGTGACACATTGTAACAGTATCATTATGATGGGGTTGCTGCACAACACTTCAGATACATCCCATTCATTATTCGTCACGGAACTACATGAGTTGTACCATTTATATACACATGCTGGTATTGATCCCTATTCAATGTTTAATAACCTGTACTTGGTGCTATCTGACAAGACAATGACATGACAGGGACCGATCAAGACCCACGGGCTCACTTCATTATAAATGTACACTGTATTAACCGTTACCTGACAAAACTTCCACTTTACAGCTTAACACATAAGTTCATAATGCTTCAACAAACTCACTAACTCTTTAGGAATACATAACAAGAAACTGAAATCTAGAGAAAAGTTGCAATTGAAATCTAGAGA
>NC_134876.1:2659477-2674477 GCF_041734735.1 Babylonia areolata | reverse complement strand
AAGAGCCCCTCACCCCCACCCCCCCAAACCCAACAAAAACCCCCAGTAACAAACAAATTTACACCTGGTGACCACACAGTGGTTTACCCACTTACGGATCTTTGGTGAGTTGTTGTTTCTGGTATGCTATTGGAGACTGCAGAGCTGCAACAACAACAACAAAAAAGTAATATATATATATATTCATTCATGTTAAATATTTATCATTTCCACTTTCTGCACACACACACACACACACACACACACACACACACACACACTTTATAGATATTCACTGTCATTACAATCAATGTTCGTGGAGAGAATGTTCCATGACTTCAGTTCATCACCAGTGGAAGCTAGACTCCGATGAAACAGGAGGAGAGGGAAGGGACGAGGGCGAAGACATGAGAAAGTTACAGAAAGTGAATGAAATGAAACAAATTCTTTACATATCAAGAGGGTACAGGAATAAACGTTAATATGCTTTTTCACATCTGGACGTCTGGCCCAAAGAAAAATGAAGATGAAAAAAAAGAAGAAAAAAAAGTGAAATCCAAAATAATCACAACAGCGAGTATGCAAAATCACAAAAGAATGCACAGAACAGATTTATGATGGATTTATGTATGATACAAACCAGAAGAAGAAGATGAAAACGAAGATGAAGAAGATGATGAAGAAGTCAAAGAAGGAGAAGAAGAAGAAGAGAAGAAAAAGAAGAAAAGAAGAAGAAGAAGAAAAGAAAAAGAAGAAGAAGAAGAGAAGAAGAAGAAGAGGAGGGGGAGAAGAAGAAGAAGAAGAAGAAAATAAAAAAAAAGTAGAAGAAGAAGAAAAAAAAAAAAAAAAGAAGAAGAAGAAGAAGAAGAAGAAGAAGAAGAAGAAGAACCAAAAAAAAAGGGGGGAAGAAGATGATAACAATGATGATGATGACAATGACGACGATGATGACAATCCTGACCTCGAAGGAAGTTTCCCTGCATGTCGAGGATGTTGCGGACCTCGGTGATCCAGGTGTCCTTGACCTCCTGGGAGGGTGCCTGCACGATGTACTTGATGTCGGAGCCTGGCGTGCGGTCGATCAGGATGAACTTGAGGGGCTCCCCGTCCACTGTGTTGGTCATGGCCATCTTGTTCACCTGTGTGTCAGTTGTTTTGTATGACTCATTTTGTCACAACAGATTTCTCTGTGTGAAATTCGGGCTGCTCTCCCCAGGGAGAACGCGTCGCTACACTGAGAGCGCCACCCACTTTTTGGTGGATTCTTTCCAGCCTGCGATTTTATTTGCTTTCCTTTCTAAGAGGATTTTTCTACAGAATTTTGCCAGGGACAACCCTTTTGTTGCCGTGGGTTCTTTTACATGTAAGTGCATGCTACACACAGGACCTCGGTTTATCATCTCATCCGAGTAACTAGCATCCAGACCACCACAAGGTCTAGTGGAAGGGGAGAAAATACTGGTGACTATGGGATTTGAACCAGTGTGCTCTGATTCTCTCACTTGCCAGGCGGACGCGTTACCTCAAGGCAAGAATCACTGCATCGTGCTGCAATTAAGACAGCGACACAAACAAATTTCAGTTTCAGTTTCTCAAGGAGGCATCACTGCGTTTGGACAAATCCTTTACACTACACCGCATCTGCTAGGCAGATGCCTGACCAGCAGCATAACCCAACATGCTTTGCCAGGCCGTGAGTGCATGCATATATATTTGTGTACCTATCAGAGTGGGTATGCTCCTGACATATAAGTCAGTCACATGGAGAAAGAAAAAAAAAAAGAAGAAAAAAAAGAAACAAAAGTAGGGTTAAGGTAAGGTTGGTGATATGACATATAAAACAAAAGTAGGGTTAAGGTAAGACTGGCGATACGACATATAAAACAAAAGTAGGGTTAAGGTAAGGTTGGCGATACGACATATAAAACAAAAGGAGGGTTAAGGTAAGGTTGGCGATACGACATATAAAACAAAAGTAGGGTTAAGGTAAGACTGGCGATACGACATATAAAACAAAAGGAGGGTTAAGGTAAGGTTGGCGATACGACATATAAAACAAAAGTAGGGTTAAGGTAAGGTTGGTGATACGACATATAAAACAAAAGTAGGGTTAAGGTAAGGTTGGTGATACGACATATAAAACAAAAGTAGGGTTAAGGTAAGGTTGGTGATACGACATATAAAACAAAAGGAGGGTTAAGATAAGACTGGCGATACGACATATAAAACAAAAGGAGGGTTAAGGTAAGGTTGGTGATACGACATATAAAACAAAAGGAGGGTTAAGGTAAGACTGGCGATACGACATATAAAACAAAAGGAGGGTTAAGATAAGACTGGCGATACGACATATAAAACAAAAGGAGGGTTAAGGTAAGACTGGCGATACGACATATAAAACAAAAGGAGGGTAAAGGTAAGGTTGGTGATATGACATATAAAACAAAAGGAGGGTTAAGGTAAGGTTGGTGATACGACATATAAAACAAAAGGAGGGTTAAGGTAAGGTTGGTGATACGACATATAAAACAAAAGGAGGGTTAAGGTAAGACTGGCGATACGACATATAAAACAAAAACAAACCCCAAACCAGTTTCAGTTGATCTGATTATCATTTGAACAGGCTCAAGACCAGGGACAATGGAGCACCTTGAGGACCTCATGTATCCAATGATGTGGGAGTATCTAAGCTAGACTATCCTTTTTATTCTTTAAGTAGTTCTTTTCTGATGGGTTACAGTTAGCAATTGCAGTGTTTGCAGCTTTCAACTGAGGCCTTACTTAAAGGGAGAAAACCTTGATAACCCTAGCTTATGAGCTGGGGGAGTTAGTTCCCAGGGGACCTTTGGGTCAGCAATAATTATGGTGGCAATTATACTGACTGAATAAAACTCCTGAATTCAATTCCCAGCCTGGCCTCTGCTAAACGATCGACGTGAGAAAACAAGCTAACATCTGACAGCGACAACAATGCTGCAAACATCACAGTAATCACCTCAACACCCTCACCACCTGGTCACAAATCAACTCACTGTGATCAAAATATCCACACATTCTGTGATTCCTTTTCCTGGGTTTACAGAGTTCTTTCCCCTTGACTATGCTGTCTGGCTCAAATAACCCTAACTTTTTATTTAAAACAGACTGAAAAACAACTCCACCCATAAAACAACAACAACAAAAACAAACAAACAAAACAACAACAACAAAAAACAAAAACAAAACAAAACAACAACAACAACAACATACACTAGCTTTTGACAATGCAGCTATGTTAAGAATACCTGCTCATAAAGTTGATTTGTTAAGATATAAGAAACAATTAATATCTATACTTTTCTGTGGTTGCTATGTATGCAATGTGTTGAATGAAATACAGCTTCAACTGTCTCTGATTAAGTGGGTTGTCTGTTGAGAACTGCCCTGTATCCAAAACATAACAGGCACATTCAAATTCAAAAGAACAACAACAAAAAAAAACACCCAACAAAATCATAATGCCCCCTCTCTTGTGTAATGACCAACCACAAACCAAAATTCTTCTGCAGTGTATCAGTGGTGATAGAACATTTCAGTTCTTTTCTCCAGTTTTGTGCAATGCAGTTTTCTGAAGACCTGTCAGAAAAGTGCTTGTGCATTGATTCTCATTTGAAAAGATGTTCTATAACACACTGGGCAGTGCTAACAAGGCTATTTTAAAACATTGTGACATCACTCACAATGCATACAGACAGCCACACACCTCTCTCTCACATCACCATCCACACACACATGAACATACAGACAGCCACACACCTCTCTCTCACATCACCATCCACACACACATGAACATACTGACAGACACACACCTCTCTCTCACATCACCATCCACACACACATGAACACTGACAGACACACACCTCTCTCTCACATCACCATCCACACACACATGAACATACAGACAGCCACACACCTCTCTCTCACATCACCATCCACACACACATGAACACTGGCAAACACACAAACATATACACTCCCTGCCCCTTCCCCCCACTAAAAACAAACAACAAAAGCAAGGCACACTAACATATACACTCCCTGCCCCTTCCCCCCACTAAAAAGAAACAACAAAAGCAAGGCACACTAACATATACACTCCCTGCCCCTTCCCCCCACTAAAAACAACAACAAAAGCAAAACAAAACAACAAACATAAAAACTAAGCAAAAACAAAAACAGACACAAACACACCCAGACGCACATAGACCCTCCCTAACCCCCACCCACACACACACTCTCCCCCCCACTCCAACCCTCCCAAACAGCTCATCCTCCTCTTCCCCCACCCACACCCACACCACTGCCATCCCTCAGCCCAGCCAACACAATCTGCCAATGCCTCAGACCTTCAGACTGTTCTTGTAGATGTAGCTGGCGTTGGAGAAGTCGCCCTTCTTCCGCTCGATCATTTCGCTGACAATGATGATCTGCTCAAAGAGGAAGAGGCGGCGCTCCTTGGCTTTCTGGGGCACCCCCGCCACCACCTCCGACACCAGCAGGGTCTCCTGTGGACACACACAAACACACACAGCATCAGTTCCAGTTCCAGTGTCTCAAGAAGGCGTCACTGCATTCAGACAAACCGCCAAAAATCTGAATGGAAATAAAAGAAAGAGAAGTTTCCAGGATATAAACAGCAGCCTGGACATCTTCTCCTGTCTTGGTAGGAAGACAGTAAGGAAGGATTTTCTGTTTCAGTTTCTCAATGTGGCATTTTTATGTTCAGACAAAATTAATCCATATAGATCAGTGAAGTACTGGCCCAGAGGGAACACGTCCGCCAAGGAAGCGAGAGAATCTGAGCACACTGGTTTCGAATCACACCGGCAGTCGCCAGTATTTTCTCCCCCTCCACAAGACCTTGAGTGGTGGTCTGGACGCTGGTCATTCGGATGAGATGATAAACCGAGGTCCCGTGTAGAGCATGCATTTAGCGCATGTAAAAGAAACCACGGCAACAAAAAGGTTGTCCCTGGCAAAATTCTGTAGAAAAATCCACTTTGATAGGAAAACAAAAAATTGCAGGCAGAAAAAATCCAAAAACAATACCAAAGGGTGGTGCTGTCAGTGTAGCAACGCACTGTCCCTGGGGAGAGCCACAACGCACTGTCCCTGGGGAGAGCCACAACGCACTGTCCCTGGAGCCACAACGCACTGTCCCTGGGGAGAGCCACAACGCACTGTCCCTGGGGAGAGCCACAACGCACTGTCCCTGGGGAGAGCAGCACCAATTTCACACAGAGAAATCTGTTGTGACAAAAAGAGCAATACAATACAAATACTGGTATGTACATGACACCACATCTGCTAGGCAGATGCCTGACCAGCCACACAACCCAATGTGATTTGGCTTTGAGTACATGTATGCCAAAGAACAACACTTACGTTGCCATGGGTTCTTTTTCAGAGTGCCAAGCGTGTGCTGCACACAGGACCTCTGTTCATCGTCACATTCAAATGACTTCTCCTATCCACACAGGAAGACAGGAAGGAAGGATTTTCAGTTTCAGTTTCTCAAGGAATGGAATTGATTCATCAAGAGAATAAAAGAGAAAAAAAGAAAAAGAAAGGAATAACAGAAATGTGTGGGGCTGCTCTATGGTGACACGCTCTGCCCAGCTCCCTGGAGGAAAGCAGAGCACCAGCAGGTTCTGGCACGAGCAGTTCAACAAGCACCAGCAGGTTCTGGCACGAGCAGTTCAACAAGCACCAGCAGGTTCTGGCACTAGCAGTTCAACAAGCACCAGCAGGTTCTGGCACTAGCAGTTCAACAAGCACTAGCAGTTCAACAAGCACTAGCAGGTTCTGGCACTAGCAGTTCAACAAGCACTAGCAGTTCAACAAGCACCAGCAGGTTCTGGCACTAGCAGGTCAACAAGCACCAGCAGGTTCTGGCACTAGCAGTAACAAGCACCAGCAGGTTCTGGAACTAGCAGTAACAAGTACCAGCAGGTTCTGGAACTAGCAGGTCAACAAGCACCAGCAGGTTCTGGAACTAGCAGGTCAACAAGCACCAGCAGGTTCTGGAACTAGCAGGTCAACAAGCACCAGCAGGTTCTGGAACTAGAAGGTCAACAAGCACCATCAGGTTCTGGCACTAGCAGTAACAAGCACTAGCAGGTTCTGGAACTAGCAGGTCAACAAGCACCAGCAGGTTCTGGAACTAGCAGGTCAACAAGCACCAGCAGGTTCTGGCACTAGCAGTAACAAGCACCAGCAGGTTCTGGAACTAGCAGGTCAACAAGCACCAGCAGGTTCTGGAACTAGCAGGTCAACAAGCACCAGCAGGTTCTGGAACTAGCAGGTCAACAAGCACCAGCAGGTTCTGGCACTAGCAGTAACAAGCACCAGCAGGTTCTGGAACTAGCAGTAACAAGCACCAGCAGGTTCTGGAACTAGCAGGTCAACAAGCACCAGCAGGTTCTGGAACTAGCAGGTCAACAAGCACCAGCAGGTTCTGGCACTAGCAGGTCAACAAGCACCAGCAGGTTCTGGCACTAGCAGTTCAACAAGCACTAGCAGGTCTGCACAGAAGCTGGATATAATCTCCACCCTGCACCCACCAGGCGCCATGACCGAGATTCGAACCCCAGTACCCTGAGAGTGAAAATCAAACACGTTAACCTCTCAGCCGTTGTTGTGCCGGTCAGTATGAATACTGTCTTTGTCCAGCAGTCATATCTACATGGTTGTGCTAGTCTGCACTTCCCCCAAAAACCTGTGAACAAATTCATTTGGAGATAACGAAATTCAAGCAAAGGCCTACCTGAAGTAACAACTTTCCTTGAGCAGTTATCTTTCCCTGCACACAGAAAAAAGACAAATAATATATCGTCTACTTCTGTCATTCACATAGAAATTAATTACCAAACATATCATACAACAATAACAACAGGTGCTGATATCTCTTTTACAAGTGCAGTGTTAAAAATTCATTTTGCTGTAACTCAGCAGAGATGACCAGAGACAGTTTTCTGTTTTAAAAAAAAAATTATTTATTTATTTTTTAAATACTGAGCAACACAGACATATGGTTTTTGTTACTGTAACAATAATGGACCAGAACAAATAAGGAATTTCTTCTTATAGCAGTATAACTGTCACACACTGGGTGACAGAACTATCACTTCTTATAGCAGTATAACTGTCACACACTGGGTGACAGAACTATCACTTCTTATAGCAGTATAACTGTCACACACTGGGTTACAGAACTATCACTTCTTATAGCAGTATAACTGTCACACACTGGGTGACAGAACTATCACTTCTTATAGCAGTATAACTGTCACACACTGGGTTACAGAACTATCACTTCTTATAGCAGTATAACTGTCACATACTGGGTTACAGAACTATCACTTCTTAAAGCAGTATAACTGTCACACACTGGGTGAGAGAACTATCACTTCTTATAGCAGTATAACTGTCACACACTGCGTTACAGAACTATCACTTCTTATAGCAGTATAACTGTCACATACTGGGTGACATAACTATCACTTCTTATAGCAGTATAACTGTCACACACTGGGTTACAGAACTATCACTTCTTATAGCAGTATAACTGTCACACACTGGGTGACAGAACTATCACTTCTTATAGCAGTATAACTGTCACACACTGGGTGACAGAACTATCACTTCTTATAGCAGTATAACTGTCACACACTGGGTTACAGAACTATCACTTCTTATAGCAGTATAACTGTCACACTGGGTGACAGAACTATCACTTCTTATAGCAGTATAACTGTCACACACTGGGTTACAGAACTATCACTTCTTATAGCAGTATAACTGTCCCACACACTGGGTTACAGAACTATCACTTCTTATAGCAGTATAGCTGTCACACACTGTGTTATAGAACTATCACTTCTTATAGCAGTATAACTGTCACACACTGGTTTACAGAACTATCACTTCTTATAGCAGTATAACTGTCACACACTGGGTTACAGAACTATCACTTCTTATAGCAGTATAACTGTCACACACTGGGTGAGAGAACTATCACTTCTTATAGCAGTATAACTGTCACACACTGGGTGAGAGAACTATCACTTCTTATAGCAGTATAACTGTCACACACTGGGTGAGAGAACTATCACTTCTTATAGCAGTATAACTGTCACACACTGGGTTACAGAACTATCACTTCTTATAGCAGTATAACTGTCACACACTGGGTGAGAGAACTATCACTTCTTATAGCAGTATAACTGTCACACACTGGGTTACAGAACTATCACTTCTTATAGCAGTATAACTGTCACACACTGGGTTACAGAACTATCACTTCTTATAGCAGTATAACTGTCACACACTGGGTGAGAGAACTATCAGGAGAAATAGGGTGAAACCAGTGAATTAATGCACTTGAACCACAGAGATCACAAGAAAAATGTGCTGCTGATTGAAACCTCCCCCCCCCCACATCCCCCATTATCCATCTTCAGACAGATCCAGCATGGTCTACACAGATCAACACCCTCTTCCATTCTGCCTGCCATCTTACTGACTTCTGCTGGCTGTGTGTGTGTGTGCACACGTCTTAGTGTGTTTGCTTGTGTGTTTGTGTGCGTACATGCTTGTTTGTATACTTGAATGCATGTATATAGTATTTTGTATTTCTCTTTTTTGTCACAACAGATTTCTCTGTGTGAAATTTGGGCTGCTCTCCCCAGGGAGAGACACTGAGAGCACCACCCTTTTTTTTGGTATTTTTTCCTGCGTGCAGTTTTATTTATTTTTCCTATCGAAGTGGATTTTTCTACAGAATTTTGCCAGGAACAACCCTTTTGTTGCCGTGGGTTCTTTTATGTGTGCTAAGTGCATGCTGCACATGGGACCTCGGTTTATCATCTCATCCGAATGACTAGAGTCCATATCACCACTCAGGGTCCAGTGGAGGGGGAGAAAATATTGGCAACTGTACTGTGATTCGAACCAGTGCGCTCAGGTTCTCTCGCTTCCTAGGCGGACGCATTAGCACTAAGCCATCACTCCTTGTATGACTGTATGTGTAAATGCCACAAGGTCCCTGTCAGGAGGCTGAGGGGGTCAGTGGAGTGATGGCCTAGAGGTAACGCGTCCACCTAGGAAGCGAGAGAATCTGAGGGCGCTGGTTCGAATCACGGCTCAGCCGCCGATATTTTCTCCCCCTCCTTTAGACCTTGAGTGGTGGTCTGGACGCTAGTCATTCGGATGAGACGATAAACCGAGGTCCCGTGTGCAGCATGCACTTAGCGCATGTAAAAGAAACCACGGCAACAAAAGGGTTGTTCCTGGCAAAATTCTGTAGAAAAATCCACTTCGACAGGAAAAACAAATATTACTGCATGCAGGAAAAAATACAAAAAAAAAAGGGTGGCGCTGTAGTGTAGCGACGCACTCTCCCTGGGGAGAGCAGCCCGAATTTCACACAGAGAAATTTGTTGTGATAAAAAGGAATACAAATACAAATACTTGGACTGTGACGTGAGTGTGCCGTGGGCTCAAAGGGGAGGGCTGGGACCACACAGTCATGGGTCATCTACTTCATGGACGCATCTTTTTTGGAACCGTTGCTCAAATTTCCTGACCAACACTACAGGTGGCTGTCTCTCTCTGAACCTGGGTGATGCTGGGGTATAATCATTATGAGAGTACAGACAAGCAGCCCCAAGCCTAATTGGCCCTCCATAGCAGCTTCATCAGTCATCATCTCTCACCACTGTTTATCAGTATCATTGAAATATACTAAACAAAATGTCCAAAATTCTGGAAAAACACTCACACACACAGACACACACACACACACAAACACACACGCGCACAAGCACCAAAATACACGTACACACACACACACACAGAGCACACACGTGTATTACATGACTCACGTTAAAGCCCTGTAGACGGCCCACTTGCATCATGTCGTTGGCAGCCTTGGGGACGACACACATGACACGTAGCGCCTTGTGCACGTCTGATGGGTCCTTACCTCCCTTCTCTGTGTACTTCAGAATGTCCTGTACACACACACACACACACACACACACACACACACACACCCATGTATAGGTTTATCTCTCTGCTTTCTACAAAAAGACCAACCCACTGTTCTCTGACAGGAACACTAAAACAAACTTATTGAAGCAGGAAACATTATTGTTTTGGTCTCACAAAGAATTATCTTTATGCATTTCATTTGTTTTTTTAGTTTTTTATTTATTTATTTATTTTTTTTACACCATTATCATTCCAACTGATACATTTTACATGCAACAGGTTAAACCTTGCCACCATCATTGCTGCAAATTCGCAAGAAAATAAAACATGGAACAATCACATCAAAACTGCTGCAGCAAATTCTTTTAAAAAAGAAAAAGAGAACAAATGCTTTACTTACTGACATGCAATAATCTGAAGTAATTATAATGTGAAGAAGGTACCACACTACAGGTTTTTTTTTAATGCTTGAATAAAAAGAATACAGTGGCAGATGACAGAGCAGATGATATCAAAACCTGCCACTGGAGACATAATGATAATAATGATAGTATTTATATAGCGCTGAATCTTGTGCAGAGACAAATCTATGCACTTTCACACCAGTCATTCACACACATGCATAACTCAAATCTGAAGAAACTGAAGACAAGGAAGAGGCAGGGTAGGGAAGAGGTGGGTTTTAAGGCCAGACTTGAAAGAGGTGAGTGCGGAGACCTGACAAAGTGAAAGAGGAAGTTCATTCCAAATGCAAGGTCCAGAGACAGAGAAAGAATGGCGTCCAACAGTGGAGTGTTTGAATCTGGGTATGCGTAAACCTAGTGGATCTGAAGCCAATTGTAGAGAGCGAGATGGAGTGTAGAGGTGAAGACAGCCACAAAGATAGGAAGAGGCAGATTTGTGAATACATTTATAACATAGAGTGCTGATCTTATACTTTATTCTGTGTGAGCCAGGGAGCCAATGGAGATGTTGCAAAAGAGGAGTGATGTGCTCAGATCTTTTCTTTCTGAGGACGAGTCGGGCATCAGAGTTTTGTATGCACTGAAGGGACTGAATGGATGAAGCAGGCAAACCACACAATAGAGAGTTACAGTAGTCAAGGCGAGAGAGAATGAGAGAAACGACAAGTCAAGATGTTGCGTTGGTGGACAGATATTTCTGAATGGAACTGATGCATCACAACTGACAGTAGCAGGATTGACATGTCTGACTGATAGATTTTTGCATGGACAGTGTGTTGTCAAGGACAACGCCGAGGTTCCTGATTGAACTGGAAAGAAGGATGGATGTACTCCCTCGTTTGATTGTGTCAGTGATGATGGAAGAGAGTTTTTGTTTTGTTCCTACAATCATTGCTTCCGTTTTGTCCACGTTCAATTGTAACTTATTTAGAATCTTTCAGTTTTGAATGTCCTGGAAGCATTCAGATGCTTCATGCAAGAGCGAAGACAATTTTTCAGGGGTATCACTCTTCTGAAGTTGAGTGTCATCAGCATAGGAATGATGACTAGCATTGTGGTTGTTGATAATTTCAGCGAGAGGAGCAGTGTACAGTGTGAAGAGAACTGGGCCTAAAACAGATCCCTGTGGGACTCCGTGTTTGATTTTAACAGGTTCAGACTGGAAATCATCGACAATGACAGACTGGAATCGACCAGTGAGATAAGATTTGAACCAGTTGAGAACAGTGTCACTGATAACCAACTAGGTGCCCATCAGTGGGGCTGGACAGGCCATACCCTTTGAAAGCCTCCAGACAACACCACAAGACAGGTGCTGGAATGGAACCCCCAAGGAAAGAGGAGAGCAGGCAGACCACAGCAGACCTGGAGAAGAAGCACGGAGGAAGAGATGAAGGCAGCCGGATGAATATGGGCCCTGCTGAAGAGGACAGCCCAAAACAGAGTCCGCTGGCGGAGTGTTGCTGCAGCCTATGCTCCACATGGAGACAAGAGGCAAAAGTCAAGAAAGTCAAGATGATAGGGCAGGGGAAAAAAAAGAGAGGAAAAAAAAAGGAATGCCCCTCCACTCACCTTGAGTAGCAGCTGATAGCGCATAATACGCTGAACGGGTTTGATGAGCAGGTCGGGCAAGGTCAGCCGGTGGCCCAGCTTCTGCCGAATCTCCTCAAAGTAGGTGTCCAGAAACTCGGACACGATGAACTCCGACTTGGGCTTGTTCTCACAGTACTTGACATACATGTACAGGCGCCGCTCCTGGAGGAGGGGAGGTAATTCGGTGGTAATTTGTTGGTTGTTCTTTGTGCTGGTTTTGTTTTGTTTTGTTTGTTTTGTTTTGGGTGGCAGCTGCAGTGGATGTGAACTGTAAGGATTTTGATCAATAACAAAAAACCAACAATAAAAAACAACAACAAAAAACAACCCCTCCAAAAACAGATATAAAAAAACACCCCCTCCCCCCCAAATAACAACAACAACAAAAAACACCCATGTTCAACAATATTTTTTGCTTCTTATCTACACAGATTTACTTAACACTTTGCACCCCATCAGTGCAGCTGCACTGTATTTCTGTGGGTCAGCCGGACAACAGCTGAACGCACTGTTGAAGATATACTTCAATAACAAAATACACACATCATCCTCAACAAAAACACCTGAAAATTCTGGCAAATAATGTAGCTCTAGGCTAAAGCCCAAAAGCTAAAAGCACCAAGTGAGACTACCACTGAATGCGAAAGTGAATGAACATGCCCACTGCAGTAAAAAAACCAAAACAAAACAAGAGTTCAGAATTTGTTTTGAGTTCAGAAGAAAGATATGTACTTAGTCCGAGGGAAGCAACTGGATGTTACAGATAAATCAGTACTTGGGGTATGTAGTATTTCAACTGGTTTCCAGCCAACTAAAAAAGACTGGAAAGGTTCACCAAGTGTAACTTTCTTTTAAAAAATAGACAATTGAATCAATGTATCTGTGTGTGTGTGTGTGGGGGGGGGTCCATGCTAACACTGTGTCTGTGTGTGCATGTCTGTGCATGCACATTAGTGCAAGATGAATGGATGAGTCAAAAGTATGTGTGTGCCTGTATTGTGAATGTGTGTATATCTCTCTGTGTGTATTTGTACTGTTGTCTATTTGTGCATATCTGTGTAGCCACACAATTTGTATATGAATGTGCATACTTGTTCTTGTTTTTTCTTCGTTAGATATCAAACTAGAGTTGTGTCCAATGTAATCAATTAACACTTACAGCAGGATGGAATATTTGTTCATAATATTTTTTCTTGCTCACTTTATAAAAAAAAAATTATGAATATGTGAATATTTATCAAATGTGAAGGAATATATCACTGAATATGAGAATATATCAATGAATATCAAAACACATAAATATGTGTGAGAAGAAATCAATGGGCATCAATACACCAACGAGTATGTGAATATATAAATAAGTATGAGAATATATAAATAAGTATGTGAATATATAAATGAGTATCAAGATACAAAACGAGTATGAGAAAGAAAGGAGTGAGTATGAATGAGAATGTATACATGAGTCTAAGAATATACAGGGAAGAGAAAAGTACTCACATAACGAATAAATATAGAGCCCACTCGGTCTGGAGTTTTCAGACATGCCTCCAGTTCTTTCTCCATGGTTCTGAAAAAGGAAAGAACTCGCTGCTGACAAAAGGGCGCTGCTGTTTCTCGTGTGTACACAGCTGTAGGTATCACCCACTAGGATTTTAAGTGCTGTGTTTTTGTATGTGAACTGTTCGGTCATTGTGATGTGTGTGATCAGTGTCAAGGACTGTGACATGCTTTAAAGTGTTAATTGTGATAAGGAGGCTGATGATTATTGTGATATGAGATATTCATCATTTTGGTACACATTGTGATGTCTGACAGGTGTGATGAGTGGTGTTTTGTGTGTGGTGTTTTACTGTGCATCTCTTCACAAGATAGCCCCCCTCCCCTACCTCTTTTTTGTCTTCAGTTTTCTTCAGTTTTAGAGTTATGCATGCATGTGAATGACTGGTATGAAAGCGCTTAGGTTTGTCTCTGCACAAGATTCAGCGCTATATAAATACTATCATCATTATTATTATTATGAATGTATGTAAATCAGCGTCTGAGTGTTTGGATGATTCGCCTTTGCAGGATTGTGCATGTGAGTTGTTTAAATGTCTAAATGCATATTTCACACATCGGTTTTTACATTGTGCAGTACAGTTGAGCATGAAAAGATGTCATGAAACTAAATGACCATGATTATAATTACCATCAGTGAATGGGAACAATGGCACACCAACATAATGAAATTCATAGCAGATACACCATGTAACAAAAATACACACATACCGCTTAAACACATGAAAGCAGATATTGATATGCTTTGCAAAACATGTTCATGTGCTCGGCACAACCCTCCCCCTCCCAAAGCATGCCAGTGCTTCTCCATATGGCCATTTCAGAAGGAACTAAAGCCACACACACACACACACACACACACACACACACACACACTTCACAAGAACCAAAGCCACACACACACACACACACACACACACACACACTTCACAAGAACCAAAGCCACACACACACACACCCACACACACACACACACCCACACACACACACACACTTCACAAGAACCAAAGCCACACACACACACACACACACACACACACACACTTCACAAGAACCAAAGCCACACACACACACACACACACACACACACACACACACACACACAGACACAGACACACACTCCAGGACACAAAGAAACAAGTCAGCTGTCAGCCCACAACCTCAGTTCCAGAACCTCCTCACAACCATCACCCCCTCCATCATCCTCCATCCCCCCCCCCTCCCTGAACCTCCAGTTGCATCATAGCAGGGAACTCCCCAGGGAAGCTCATTATCATCTCCTCCATCCTGGAAACCCTCCTCCTCCTCCTGCTCCTCCTTCCCCTACTCTTCACAAATGGATTCAGCTGGCAGCTTTGTTGAACACAGCTTT
>NC_134876.1:2619477-2649477 GCF_041734735.1 Babylonia areolata | reverse complement strand
AGGCCTTGACAGCCTGTTACTGGTATATTCAAAACATTTAACTAAACGTTAAAAGATGAAACCACCACCAAATAAGTTAAAAAAAAAAAAAAACGAATCAAGGAAAGATACATAGAAGGCAAATTTTAGTTCAGAAAAAGAAAAACAGGGGGCCAAAGAAGAAGAAAAAAAAACAAACAAACAGGAATACACACACACACACACACACACACACACACACACACACCATAAAAGGAATTAAGAAAGTGCAAACTATTAACGTCCGTTGCACAATTCAAACACTGTGTTCATGGAATTGCAACTCTCACATTCAATCGTATTAATGAGATGGACTTTTACATGATTGACCGTTTTTACTCTGCCATATATGCATCCATACTCTGTTTTCGGGTAATGCTGTTAAGTGTATAAATTCCATCATGTAAGTTGAGATGGAAGAGAGACTGTGGAAAATTGACAGCAGGTGAGCAGTGAAAAGAATAATTAAAAAACAAAACATTACAAAACAAACAAAACGCACACACAAACACAAATGCACACACAGACACACAGACACACACACAAAGGAACTCACTCTCTGTGCCAGTCGTAGATCTGGTGGATGTTGCCAAAGACGATCTTGTCCTTTCCCTCCAGATCTTCTGGCATGGGGTTCTCCTTCATGTAGCCCATGTAGCCCTGTGAGCAGTTCAACACCGTTAGATGACAGACTTTTTTTTTTTTTTTTTTTTTTTTTTTTTTGCTGCCCCATCATCTGCACTGTTTCAGTGGCATTACTCCCACGCCGCTCATTCTAGATTCCGCAATACACGGTCACACCCAGGTTCGTCAGTCACAGTTCCAGCGTTGGCAGTCCGCAGGGAACCATCGATGTTAGGCTGCCAGGAGGCCACACACCAGAGGAGACCCTGCACTGCTGCTGAGTCACTCCGTGGTGTTCAGTGGTGCCTGTTCTGATTCAACGTACTTAGGATACCACCTACTAAGCCCCCTACTAACGTCAATAATGGCTTAGTCGCGGAGCCAGACTGAGTGAGCGTCCCTCCCAGAGTTGAGACCGCCACCACATCCCTCTAACAACAGCCCCCCATGAATCTGCCGATACTGAAGACATTGACAGGACTCACCCCAAGCACAGAAGTGGTGGGGTGTTGAAACTGAGGTCACCATGACAGCAGGACATGAAAGGCCACAGACTTTGAGACTGTTTTGTTTATATTGATGATGATGAAGGAGGAGGAGGAGGACGATGACGATGTTGCTATGGAGGTCCATTTTGGTTTGGGACTGCGTGAAAAGGCTGTACTCTACGCTTCCTGTCATAATGATATCCCGGCGTTAACCAGGCCCGAGAGATACAGACACTTGCAGTGTTGGTCAGGTAATTAGAGCAACACACCCAAAGACGCATCCTTGAAGTGGATGACACTCGACTGTGTGGTCCCAGTCTCCCCATTTAAGCCCACAGCACACTCAACTCTGGGTAGGAGCCGGCCACGGGCCGAAAAACCCACCTCCGCTGGGATTCGAACCCGCGTCCTCCCAGCCGTCAGTCCGCGACGCTAACCACTTCGCCACTTTATATTAGATGAGAGACTTTGTGCTGCAACAACAAAACGCACCACTTCCTTTCGCCTTTCGCCACAAAGCTTACAGGAACGAGCAACTCTGTTAAGAGTGTGGCAGAAAATGTGTGCAGTTTTCCGATCATTGTAGTGTAATGTAATGTAATGGTATGTCATGTCATGTAATTTCATGTAATGTAGTTGCAATCCATGTCATGTCATCCACACATGTATGTATCGACATATACAGACCCGCTACTACAACAACAAATACTACTTGTAAATAACAATTTTAATCACATTACTTATCATCAGAACGGGTTTTGGACATGCAAACAATGCACAGACAGACACAGAGACAGAGAAAGACTGACAGAGACATAGACAGAGACAGACACAGAGACAGGGACAGACTGACAGAGACAGTGACAGACTGACAGAGACAGAGACAGGGACAGAGACAGAGACAGAGACAGACTGACAGAGACGGAGGGACAGACTGACAGAGACAGAGACAGACTGACAGAGACGGAGGGACAGACTGACAGAGACAGAGACAGACTGACAGAGACATAGACAGAGACAGACACAGAGACAGGGACAGACTGACAGAGACAGTGACAGACTGACAGAGACAGAGACAGGGACAGAGACCGAGACCGAGACAGACTGACAGAGACAGAGACAGACTGACAGAGACAGAGACCGGGACAGACTGACAGAGACAGAGACAGGGACAGAGACCGAGACCGAGACAGACTGACAGAGACAGAGACAGACTGACAGAGACAGAGACAGACTGACAGAGACAGAGACAGACTGACAGAGACAGAGACAGAGACAGAGACAGACTGACAGAGACAGAGACAGAGACAGAGACAGACTGACAGAGACAGAGACAGAGACAGACTGACAGAGACAGAGACCGGGACAGACTGACAGAGACAGAGACAGAGACAGACTGACAGAGACAGAGACAGGGACAGAGACATAGACCGAGACCGAGACAGACTGACAGAGACAGAGACAGACTGACAGAGACAGAGACAGGGACAGACTGACAGAGACAGAGACAGAGACAGACTGACAGAGACAGAGACAGAGACAGACTGACAGAGACAGAGACAGACTGACAGAGACAGGGACAGACTGACAGAGACAGAGACAGACACAGACTGACAGAGACAGAGACAGACTCAGAGACAGGGGCAGACTGACAGAGACAGAGACAGAGACAGACTGACAGAGGGGCTACACGGAGACAGTGCTGTGATCCAACTCACCTCCACCACGTTTCTCAGATCCTCCACATAGGCCTGCTCTGTATCGTACAGCTCCTGGATCACAAACCTGCAACACACACACACACACACACACACACATATACACACACACACATAATCACACACACACACACACACACATATATATATATATATATAATTATACACACACACACACACACACACATATATATACACACACACACATGCATACAAACACACACATGCACACAGACACAGGCAGACAGACACACACACGTGTGCACGCACACAAACACACACACACAGACACACACACACACACAAATACTGATACCACTAATTCATTCTTTGATAACAATATCAATAATCATAACTGATTCTTCTATATCATTCTTGTGGCATCATAATACAAGCTGAAGCCAGCACTGGGGGGTGAAGCCTTCATGGCTCATGGGTGTGATTCCTGCAGAGCAAAAAATTACAACAAAAATGAAAACACACATGATGGACACGCCCTTCGTGTGTATACGCACGCAGAAGATCAAATACGCACGTTAAAGATCCTGTAATCCATGTCAGCGTTCGGTGGGTTATGGAAACAAGAACATACCGAGCATGCACACCCCCGAAAACGGAGTATGGCTGCCTACATGGCAGGGTAAACTATGATAAACAAAACGGTCATACATGTGAAATGTTAAATCTTACATGTTTGTCTGAGTCTGTATGTGTGTGCGTGCCTGAAATCTGATTGAATGACACAGGAAACGAATGATGAGTGCCCAATGGCAGCCGTCAGTCGGCTCTACCCAGGTAGGCAGCCTGTTGTGTAAATGACCCCGTGTTTGTAAAGCGCTTAGAGCTTGGTCTCCGACCGAGGATAGGCGGTATATAAGTATACATATCAACCAGTCAATCAATGATGAGAAAGGGACAACAGAAAACTGAGGGGAAAACGATGGCACAGTTTCAGTTTCAATTTCAAGGAGGCATCTCACCCTTCTCCTTCGCTCTTGGGTTCCACTTCAAAGTTCACTCAAATACACCAGTGGGCTTTCACATGTATGACCATTTTTTCCCCCACCATGTAGGCAGTCATACTCAACTTTCAGTGAGGGTGGGTAGGTGGATGGGTGTGTTCTTGTTTCCATAAGTCACTGAATACTGACAGGGATTATGAGATCTTTTAAGGAGCGTATTTCACCTGCAATGCTTATACATGTGATGGGGGTGGGGGGTGGGGTGGGGGGTTCAGACACTAGCAGGTCTGCTCATCTGTTGACCTGGGAGATCAGAAAAATCTCCACCCCTTTACCCACCAGATGCTGTTACTGGGGTTCAAATCTGATCCATATACACAACACCACATCTGCTTCAAAAAGAAAAAGAAGAAGAAGAAAAAGAAAAAAAAAAAAGCAGATGCCTGACTTGTGCACAAACCAAACATGCTGGTCAGGACCTTGACAGACTTCTATTGGTACATATAAAACGTCAGCCTAAAATGAAATGAGATGCATAGACAAAATGAACAGATAAGTAAATAAGTCAGAGTACGATAAAAATGGGAAAAAAAAAAATCAAAGGAAAATGATTCAAATGAAAAAGAACAAAACTGTGCCAAGCTCAGCGAACCTGTGCACACCCACACACACTCATACAAGCATACAAATGCATGCGCATGCAGGCACACACGAGCACGAGCGCACACACACACACACACACACACACACACACACAAATACACATCGTACTTGCTACAATTTGCAGTCTGACAGGCACACCAAAGCCCAGCCCCAAAACGCCAAATGAAGAAATCAAGGCCCCACCCAACACAGTGACAGACAGTGGGAGAGACTGGGGTTAGTGTGCCAATGTGCCAAGGTGGGGGGTGGAGGTGGGACACTGGGAGGGGGGTCTTGGGAGGGGGGTCTCGGGGGATGCGGGGGAGGGGGGGGAAGGGGGATGGGAGTGTAGGGAAGGGGGTGATGGGGGAGAAAAAGGAGGTCAGACCACAGAGAGCCAGCCACCAGACGCAAAGGCCTCGAGTTCAACAGTCCGCCTAGGAAGAGGGAGAATCTGAGCGCACTGGTTCAAATCCCGGCACTGTCGCCAGTATTTTCTCCCCCTCCACTTGACCTTGAGTGGTATTCTGGACACTAGTCATTCGGATGAACCGAGGTTCCGTGTGCAGCATGCACTTGGCACACGTAAAAGAACCCACAGCAACAAAAGGGTTGTCCCTGGAAAAAAACTCTGTAGAAAAATACACTTTGATAAGACGACAAATTAAAAAAACAACAACTGCAGGCAGGAAATATATACAAAAAAGGGTGACGCTTTCAGTGTAGCGACACGCTCTCCCTGGGGAGAGCAGCCCAAATTTCACACAAGGAAATCTGTTGCGACAAAAATAAAAGAATAACAAGAGAGGCAAGGCCTTCAAGACTTGTGATAAATGAAGTCCCCTAGCATTAATTACAGAGTAATTTCCCTTTTTTATTATCTGCACCAAAACGTTTGGAAAATAAATTAAAATTCCATGCTTAGCAAAAGAAGTTCCTGTTTGAACAAAAAATGATAATAATGACTCCTCTTGTTGTTGTGTCAGAATAAGAGGTCAAAGTGCCAGGTTTAGAGAGTACAAAAAATATAAATATAACAGTAAATGCAGTTTGCATATAATTAGGCTTCTTTTTTATTTTTTGTGCCCATCCCAGAGGGGTAATATTGTTTTAAACAGGATGACTGGAAAGAACTGAATTTTTCCTATTTTTATGCCAAATTTGGTGTCAACTGACAAAGTATTTGCAGAGAAAATGTCAATGTTAAAGTTTACCACGGACACACAGACACACGGACACACACACACACACACAGACAACCGAACACCGGGTTAAAACATAGACTCACTTTGTTTACACAAGTGAGTCAAAATGGGTGACGTTTTCAGTGTAGCGACACGCTCTCCCGGAAGAGAGCAGCCCAAATTTCACACAAGGAAATCTGTTGCGACAAAAATAAAAGAATAAAAAAAAGAGTAAGAGCAAGCAAGAGAGAAAAAGAAAACCAAAAGCAAGTGGTGACTGACTGTCTCTTCTTGAGATACTTCTGGTGCTCCGCCTCCAAGTCCTTCTCTCCTGCCGTCTGTTCCTCCTCTTCCTCCTCCTCTTCCTCCTCCTCCTTGGCCGCCTTCTCCCCCTCTTCTTCCTTCTTCTTCTCCTCCTCCTCCGCCTTTTCCTCCTCCTTCTCCTCCCCTTGCTCTCCGCCACCCCCCTCCTCGTCGTTGGTTCCGTTCTCCTCCGACTTGCTTCCCGCTTCGGAGGTCTCCTGTGGACAGGATTTGTTTATCTGTTTATCTATGTGGACAAGATTCGTTTATATGTTTATTTGTCTGTTTATTTGCTCACTCCTTCCTTCATTTGTGTACTTATTTATTTATCTATTCATTTATTACAGACAGGGCCATATTACAACTGAAAATACAGTCAACATTGATTCCATAAAACCTGAAAACCAAAATGTACGTAAACAACTTCAAAAACCTGAAAAAAACCCCAACAACAAACAAACCAAAAATTATTCACACTCATGTACAGAAACCAAGGATGTTGTCCCTGCCTCTGACGTTGACATTTCCATCCATATTTCGCCAGAAGGTTTTAAAAAGACTTAACTTGAACACGTGCGTAATTATGCATGACATAACATTCTGTATAATATCAGGCATAAAAAAAACAACAAACCAAACAAAAGTAGCCAATGGACACCTCACATATCCTGAAGACAAAGAAGACTGAAACATGGTACAAATGGACACCTCACATATCCTGAAGACAAAGAAGACTGAAACATGGTACAAATGGACACCTCACATATCCTGAAGACAAAGAAGACTGAAACATGGTGCAAGGATGCTGAAACAACAACGCGGTGTGGCAACTGTCTCCATTTACAAGGCACACAACTAGTCAGTGCTGCTCATGCTACCGATTCAGCCAGCACAAAGGTAAATGAAAAGGTACATTGCAACAAACCGAGACACTTCCTTTCAAATTTACCTGAGTGCTCGCTGAATCGATAGCTTAAGCAGCATTGACCTGAAGTTGTGTACCTTAATTGTATATGGCAAGAGTTACCCCACTTCACTCTCCTGGCCTCATAGTTCTTTCCTTTCATAGTTAGACTAATCATTCTTCTTCTTCTTCTGCCTTCATGGACTGCAACTCCCATGTTCACTCATTTGTACACGAGTGGGCTTTTACGTGTATGGCCGTTTTTACCCCGCCATGTTGGCAACCATACTCCGCTTTCGGGGATATGCATGCTGGGTATGTTTTTGTTTCCATAACCCACCGAACGCTGACATGGATTACATGATCTTTAACGTGCGTATGTGATTTTCTGCTTGCATATACACACGAAGGGGTTTCAGGCACTAGCAGGTCTGCGCACATGTTGACCTGGGAGATCGAAAAAATCTCCACCCTTTACCCACCAGGCGCCGTCACCGAGATTCGAACCCGGGACCCTCAGATTGAAAGTCCAACGCTTTAACCACTCGGCTATTGCGCCCGTCATAATTATTATTCAATTCCTGAAAAAGAAATAAAGAATTATTTGAAGCTTTCCAGAGAAAAACGACGACAGGTGAAGGGAGCAGCGAGGCAGAAGAAGATAACAAAGGAAGAGACGACAGAAAGAGGAAAAAGGCCATACATAAAGAGAGCGATCGAAAATGAGGAAATTTCTCGCACAGAATTTCCAGAAGATCAGGATACTGTCTACACTGAGAAAGCCCCTGGCATCCCCATGAAGGTACTTGTGGACTGGAAGCATGTTGAGTTTTCTATCCTTTCCATCTTGAAAGCAAAAAGACAACATTCACAATTCGCTGTTTGACTATGCTTTCCATCTTGAAAGCAAAAAGACTACACTCACAATTCGCTGTTTGACTGTACTTTCCATCTTGAAAGCAAAAAACAAAACCAAAATCAAACAAACAAAAAACAACAACAACAAAAAAAAAAAATACAAAAAACACAAAAAACAACAACAACAACAACAACAAAAATACCCCAAAACACCTAAACTCACAATTGGCTGTTTGATGACGCTAAGGCAATAAAGAGATCTCATGGTTTGTTGGTTAAACTATATCCTGCTTTCTAGCTCTAAGGCATTACACTGATCTCAAGATTCACTGTTGGATAACACTTTTTCCTTCTCCCAGGCAATAAAACAACAACAACAACAAACTGACAAAAAACATAATGCTTATGATTACCCGTCTTCACAAAGTTGAAACATACTGCTTACGATTAGCCTTTTCACTGAGTTTTCAGTCTCAAAGGCAATGAAACAAACCCACAGTTCACTGCCTGATCAAAGTTCTCCATCTCTAAAGAAAAAACCAAACCAAACAACAAGAAGAAGAACAACGAATCAGAACAAACAAAAGTACTCACGATTCGCTGTTTGACTATGCTTTCAATCTCGTTGGCCAAGTCCAGGGAGCTGGTGGCCACTTCTGTCTGAGCTTTCAAACTGAGAGTGGCCTGAAACATCACCACACACAGACACATCACCATCAGCATCTCCGACTGACTGCATTGTCACCCGTCATTTTGTCATCTGTTATTTTGTCATCCATCATTTTGTTGGCCGTCATTTTGTCACCCATCATTTTGTCACCCGTCATTTTGTCATCCGTCATTTTGTTGGCCGTCATTTTGTTGGCCGTCATTTTGTTGGCCGTCATTTTGTCACCCATCATTCTGTCACCCGTCATTTTGTCATCCGTCATTTTGTTGGCCGTCATTTTGTCATCCATCATTTTGTTGGCCGTCATTTTGTCACCCGTCATTTTGTTGGCCGTCATTTTGTCACCCGTCATTTTGTCACCCGTCATTTTGTCATCCATCATTTTGTCACCCGTCATTTTGTCATCCGTCATTTTGTCACCCATCATTCTGTCACCCGTCATTTTGTCACCCGTCACTTTGTCATCCATCATTCTGTCACCCGTCATTTTGTCACCCGTCATTTTGTCATCCGTCATTTTGTTGGCCGTCATTTTGTCACCCATCATTCTGTCACCCGTCATTTTGTCATCCGTCATTTTGTTGGCCGTCATTTTGTTGGCCGTCATTTTGTCACCCATCATTCTGTCACCCGTCATTTTGTCACCCGTCATTTTGTCATCCGTCATTTTGTCACCCATCATTCTGTCACCCGTCATTTTGTCATCCGTCATTTTGTTGGCCGTCATTTTGTCATCTATCATTTTGCCATCTGTCATTTTGTCACCCGTCAATTTGTTATCCATGATTTTGTCATCCATCATTTTGTCATCCGTCATTTTGTCATCCATCATTTTGTTGGCCGTCATTTTGTCATCCATCATTTTGTTGGCCGTCATTTTGTCACCCGTCATTTTGTCATCCATCATTTTGTCATCCATCATTTTGCTGGCCGTCATTTTGTCATCCATCATTTTGTTGGCCGTCATTTTGTCATCCATCATTTTGTCACCCGTCATTTTGTCATCCATCATTTTGCTGGCCGTCATTTTGTCACCCATCATTCTGTCACCCGTCATTTTGTCATCCATCATTTTGTTGGCCGTCATTTTGTCATCCATCATTTTGTCACCCGTCATTTTGTCATCCATCATTTTGCTGGCCGTCATTTTGTCATCCATCATTTTGTCATCCATCATTTTGTTGGCCGTCATTTTGTCATCCATCATTTTGTCATCCATCATTTTGTCACCCGTCATTTTGTCATCCATCATTTTGCTGGCGTCATTTGTTGGTCGTCATTGTGTCATCCGTCATTTTTGTCATCCGTCATTTTGTTGGCCGTCATTTTGTTGCCGTCATTTTGTTGGCCGTCATTTTATCATCCGTCATTTTGTCATCCGTCATTTTGTCACCCGTCATTTTGTTGGCCGTCATTTTATCATCCGTCATTTTGTCACCCGTCATTTTGTCAGCCGTCATTTTGTCATCCGTCATTTTGTCACCCGTCATTTTGTCATCCATCATTTTGTCACCCGTCATTTTGTCACCCGTCATTTTGTCACCCATCATTTTGTCACCCGTCATTTTGTCATCCATCATTTTGTCACCCGTCATTTTGTCATCCATCATTTTGTCACCCGTCATTTTGTCATCCATCATTTTGTTGGCTGTCATTTTGTCATCCGTTATTTTGTTGGCCGTCATTTTGTCATCCGTTATTTTGTTGGCCGTCATTTTGTCATCCATCATTTTGCCATCTGTCATTTTGTCACCCGTCAATTTGTTATCCATCATTTTGTCATCCATCATTTTGCCATCTGTCATTTTGTCACCCGTCAATTTGTTATCCATCATTTTGTCATCCATCATTTTGTCACCCGTCATTTTGTCATCCATCATTTTGTCATCCATCATTTTGTCACCCGTCATTTTGTCATCCGTCATTTTGTCACCCGTCATTTTGTTGGCCGTCATTTTGTTGGCCGTCATTTTATCATCCGTCATTTTGTCATCCGTCATTTTGTCACCCGTCATTTTGTTGGCCGTCATTTTATCATCCGTCATTTTGTCACCCGTCATTTTGTTGGCTGTCATTTGTTGGTCGTCTTTTTGTTGGCCGTCATTTTATCATCCGTCATTTTGTCACCTGTCATTTTGTTGGCCGTCATTTTGTTGGCTGTCATTTGTTGGTCGTCTTTTTGTTGGCCGTCATTTTATCATCCGTCATTTTGTTGGCTGTCATTTGTTGGTCGTCTTTTTGTCATCCGTCATTCGAACCCAGACCCTCATGGACTCTGAGATGAGCATCTGACCCATTCTGCCACCTTCCCCCGCCTTCCTCCAAACACATCGACACAGAACACAAAAGGAGAGGTACATCAAAGGCAAAAGAGCCAAGGATACAACAAAAAGGGAGAAGAAAGAAGTGTGTGTGTGTGTGTGTGTGTGTGTGTGTGTGTGTGTGTGTGTGTGTGTGTGTGTGTGTGTGTGTGTGTCGGGGAGGCGGGGGCTTGATGGGGGCCGGGGATTTCTGTGAGCGCTGCAGACAGACAAACTAACGTCTGGATCCTGCATGGCTGTAAGATTTTTTTTTTTTTTGCCATGCCAGAACAATATCATCATAATTAGACGAACAGACTATAAATAAATAAACGAAAGAGAAGGGAAGGGACATAATAAACACACTCAGTGGGCAGCAAACGTGGCCGTCAACACACAGTGTGCTGGAAGATCTGTTGGGGGCTCCTACCCCCACCCCCCTCACCACCACCACCACCACCCTTCACTACCCCCCTTCCCTACCACTACACCCTGGGGATATGGGTGGCATTAACGGTACCCAATTTTTCTTCTCCTGTCTGCTGGGGTAGTGGTGGTGGTGGTGGTGGTGATGGTGTGTGTGTGTGTGTGTGTGTGTGTGTGTGTGCGCGTGCGTGCGTGCGTGCGTGCGTGCGTGTGTGTGTGTGTGTGTGTGTGTGTGTGTGTGTGTGTGTGTGTGTGTGTGTGTGTGTGTGTGTGTGTGTGTGTGTGTGTGTCGTGGAGGAGGGGGCTTGTTGGGGACCGGGGATTTCTGTGAGCCCTGCAGACAGACAAACTAACGTCTGGACCCTGCCTGGCTGTGAGGGTTTTCTTTGCCATGCCACAACAGTGCTCCGCCTGTACCCAGTAAGCCTTCACTTGCTGGCTTGGCTGTGAGGACCTGGAAGAGGGAGATCGCGGACAGAGACGGCTCGTCATGCAACACTGTCCATTAATGTGAGGCTAAGGCTGGTGGAGGGATGGACGGGTGGCGGTGCGTGGGGGGTGTTGGCTGACATTGATTAACCATCTGACTGAAACGTTGAAGATGTGCCTGCGTAGTGCCCCCTCTGTCTTGTGTGTCCATTCAACTGCCCGTCTGTCTGTCTGTCCGTCTGTCTCTTTCTCTCTCTCCGCACGTCCCCACTCCCCCCCCCCCACCTCTCTCTCTCCTAACCTCCCCCTCCTTCCTTCTCTCTCTCTTCAACCCTCTTCACCACCACCCCACCCCCGTCTCCCCTCCACCCTTACTCTCCCCCCTCCCCCCTGTTTTGTCTGTCTCTCTGCCCCATCTGTTTTCACTTGGTATCGGAGAGCAACATGAAATACACACTTCACCAATATCAATTTCCGCGAGTGATTTTCATGTTTAACTGATCTTCCCAATGTAGGGTTTTATTTCACTATATAGGCCTACTCCACCACACGTGAAAGTTGACATTTTCTGATGAGTCACCTATTGTGCACATCACTCATGATCCTTATCCAACACATTAATAGAAGCACAGAGGTACATAAAATTATATTCCTTTAAAAATAAGAGCTACATTATTATTATTATTATTATTTATTTTTTTTTTTTTCATATCGCATGTTTTCTAAAACGTTCTATCGACAATGCTAACGAAGCGAATAAGCAAAACAACATGGAAAACAAAATACAACACTCAGAGACACAGACACCCACGCATGCACACACACACACACACACGCGCGCGCGCACACACTCACACAAACACACACAGAGAATATCACATTATTATCAAAATGATAATCCACATGCACAAGAATCATTTAAAGGGCATTTATTTTCCACTTCTCCTTTATTTCAAAAACAATTCAGTTGGAACCTGAACCACGGTGCTCTAAAAAAAAAAAAAGAAAAGAATAAGCAATCAAAAAAGAAAAAAAGAAAGAAAAAAAAAGAAAAGAAAAAAAAGAAAGAAAAGTAAAACGCCGAGTTAAAATAAATATCGATCTTCATCAACAGACAAGAAGTTACCTCGTCGAAAGGTCACCAATGATTTTAACCACATGAATTTCAGGTAGCCATGGTTTCTGAGAAAATGCCAATGTTGAAGATGTCACCGATAACACAAGCGCAGATGACGCCTTACACTGGAAACCGACTCTCTTAATACGAATAATCAAACCACAGGCGCTGTCATAGGACCATGGCATTCTACAATCTCTGGGTGTCTGCTTCAAACGTTTACGTGTACCCATTCTTAAATTCTTTCTCTGTTCATGGGCTGCAACTCCTACACTCCCTCATAAGTATGAAAGGGTTTTTATTGTGTGTATGTGGCAGATTCTGAAAAAAAGAGTCTGGAACAGCCCTGGGCAGCTTTTGGGACCACTCTGAACAAGAACAGCAGCTTACACAGAGATGACTCCCCCCCACACCACCCCAACTCAAAGAACAGTCAAACTAATAATGTGCAGTCCAAACTTGTATCGTTATCATCACCATTCTTTTTATTATTAAAAAACAACAAAACATTTTTTCTTCTTCTCCTCTTCTTCGTAATTACCACACATACCAACCACCTTATAAAAACCACACACAAGAACCGACAGTCCTGACAGTCGTGTCTACAATGTAACAGCGAGGACCCACCAGACAGACAGACAGACAGACAACAGTCTACACAATGTAACAGCGAGGACCCACCAGACAGACAACCGTCTACAACAATGTAAAAGCGAGGACCACCACAGACAGACAGACCAGACCAACAGTCCTACACAGATGTAACAGCGAGGACCCACCAGACAGACACAGACAACAGTCTACACAATGTAACAGCGAGGACCCACCATAGACAGACACACTGACAACAGTCTACACAATGTAACGAGCGAGGACCCACCAGACAGACAGAAGACAGACAACAGTCTACACAAGGTAACAGCGAGGACCCTCCACCAGACAGACAGACAACAGTCTACACAATTGTAACAGCGAGGACCCACCGACAGACAGACAGACAACAGTCTACACAATGTAACAGCGAGGACCCACCAGACAGACAGACAGACAACAGTCTACACAATGTAAACAGCGAGGACCCACCAGACAGACAGACAGACAGACAACAGTCTACACAATGTAACAGCGAGGACCCACCAGACAGACAGACAGACAACAGTCTACACAATGTAACAGCGAGGACCCACCAGACAGACAGACAGACAGACAACAGTCTACACAATGTAACAGCGAGGACCCACCAGACAGACAGACAGACAGACAGACAACAGTCTACACAGTGTAACAGAGAGGACACACCAGACAGACAGACAACAGTCTACACAGTGTAACAGCGAGGACACACCAGACAGACAGACAGACAGACAACAGTCTACACAGTGTAACAGCGAGGACCCACCAGACAGACAGACAGACAGACAACAGTCTACACAGTGTAACAGCGAGGACACACCAGACAGACAGACAGACAACAGTCTACACAATGTAACAGCGAGGACCCACCAGACAGACAGACAGACAGACAACAGTCTACACAATGTAACAGCGAGGACCCACCAGACAGACAGACAGACAGACAGACAGACAACAGTCTACACAAAGTAACAGCGAGGACCCACCAGACAGACAGACAGACAGACAACAGTCTACACAATGTAACAGCGAGGACCCACCAGACAGACAGACAGACAGACAGACAACAGTCTACACAATGTAACAGCGAGGACCCACCAGACAGACAGACAGACAGACAACAGTCTACACAATGTAACAGCGAGGACACACCAGACAGACAGACAACAGTCTACACAATGTAACAGAGAGGACACACCAGACAGACAGACAGACAGACAGACAGACAGACAGACAACAGTCCACACAATGTAACAGCGAGGACACACCAGACAGACAGACAACAGTCTACACAATGTAACAGAGAGGACACACCAGACAGACAGACAGACAGACAGACAGACAGACAGACAACAGTCTACACAATGTAACAGCGAGGACACACCAGACAGACAGACAGACAGACAGACAGACAGACAGACAACAGTCCACACAATGTAACAGCGAGGACACACCAGACAGACAGACAACAGTCTACACAATGTAACAGAGAGGACACACCAGACAGACAGACAGACAGACAGACAGACAGACAGACAACAGTCTACACAATGTAACAGCGAGGACACACCAGACAGACAGACAACAGTCTACACAATGTAACAGCGAGGACACACCAGACAGACAGACAGACAGACAGACAGACAGACAACAGTCTACACAGTGTAACAGCGAGGACACACCAGACAGACAGACAGACAGACAACAGTCTACACAATGTAACAGAGAGGACACACCAGACAGACAGACAGACAGACAACAGTCTACACAGTGTAACAGCGAGGACCCACCAGACAGACAGACAGACAGACAGACAGACAAGTCTACACAGTGTAACAGCGAGGACACACCAGACAGACAGACAGACAGACAACAGTCTACACAATGTAACAGCGAGGACCCACCAGACAGACAGACAGACAGACAACAGTCTACACAGTGTAACAGCGAGGACCCACCAGACAGACAGACAGACAACAGTCTACACAGTGTAACAGCGAGGACCCACCAGACAGACAGACAGACAGACAGACAACAGTCTACACAATGTAACAGCGAGGACACACCAGACAGACAGACAGACAGACAACAGTCTACACAATGTAACAGCGAGGACCCACCAGACAGACAGACAGACAGACAACAGTCTACACAATGTAACAGCGAGGACCCACCAGACAGACAGACAGACAGACAACAGTCTACACAGTGTAACAGCGAGGACCCACCAGACAGACAGACAGACAGACAACAGTCTACACAATGTAACAGCGAGGACCCACCAGACAGACAGACAGACAGACAACAGTCTACACAATGTAACAGCGAGGACACACCAGACAGACAGACAGACAGACAACAGTCTACACAGTGTAACAGCGAGGACACACCAGACAGACAGACAGACAGACAACAGTCTACACAGTGTAACAGCGAGGACCCACCAGACAGACAGACAGACAGACAGACAACAGTCTACACAGTGTAACAGCGAGGACCCACCAGACAGACAGACAGACAGACAACAGTCTACACAATGTAACAGCGAGGACCCACCAGACAGACAGACAGACAGACAACAGTCCACACAATGTAACAGCGAGGACACACCAGACAGACAGACAGACAACAGTCTACACAATGTAACAGCGAGGACCCACCAGACAGACAGACAGACAACAGTCTACACAATGTAACAGCGAGGACCCACCAGACAGACAGACAGACAGACAGACAGACAGACAACAGTCTACACAGTGTAACAGCGAGGACACACCAGACAGACAGACAGACAGACAACAGTCTACACAATGTAACAGCGAGGACCCACCAGACAGACAGACAGACAGACAACAGTCTACACAGTGTAACAGCGAGGACACACCAGACAGACAGACAGACAGACAACAGTCTACACAATGTAACAGCGAGGACCAAACAGACAGATAGAGGACCCACCAGTTTGGTGACTGTGTCATCTGACACAGGCACGGCGGCCGGCGCCTCGGGGCTGGCCTTGAAGGAGTGGCCCTGGATGGCCATGGGCGGCGGCATCTCGATGTCCTGGGCCGGCTCGGGCTCCTCGTTGGTCACCTCAAGACCCACTTTGCCCCCAGAGGCGGCGGCGGCCGTCACAGACTCCGCTGCTGCATTGGTCTCTGCCGGCTCCTGGAACACACACACCACGGCGAATCGGTGTCAGGCATGAAGAGATTTTTTGGGAACCTGCCCTGACACTGCAGACTTTTCAGTTGTTACAGTGTTCAATAAACACACACACACACACACACACACACACACACACACACACACTATATATATATATATATATATATATATATATATATATATATTTATTTATTTTTTTAAATTTTTTATTTTTATTTTATTTTATTTATTTATTTATTTTTTTATTGGAGGGAGGTGTCTGGCATGCAGAGATTTCGGGACCCTGTCCTGACACTGCAGAAATGATCAGTTGTGACAGTGTTCACTAATAATATACACTGGAGTAAGGTGGCAGAATGGTTAAGACACTCAGCTTTCCAATACAGAGAGTCCTTTAGGGTGTGGGTTCGAATCCCGCTCTCGCCCTTTCTCCCCCAAGTTTGAGTGGAAAATCAAAAATCAAACTGAGCGTCTAGTCATTCGGATGAGACGATAAACCCGAGGTCCCGTGTGCAGCACGCGCTTGGCGCACTGAAAATGAACGCACAGCAACGACAATGTTGTCCTCTGGCAAAAAAAATCTGTAGCCAAAATCCACTTTGATAGGTACACAAATATAGCCCTATAATTGAGCATGCACTCAAGGCCTGACTTAGCGCGTTGGATTATGCTGCATTTGCCTGGCAAATGTGGTATATATCTATATATATATAGACAGATAGATAGATAGATAGATAGATAGACATATGTCGTGCTTGCGCGTGAATGAATCTTGAATGAACGACAGACGGGCGCAACAGCCGAGTGGTTAAAGCGTTGGACTGTCAACCTGAGGGTCCCGGGTTCGAATCACGGTGACGGCGCCTGGTGGGTAAAGGGTGGAGATTTTTACGATCTCCCAGGTCAACATATGTGCAGACCTGCTAGTGCCTGAACCCCCTTCGTGTGTATATGCAAGCAGAAGATCACATACGCGCGTTAAAGATCCTGTAATCCATGTCAGCGTTCGGTGGGTTATGGAAACAAGAACATACCCAGCATGCACACCCCCGAAAACGGAGTATGGCTGCCTACATGGCGGGGTAAAAACGGTCATACACGTAAAAGCCCACTCGTGTGCATACGAGTGAACGCAGAAGAAGAAGAAGAAGACGAAGAAGAAGAAGAATGAACGACACAGGAAACGAATGACGACTGATGAGTGCCTAAAGCGGCCAGGTTCCCAGTCAGCTCTACCCAGGCAGTGTTGTCTGTTGTGCGAAAGGACACAGTGTTTGTGTTTGTAGAGCGCTTAGAGTTTCTGGTCTCTGACCGCTGACAGGCGCTATATAAGTATCAATAAAAACAACAACAAACAACAGTAATACTGTACTGACACGACGTGAACATTTGGACAGGCCGGGCCAATGCACTGCAGAAATAATCACCATTGTCACAAAACATTCAACACAAAGGATTTTTCAAACAAACAAATGATGACAGTCATCTCGTTCGCATGGTTGAGTAGAATGCTTCTATTTGTTTTTGTTTGTTTGCTTAAAGCAGCTAAAATGATACTCGGCATGCGAAATGATAGCTTTCATCAAATCTACATGATGAATTGTTGTTTGTTTGTTTGGTTTTTAGGTAAAAAGATGAATAACAAAATCACAAAATGAACACGTGAAATGATCTTTTTTTCCCCAGTTCATTCACACACACACACAAAACAGTATGAAGATAATGACCCGAGAAACAAATACGGTTCTGAGAACAGAACACACACAGGTCACATCACAGGATACAGAAGGTGTGAACAAAATCACTATCACTCCTTCAAGCGAAGAAAGAAACGCCTTACCGATAGATAGAGCGGGAGACATCACAAAAATCACACACACACACACACACACACACACACACACACACACACACACACACACAAAGAGAACTTCTTTCAAGACAAGACAGAATGTGAACTTTCTTTCAAGAGAAGACAGAATAAGAACTTCTTCCAAGAGAAGACAAAAAAGAACTTCTTTCAAGGGAAGACAATGCGAGCTTTTCTTCCAAGACAAGACAGAATGTGAACTTCTTTCAGGAGAAGACAGAATGTGAACTTCTTTTTTTATTTTTAAAGACAAGACACCTTTGGATGGAGTCTCTATCCTGTATTACAAAGCTCTGATACATGCACACATCCACCCTGTCTGTCTTGGAAGAAAGAAAAGAAAAAAGAAAAGAAAAGAAAGAAAGAAAGAAAGAAAGAAAGAAGAAAGAAGAAGAAGAAGAAGAAGAAAGACTCAACTGATTCCTGCATATATACACTGCCAGAACACACACTCTCTCAACACTGGCTCTTGCCTTGCCCAAGCTTCTTCACTCTCACACACTCGTCTGTTTCTCCTCCTGTTTCTTCTTTCCTTCCAAGATTTTTTGTTTTGTTTTGTTTTAAACTGATCTGAATGGATGGTGTGTGTGTGTGTGTGTGTGTGCCTGTATGTGTGTGTGTAATTGTGTGCGTGCGTGCATTCGTACGTATGTGCATACGCGCGCGCGCGCGCGCGTGTGTGTGTGCGCGCGCACGTGTGGAAGAATATATATATATATATATATATACAGAGAAATCTGTTGTAAAAAGAAATACAATACACACACACACACACACACACACACACACACACACACACACAGAGTTTTGTAGCACAGCTATTTTCAAGCGGGTTCACCTGCTTTCAATTTATGATGTCAGTCATTGATACACCTCCCACACCTACCATCCCTTCCCCCACACTCCATCCTCAACCCCCCCCCCCGCCCCCATAACCTTCCTCCCAACCTTTTCCCCACACCTTCACACCTCACCTACCATCCCTTCCCCCACACTCCATCCTCAACCCCCCCCACCGCCCCCATAACCTTCCTCCCAACCTTTTCCCCACACCTTCACACCTCACCTACCATCCATTCCCCCACACTCCATCCTCAACCCCCCCCCCGCCCCCATAACCTTCCTCCCAACCTTTTCCCCACACCTTCACACCTCACCTACCCTACCTTCTCTTTAGGGGGGTGGGGGTTTGGGGGGGGAGGGGAAGAGTGTACAGCGGGGCATCATAGCGGTGTGCACTTGGGGAAGGGAGGGAGGGAGGGAGGGACGTTGGGGGAGAAGGTGAGTCAGTTTTCAATGGCCCCACAACGCTGGGAGAAAAGAGAAGGGGGGGGGGGGGAATGCAGTTAAAGAGAGACCGAAAGGTTTTGGGGGTGGGGTGGTGTGTGTGTGTGTGTGGGGGAGGGGGTTAAGGGGGAGTACCGTAAGGTGGTGGATGTGAGGGTTGGACAGGAGGAGGGGGGAGGGGAGGGGAGGGGAGGAGTTCAGGAAGATGAGAGGATAACAGGAAGAGACAGGAGAGAGAGAGAGATAGCGAGGGGGGCGGGGGGGAGAGAGAGAGGGAGAGAGAGTGGGTGAGAGAGAGATAGAGATAGAGAGTTGTGCAGTCGAACACATAGACACAGACACAGACACAGACACACACACACACTCATACATCACAATACAGACACACCACACACATGTATGCACTCACACATGTCCACTGCCCCCCTTTCCCTCGCGTCTAACTCTTATACCCAGTCTATATCTCTGTTTCTCTGTCTGTTTCTGTCTGTCTGTCTGTTTCTCCACACCATGCGGTACCAACTGCAAAGGAGGACTGCATCACCTTCAAAAGCTTCTTACGATCCTCTTCCAACAGTCTTGTTTTTGATCTCTCAGATGCGCGCGCGTGCGTGTGTAGGTAGGAAGGTAGGGGTGAGGGGTAGAAAGCGGTATGACACCGTCAAGGAAAATGATGTTTTGCTATCGTCTTTGATGTGGATGCAACTGATCAGTTTGTGAAGGCGGAGAGAGTATGCTGAATGGGTGTGGAGGGGGAGTGGGGTGGGGATGTGGGGGGCGGGGAGGTGGGGGAAGAGATGAGAGAACGGCGGTAGGGTGGTGGGTGAAAAGGGTTGTGGTGGGGATGAGACAAAAAAAAGAAGTAAAATAGTTCTTGAGGATGGAAGGAAGACAGACAGACAGACAGACACACACACACACACACACACAGACGGGGGGTGGAGAAAGAGGAGGGGAGAGACAGAGAGAGTGGAAAGAGAGGGAGGGAGGGCACAGAGAGAGATGGAGAGGGAGGGAGAAAGAAAGGAGAGAGAAAGAGAGGGAGGGAGAAAGAAAGGAGAGAGAGAGAGACAGACAGACAGACAGACAGACAGACAGACAGACAGACAAAGACATGGTGTGAGGGTGACAGAGAGGGAAAGATAAAGCTGACCTGGAAGATTGAAAAAAAAAATCCATCCTTAACCATGCGACGCGAATGAGATTCGAACCCAGGACCTTCAGGACTGAATGTCCAACGCTTCAAACCACTCAGCTACTGCGCCCCGAAGGTGGAGATTAACGACCTGTTGGCTGACGCCCGAAAGGTGATTATTATGACGGTCTTATTTTTTTTTAAAATATATATATATTTTGTATTTCCTATTAAAAAAAATCCTCCGATAATTCCACCTGTGGTCGTCTTACAGCAGCTGCAGCAACTCCCGGTGTTGCAGCCTATTTGTACCCCCACTGGCTTTTTACTTACATATGTTTTTACCCCGGAGTAAAATCTGGCTAGCCCTTGGGTCATTCAGACACCCACTGGACATCCGAGGGGTCTGTGTAGAGGAGAAGAGAGGACTGGCCGTACTGAGTGAGTTAACCCCGAGGTCGATAGATGTAAACGAGCCTGTAACATTGCCCCACAGGGGGTAAATTTCACCACGTCAGAGTTGACCCCCCCCCCCCCCTGTTTCATTGTAGACCACCTTGAACTGACCCCCCCCCCCCGCCCCCCTCCTTGAGTGGTAAATCTGGCCCAGTAAGAATCTGTACAGACTACATTACAGTAGATATCCTCCGCGTCTGCTTGCGCCGAGTTGTACTGAAGAGAAGGCAGTGTAGGGTGAGGTGAGGGTAGGGTTGAGGGGAGGGGAGGGGGTAGGGGTCAGTAAGGTTAACCCCCCTCCAACAATCCACCTTCCCTTTTCCAATAATTTAATCATCTTCTGTTTTTTGTTTTGCGCCTTCCCACAGTGTCAGTCCAAGCACGTCTGATGAATGACGCTGTCCTCTTCAAACTCCTGTCTGGAGCCATGGGGCTTGTGTGAGTGCGTGTGTGTGTGTGTGTGTGTGTGTGTGTGTGTGTGTGTGTGTGTGTGTGTGTGTGTGTGTGTGTGGTTGGTGTCTCTTGAGCTCCTTCAAGACGCTGATTTACCTCCCTTCGTGCAGACGACAAAACTGGCGACGACAGCAGCGCTTTACCGCTGCTGACAGTTTTGAAATTTTAGAAACAGACGGTTGTTCAAAGACGGAAATGATGGATGAAGACAAAGAATACCGCATTTCTAACGACGGTGAAGACAGAGAATACCGCATTTCTAACGACGGTGAAGACAGAGAATACCGCATTTCTAACGACGGTGAAGACAAAGAATACCGCATTTCTAACGACGGTGAAGACAGAGAATACCGCATTTCTAACGACGGTGAAGACAGAGAATACCGCATTTCTAACGACGGTGGACAGAGAATACCGGAAGGGCGAGTTGGGGGAGGTGGGGGAGGGGGTCAAAACTGACCACCAGCCACTTGTGACTCCAGTGGGTAATTAATTTGAGTCTAGCCCAGACTGACGGAACCGGGGGTAAAATCCAGATGGGGGGATGTATTCTGAGGGCGTAACACCGGGCTATGCATGTAATGGAGGAGACACCACACATGAACTGAACGAACAGAAATGAGAAGACGGTGACTAAGGTTTGTGGTTTGATTTGTGGAAGGTATCGACTGACTTGCCGGCTGGATTGCTTCCGTGGGAAACCACCTGCACACTTGTCTGTTACACACACACACACACACACACACACACACACACACACACACACACACATATATATATTCATCATTCATATATATATATATATATGTATGTGTGTGTGTGTGTGTGTGTGTGTGTGTGTGTGTGTGTGTGTGTGTGTGTGAATATATATATGTATGTATGTATGTGTGTGTGTGTGTGTGTGTGTGTGTGTGTGTGTGTGTGTGTGTGTGTGTGTGTGTGTGTTTCCAATTTTACTTTCTGTACGTACGTATTGTATGTAGTACTGGCAGAAGGAGTGATTGCTTGTGTGGCTGAATAAAAGAACTTCGTCTAATAAAAGAACTTCAACTGTTCAAGGTAAGAGTGCATGCGTGGGAGGGCGCGGAGAGGCGGGGATGCGCGTGCATGTGCGTTTGTACGAGAGATGGACAGAGACTGAGAGCCAGGGTGAGAGCGAGCGAGCGAGCGAGCGAGCGAGCGAGAGAGAGAGAGAGAGAGAGAGAGAGAGAGAGAGAGAGAAGACAAGACAAGACAAATAGTTTAATGTACATCGGCTTCACGCCATTATACAAACACATGGGAAGGGAGTGCGTCAGGGGACAAGGTCTGGTGCGGTCGGGGGTGGGGGTGGGGGTGAGAAACACACACACACACACACACACACACACACACACACACACACACACACACACACACAGAAACATTCGTAACATGTCCGTTTCAACCCACTTCCTTTTACCCAACTCCACCCAGTGAGAGAGGGGCCCCTCTCTCTCTCCCTTGATCTCCACTTAGCGGTGAATTACATTAATTTTCCCACATCCTTCCTCTTCATCCAGAATGGAACACCCACCAGCCAACATCCGCCCTGCCCCGCTCTCACCACCTTTCTTCCCACCCTCCCCTTCCCCTAAACGCCAGTCTCTAATGAATGATGAATGACACTGCTCCATACATCCCTCCTTTTTTTTTTATATCCCTAATGGAACACACACACACACACAATATACAAGGACCATCCATCTATTGTTGCCACAGACATACACAGATGCACAGACACAGATAGACACACACATACAAGCGCGCGCGAAGTGTGTGTGTGTGTGTGTGTGTGTGTGTGTGTGTGTGTGTGTGTGTGTGTGTGTGTGTGAGAGAGAGAGAGAGAGAGAGAGAGAGAGAGAGAGAGAGAGAGAGAGAGACAGAGAGAGAGAGAGAGAGAGAGAGAGAGAGAGAGAGAGAGAGAGAGAGAGAGCGAGCGTATCGTCAGTTTGCATGAATATATGCATATGTGCATGCCCTGTATGCTAATGTGCATGCGCGCACACATGCACTCGCGCGCACGGGTATGTGTGTAAGTACGTGCACGCGCGAACATGGATGCATGCATGTGTGCTTGTGCACCTGTAGGCAATTGTTTGTGTGCTTGCATGTGTGAATCATTATCGTTCCTGCCCACCTTGCTCAAAGCTCAGTCAGCTTGCATGGTTTACACAACCACACCCTAACTTGCACAGAGAGAGAGGGAGGGAGAGAGAGAGGGAGAGAGAGAGAGAGAGAGAGAGAGAGAGAGAGAGAGAGAGAGAGAGAGAGGGAGGCAGAGAGAGAGAGAGAGAGAGAGAGGGAGAGAGATCGTAGGTGCGTGCGTTCGTGTGTGTACGTGTGGATGCTTGTGTTCGCGCGAGCGCGCGCGCGTGTGTGTCTGTGTGTGTGTGTTTGTGTGTTCGTTCTTTAGTTTGGCGTCTTTTCACTATCAGTGATAGTAGACGTTAAAAAAAGGGGGGGGGGAGCATGGGGGGGAGGAGTGTGTGTGTGTGTGTGTGTGTGTGTGTGTGTGTGTGTTGTGTGTGTGTGTGTGTGTGTGTGTGTGTTGTGTGTGTGTGTGTGTGTGTGTGTGTGTGTGTGTGTGTGTGAGGAGTTAGGGGGTGCGTGCGTGCATTGTGCGTGCGTGTGCGAAAAGCCGGGAAGTTGCCCGCATCATGAGCTTAGCAAGGAGGTGTGAGGACAACAACAACAACAACATGCACGCACTGGGGCGGACCGACACACAGACAGCCCCCCGCCCCTCCCCCTCCGCCCCCCGCCCCACCCCCTCCACCCCCCGCCCCCCTCCCCCCCCCGCTCCTCCCCCTCCACCCCCCGCCCCACCCCCTCCACCCCGCCCCACCCCCTCCACCCCCCGCCGTCCCCCCCTCCTAAAAAAGAAAAAAACAAACCCCTGTCCATTCAGACAGCAAGAAAAACAGAGAGAGAGAGAGAGAGAGAGAGAGAGAGAGAGAGAAAGGCAGAGACACAGGGAGGCAGAAAGAGAGACAGACAGACAGAAAGACAAACACACAGCACACAGAGACAGACTGACGGACAGACAGAGAGACAGACAGACAGACTGTCATGGTTCATGTAGGGAAAAGATGAAAAGGCAGTGTGTCGTCAGAAGTTCCACCTACTTGAATCTATGTGATCACATTAATTTTCCATCTTTCTCTGCCTGTGTATTTTGTCCGCCACGCGTAACTTCTGATGCATGATTGTCTGTTTATCTGTATGTCTGTCTGTGTGCCTCTGTCTCTGTGTCTCTGTATCTGACTGTCTCTTATCATCATCATCATCATCATCATCATCATCATCATCAGATTCATATCCTAATTTTTTTTCATGAAGGGGACTATTGTTGTGTCGGGTTTGCTTCTCCAGCTTCCTCCCCCCCCCCTTTTTTTTTGTTTTTTGTTTTCCCCCAGGTTCTATTGGACAAAATACTGACCAGAGTTTCCCGCCAAAATAATGCCCAGAGCAGTCGGCTGGGCTTCAGGGAACAATGATGATAATGACTATGTTTTGTTAAACCTACTTGTATACACTTCAAAGCGCCTTTCCCCACCTCGCCCACCCCACTCCCTCCACACCTCAGTGAGTGGATTGCGGCCCCTGGTCAATGTTCAACAAAACAAATTCGTTCTCTCTGTCTCTCTCTCTCTCTCTCCCCCCCCCCCTCTCTCTCTCTCCATGACCTTGGTAGATACATCTATTATGCAAACCGACGTCGTTAATGCTTTTTTCCTTTTCTTGTCATTTTTGTTTCTTTCGAAGATTTATTTGACGTTGTTGATTATGTTTATAGTATACTATAACAACGGTTCACTATAACATTGCCAGCATGATGAGTTGTAACGGGTCATATGGCCTATACACTAACATTATTGAGTTTTCTCTCTCTCTCTTTCTCTCTCTCTTTCTCTCTCTCGACAGAGAAAGAGAGTATAATTCGATCATAACATATGACGCATCATCTTCACTCTCGCTCATTAATTTACAGCAGTAATGACCTCGATCACAATCAGAATCATGATGATGATGTTGATGAAACTGATCACCACTCTCCCCCCCCCCCCCCATCCATTCTTGTTACAAGGCAATGGCGTTAAAAATGATATAATTAACAACTTCTCTATCTGTCTGTCTGTCGCACTCCATTTCTCTTTCTGGGAAACAATATCTCTCTCCCTTTCTTTCTCCCCCTCCCCCCGCTCTCTCTTCTTCTCCCTCTCTCCGTCCGTTCGTCCGTCCGCCTGTTTGTCCGTCTGTCAGTCAGTCAGTCAGTCAGTCTCACCCTGTTTCTAGGAAACTATGTATCTCTCTCTTTCTGACTGTCTGTCTGTGTCTGTCTGTCTGTCTCTGCCTCTCTCTCTCTCTCTCCCATGCCTGAAATCTTAATCATAGAAAAAAAAAGTTATGAATTGTCCGAGTTCTGTAGGAAACTCTCACTCTGTCTGCCAGTCAGTCAGTCTATCTGTCTGTCTGTCTGTCTCTTTGTCCCTCTTTGCATCTCTGTCTGTAGGAAACCCAGGACGCACGTGTATCGTCCACCTTCATCACCCAGACAAAACACACCAGCTGTGGAACACTGCAGCAACTGGGCGGCTAGGTGCCCTCCCTTGGGCACCACACTTGATTAATTAGACACGCACACATGCACATTCACAGACACGCACGCCCGCACAAGCCAACAAACAAACGCACACATTAAATAAAGAGGTAGAGGTAGAGAGAGAGAGAGGGAGAGAGGTGTGGAGAGAGAGAGAGAGAGAGAGAGAGAGAGAGAGAGAGAGAGAGAGAGAGAGAGAGAGAGAGAGAGAGCATTTCATTCAGAAACAGTAGGCCTCTGTGTGTGAAATTTTCCGCTTCTCTTTTTTCATTATTTGTTTTATCAATAAATTGCTGAAGCGACAGATCTAACAGTTTCACCACACCCCGCGAGTTATATTGGCAGCCGCATTTCGTTTTCGTGGGATGGATGGATGCGCGCTGAATTCGACCGTGTTTCCATAACCTACTGACGTGAATTTAAGGGGTGTTTACGAAGTGATTAAAAAAAAAATCTTCTGCACACACACACACACACACACACACACACACACACACACACACACACACACACACACACGCACAGAGGGAGACAAGGGGATATCTAGGCACAACAAGTCTGCACCTACACATGACATGGGACAGTAAAATCCCCCCGCTCCCCTCACCCGCTTGTCAGTCGACAATGAGACTGAAAGACATTAAGAGGCAGAGAGAGAGAGAGTGCGAGAGAGAGGGGGAGGGAGAGAGAGAGGGGGAGGGAGAGAGAGGGGGGAGGGAGAGAGAGAAGAGAGAGAGGGAGAGAGAGAGGGAAAGAGAGAGAGGGAGGGTGGGAGAGAGAGAGAGGGGGGGGAGGGAGAGAGAAAGAGAGAGAGGGGGAGGGAAAGAGAGTGCGAGAGAGAGAGGGAGAGAGGGAGAGGGAGAGAGAGAGGGAGAGACAGAGAGAAACAGAGATAGAGGCAAACAATCTGATCTCCACAGACACAGGCAGACAGATAAACGCAGAGAGAGAGAGAGAGAGAGAGAGAGAGAGAGAGAGAGAGAGAAAGAGAGAGAGGGAGGGACAAACAAGAGAGACAATCAAGACACACACACACATGAGACTCATAACACAGGCCACGCACGCACGCACGCACGCACACACACACACACACACACATCTGCGTTGGGAACACAAGCACGCTTTAATGCTGGCGAACAGCTGTGCTCGAACGAGCGCATCCCATTCATGTTCTACTAATCCATTCGGACACTGGTCAAGCTGAAAATATGAACGCATGTCCGCCAAATTAAGCTGGCCCAGAGTGCAAGCGACCACACGTGCGCGCACATGTAGCATACATAATCATACACAGCAGTAGCAAGGTCATATATACACAGAAAAAAGGACAACTCAGATGATCTGTTTAGTAGTATGCAGTCAGTAAGTCGGTCACCTGTGTGCTTGTACAGACAGCAACAGATATACATTGGCTCCCCATTGAAGCGAGAATTAAATACAAAGTTGCGTGTCTCTGCTATTTTGCTTTCCACTCCGCAGGACCTACTTATCTTTCTGACCTTATCAGTAAGAAATCCCCGCTCCTCCTCTGACGGTTTCCTTATGAAGCTTCCTCGCGACAATACAAGAACCTATAGTGAACGTTCTTTCTTCTTTGCTGCTCCTCACATCTGAAACAACCTTCCTCATCATATCCCTGCATCTGGTTCTATTTCTGCTTTTCGCTCATCGCTAAAGACTCATTTTTTAAAAACCTATCTATAAGTACTCTCAGCTTCCTTTTCTCCAACACTACCCATGTCAGCTCACTTTGGATGCATGTAGAGTGGGAGAGAGAGTGAGTGGGGGTTGGGGGGGGGGGTTGAGAAAGAGTGGCCATGAATGTTTTATGTTACTTGAAATATTTCTCTTTCATGTAAAGCGCCCTGAGCTCTTAGTGAGAAAGGGCACTATATAAATGTACAGTATAATAATAATAATTATTATTATATTTCTCTCCTAGCAGCCGGGATATAATGATCATAATAGTACAAACGTTGTCAAGCAGTCCCAAACCTAACAGCACCCCCATGTCAGCATCTTCACCCCATCACCATTCATCGTCAACATCATCGTCATCAACACTGAAATATAGAAAACCAAAAAAGGAAGACAGCACGTTGGTATCTTGTAGTTGTACTCTCCCCCTCTCTCCTCTCCCCCTTTCTCACAAACATAATCTACACACACTGCCCTTTCACACTTACAATCATTTACACAAATCCCCCATTCACGTTCACAATAATTTACACAGATCTCCCATTCACACAGATTCCCCTTTCACATATACAATAATTTACACAGATCCCTCTTTCACATTTACAATGAGCCCATAATTTGCCTTAACAAAGAAGGTCTCTTCAACATTACACAGAACCACTCACCACATTTACACAGAACCAACCATCCATAATCAAACAGAACCCTGATTCACATTAAATATTTTACACAGAACCAACCGTCATCCACATTAACCTATAACATCTCATCCAAATTTACACAGTACCCGCATCCATATTTACATACACCCCCCTCATCAGTATCTACACAGAACCCCAAATCAGCATTTACACAGAACACCCCACATCCACATACATCTACACATACCCCCCTACCCCCTTTTTCACAATAAAATAGAACCCCTAATTTACATACACAGATCCAACCGTCATCCACAATCACACGGAACACCCCCCTTCCCCTCATCCACACGTACCGATACCCCCACCCCCGCCCCGCCCCAGCCCCCCACAATCACTCTTTCACAAGAGAACATTCACCTGCTCTTCAGCACCCCACCTCTCTCACCCATCCTCCCTCTCTCTCTCCCCGTCTCTCTCCTCTCTCTCCCTCCAACTCCCTCTCTCTCTCCCCGCTCTCCCTCTTTCTCCCTCTCCCCCTCTCTCTCCCTTCATCTCTCTCTCTCCCTACCTCTCCCCCACACTCTCTCTCTCTCCCTCTCTCTCTCCACCCCCCTCTCTCTCTCTTCCGGAAATGTATCCACCATGTTGTCGCCCCACCCTCCTGGCAATGTCAATCCTATGATGATCCATCCCCGCTGCGCCCCAAATAAATCGAAAGAAAGCAACAGGGGGAAGAAAGGCTGAGGCCACAGGTTCTGTCAGGAAAAGAAAGAAATACCACACACACACACACACACACACACACATACACACACACAGAGGGAGAGAGAGAGGGAGAGAGGGAGAGAGAGAGGGGGAGAAAGAGGGAGAAAGAGAGAGAGGGAGAGAGAAAGAGGGAGAGAGAGAGAGGGAGAGAGAGGGATAGACGGAGAGAGGGAGGGAGGGAGGGAGAGAGAGAGAGAGAGGAAGAGAGAGAGGGGGAAAGAGAAAGGGGGGGGAAGAGAGAGGGATAGAGGAAGAGGGAGAGAGAGAGAGAGGGAGGGAGAGAGAGAGGGGGAAAGAGAGAGGGAGAGAGGGAGAGAGGGGAGAGAGGGAGAGAGAAAGGGAGAAAGAGATGGAGAAAGGGAGAGAGAGAGGGAGGGATGGAGAGAGAGAGGGAGAAAGAGAGGGAGAAAGAGAGAGAACGCGGGTAGGGCAGAAAGAGAGTTAGGGAGAAGCTGGCTCTCTGTTGTAATAATACTGCTTTACTAGCTGGCCCGTTGTTTCATTTCGTTTACCGTTTCCTTTGTCTTTTGTCTTTGCAAAACTGAGGAGAGAGGAACACGGCAAGTATCAATGACATGAAGCATACGTGAAGGGCGGGGAAGTGGCGAATTTTCGTCTGAAATCACA
>NC_134876.1:2601977-2616977 GCF_041734735.1 Babylonia areolata | reverse complement strand
AGACAGACAGACAGACAGACACACACACACACACACACACACAGGGAGAGAGATTTATAGATTAATCTTTTTTTTATAAAAATCAACATCAAATGAACAGTTCTTACTTAAACAGTGCAAACATACACTGTCTCCACCCCTGTTTTCACCCATGAGGACGAAGGCATCTTTCATTTTTACAAAACAAACAAACAACAAGAAAAAGTCCAAAGGATGGCGATAATAAAGCCCCGGGCTCATCATAACCAGCCTGAGAGGGAACTAAGGCCACATGTAATGATCCAACATGACTCAGCAGCTTGCGAGCAGAGAAATATCGACCCCCCTTTTCTTCAGACTGACTTTCCAAACAGTTGTCAGGGGGTGTGTGTAGTGTAGTGAGGGGAGAAAGAGATACAAAAGAAACTTATATAATTACGGACAAGATAACTGTAATCACCGCTTCTGAAGCTATCCACACAGCGAGGGATTGCTATGTCCTTTTGTGATGACGCCGTTTGAACGAGTGAACCGAGAGTGATTAACAACCAATACTATGGACGCAGCGAGAAAGAACTTTCGTCAGTTTGATCTTTTCGTCTGCTATTGTTGTACGTAGCCTAACGCCTTGGCACAATCAGTGAGGCAGTTTTGGACTTGTGATCCAGAGTCCAGTTCATCAACAGGTGGTCAGGGTTCCGGGCTCTGCAGTTCATCAACAGGTGGTCAGGGTTCCGGGCTCTGCTGTGGCATGGTGCTGTGTCCTTGGGAAAGGCACTCAACTCCTGACTTTCCTCAATCAACCCATGTGTGTTCAACAGGTGCCTGACTTCACTTGGAGAAGGTATAAAAAAAAAAAAAAAAAAAAAAAAAAAAAAAATAAAAAAAAGAGGAAAAAAAAGGTGGAAGGACAGGCCTTTCTGCCCACCCCTTAGGAACAGACAATATGAATTAACTGCCCCACTGACTGAAAAAGACTATGGGATCTTTAACATTCGAAAACAAAATGTAACAGAACACAGCTTGCTGTTCAGTTTCATGCTGGCTGCATCTGTTTGATTCGGGCACAAGACCAGACAGGATAAAAGCAAAATTCTTTAATTTTGAAGAGAATAGATAAGCAGTTATGTGCCTCCCCCCCCCCAGTCCCCGCCCTACACAGGGTTTGTACTAAATAATAATAATAAAGAAACAAACAATAAAAACAGACAAAACCAAAAGCATGCAATTGGGACCCTCTCCCACTTCCCCCACAAACGAACAGTATACAAAATGTTACAGAATGCACGACATATTTATCTTAGAACATTCTATGTAAAAACAAACAAACAAACATAAACACACACAAAAACCCAAACCAAACCAAAACAACAACAACAACACAAATAAACATAATAGTTAGTATCTAATGAACTTTATAGACGTGACAGAAACATTTCCTGACAGGGAGAGAGAGAGAGAGAAAGTGCGGGCGTGGGGGGAAGAGGGAGAGACATTCAGAGAGAGATAGTCCTTCTAAATCCTTCAATAACGGCAACAGAGAGAGAGAGAGAGAGAGAGAGAGAGAGAGAGAGGGGGAGACGTAGAGAGAGAGAGAGAGATAGTCCTTCAAAATCGTTCCTTAACGGCAACACACACACACACACACACACACACAGACACAGAGAGAGAGAGAGACAAAGAGAGACAGAGAGAGAGAGACAGAGAGACAGAGAGAGAGATACAGAGAGAGACAGAGAGAGATATAGAGAGATATAGAGAGAGAGACAGAGAGAGATAGGGGGAGGGAGAGACGTAGAGAGAGAGATAGTCCTTCAAAATCATTCAATAACGGCAACACACACACACACACACACACACACAGACAAACAGACAGACGGAGACAGAGAGAGGGAGCTGCAGACAGATATAATTATAACAGAGACAGACAGAAGGGAGCAATAGACAGACAGAGACAGACACAGCGAGACAGACAAGCGCAGAACCATACAATGAAACCAACACATAAAGACAGCATCCATTCACCCATTCCAGCACGGTCACTTTCTATGTGATGTATGTGACTGGTTTCAAGTGCTGGGGATATGGTTTTAAGTATTGGGATATATATATATATATATATATATATATATATATATATATATATATTGCGATTATGTGGTTTGAATAAAGTATTGTGATATGGATTTAGGTATCACTGTGATGTATGATGTGTGCGTTGAGTGCGATTGTGTGTGTGTGTGTGTGTGTGTGTGTGTGTTGTATATATGTGTGTGTGTGTGTGTAATGTGCGCGAGCGCGCGTGCGCGTGTATGTGTGTGTGTGTGTGTAATGTGTATGTGTGTGTGTGTGTGTGTGTGTGTGTGTGTGTGTGTGTATGCGTGCGTGCGCGCGCGCCAGCGAACTTCAATTGCTTTTGGTTGGATGGATGTCTGCACTAGGTTCTGCATGTAAGTAGTCATTTTTAATGTTGACAAATCTTTTTCTGCTTCTTCTAAAACTGAGGCCCAGACAATAATAACAGATCTGAATAAACTCACTGCCCCCATGACAGTAAAGGACTATGGGACCTTTCACTTATTATCAATATCAATACTGTTATCATCATCATCATCATCATCATTATTATCGATGTTGTTTTTGTTGTTGTCATCGTCATTCACGTTTTTTTTTTGTGTTGGTAATCATTGCATTGCACAGCAGAATTCAGCATGTTTTATGTGGAACAAAAAGGTGCTTGTCAAATATGATCATCATGATGACAATATCCACATTTCTTCCCTTCCAACCTGTGTGATGACGGAGTGAAGGACCACGCCTTGTTGTGGACACTACTCATTCCGTCTTCTTGAGGGAAAAACTGTGGATATTGCCTCGTCATCATCACTACCCACCCCGCCAGTCTGGTACTTGTCCCCCGGGTGCAGACGCCGGCAGGGACACAGCAGGTACAGCAACCAGCGCCAGTGCGTGTCCATGGTGGTCGTCATGGCTCCGGAAGCCGCCTCCACCTCCACCCCTAACCCCTCCCCCTACCCTCCCACACACAATGCACTTTGCAGTTCACGTCACGCCTCACTGACCGCCCATCCTCGCCCTCCCCCTCCTTCTCCACCACCACCACCCTCCTCTCCTAACCAATGACGCGAGCTGTGTGAACTGATGGAGCGGTCACCAGCAAAGCTAAGCAACGAACTGTGGACAGCTCAGCGGCCAGCTCGCACACTCAGTCGTAATCCTTGAGGTGGTGGTGCCCTTTCCCTACAGGGTTGATTGAAGTGGAGTTTAACGATCAACTGGCAGAAAAGAAAAAGCTCTTGAGGTCAGCTAGTTCTGGGATTGGGGCTTGCTTGGTTCGGTGGAGGTGGAGGTTGTTCGAGGAGGTGGGGGGGTGGGGGGGAAGTGGAGAGCGGGGGAGGGGGACGCGGTTGAGTCCTGCTTCCCTCTGTCACCACTTTTAAAAGAATGTGTTGATTAACTTATCTGACAAGTGTTCAGCACTCACAGCCACCCAGAAGCGCTCAGCTTTCTCCCTCTCTCCCGTTCAGCCGTTTTCAGTACGTCAGAAGTAACCCCTTTCATAGTCGTGTATGGACGTTTGTCCACTTGTGACAATAGCTCTTCTTCTTTTTTGTGTGTGTATAGTCACAATGATAATTTATTCTTCGCTTTCAATAACAAAACCGAATTTTTTTGGCACCATTAAAAGAAACCCCACACAATAAGCTGAAGCTGAAATAAAGACGAAACGATTTATATTAATAACAAGCCCTTCCAAAATGACCCCCCTTCTTTTCTGGACCAGGTTTTCACAGTCAGCTGACGCCAGAAGAATTGACCGACACTGTAGAATGACGAAGCAAAAAGCACCGGCTGCGGTGACTCTCCAAGTTTCCACAGTCAGCTCAAGCGAGAAGGCACCGTGACACCATCAGTCTTCAACACGGTATGGATTTCGCGGAGGTAAAGGTCAGTGTGATGCCATTTCTGAGGGCACGGCGGAAGCTGGAGTGAAGAATTGTGTGACACTAGGGCTGTGCCGACACATAACTGACACCAGCACATGACAAGTCTTCTGGGAAAATAACGTATTCTGATACTGGTATTCTGATACTGGTACGACGAGGGGGTGGTAAACGTCCTCTGTGTATGTGTGACACCAATGTTATGAAGAGGAGCTAGTATTTTCCATCAGTGAGCATCTGAACAACAGAGTGACAGCCTTCTAGGAAAAAAAAACCAAATTCTGAAACTGATATGGCAAAAGGTTGGCGAGAGTTCTCACCGTGACACCAATATTAGGAAGAGGAGTAATATCTTCCAAACACAAAACTGTTGGGTCACCACCAGCGTTTAAAAGTACTGGAGGTCCTCAGTGAGAAGACACCAGCGTTACGAATGGGATACGGGAGTTGTCAGAAGGCAGAACAGCGACGTCAGATGACCGAAAACAGGTTCAATCCAGGAACACACGGCTTGGCACCATCCACACAGCCACGTGTGGAGAACTGGTTGACACATGGACACTTCAACAGTCATACACCCCTGAAATGGTTCTGAAAAGGGGTGGGTGTCGACTTTTTTTTCTTCTTGTTTGCAGGAACAAACGTTTTCCAATACATTCCGTTGAATGGAAAGCGTCCGGTTCATGTCACCTTTTCACACACACACACACACACACACACACACACACACACGCACACACACACACACGTATAAGAAAGAAGATCGGGTGGCTTGTAATCCAAAGTATCTTGAAGCTGACCGCGGGAACGCCCAAGCTACATGGCTGAACTACGGCCATTCACGTCAGTCACCAAAAGTGAGCTGTGATCATTCTAAACTTCATTCCATCGGCGTTGTGTTAAGCTATCCGTGTTCAAAGCTGACCGAAACAGCCTTTCTTCAAACCAAACAGGATTCTCGATCGGGTGAAGCATTGAAAACCAGGAAGATACGTCACAATGAAACCTAATATATGATATGATGACTTTGTCAAAACCAAACCAAATCACCCCACCCCTCCAAAAAAGAAAAATCCAAACAAATGAAAACCACAAACGACGAAAAAACAAAAACACGCCCAATACCTCCTACTGTTTAAACTTCATTTGATCATTACACAGTGGAAAAACATCAACGTCAATTTTGCTGCCAGAATTGATGAAGAAGTTAGCTCGCTGCTGTGCATACTACCCTGTGCTCACGTCACTAATCAATCCCCATCAGCAAGCTAAGCGTGGTGAAGTCACACACATAACCTTTCCACCTAGCCAGCAAAATCTCAGCCTGCAGCAGCAACAAGGCAAGATGGGGAAATCTCTTGGCGAATCCAGCAACACGCCCATCACTGGCAGCCGTGGATGGCACTGTGTCGAGCCTGGCTGCATCAGGTGGCTCTCTGCGCGAGCTGGGCTTCCTGACATTTAGACAGGTGCATTACTAAGGCCTTCTGTTTCTATACATGACAACTGTCTTGTCCCCTGTACGTTGGCCTTCCATTCCTTTATATTACACCAGTCTGTTTCTTATCCAATGGCCTTCCATTTCTATATTACACCAGTCTGTTTCTTATCCAATGGCCTTCCATTTCTATATTACACCAGTCTGTTTCTTATCCAATGGCCTTCCATTTCTATATTACACCAGTCTGTTTCTTATCCAATGGCCTTCCATTTCTATATTACACCAGTCTGTTTCTTATCCAATGGCCTTCCATTTCTATATTACACCAGTCTGTTTCTTATCCAATGGCCTTCCATTCCTATATTACACCAGTCTTTCTTATCCAATGGCCTTCCATTCCTATATTACACCAGTCTGTTTCTTATCCAATGGCCTTCCATTTCTATATTACACCAGTCTGTTTCTTATCCAATGGCCTTCCATTCCTATATTACACCAGTCTTTCTTATCCAATGGCCTTCCATTCCTATATTACACCAGTCTGTTTCTTATCCAATGGCCTTCCATTCTATATTACACCAGTCTGTTTCTTACCCTATGGCCTTCCATTTCTATATTACACCAGTCTGTTTCTTATCCAATGGCCTTCCATTTCTATATTACACCAGTCTGTTTCTCACCCTATGGCCTTCCATTCCTTTATATTACACCAGTCTGTTTCTTATCCTATGGCCTTCCATTTCTATATTACACCAGTCTGTTTCTTACCCTGTGGCCTTCCATTCCTTTATATGACAGCTGTTTCTTATCCAATGGCCTTCCATTCCTTTATATGACACCAGTCTGTTTCTCACCCTATGGCCTTCCATTCCTTTATATGACAGCTGTCTGTTTCTTATCCTATGGGCTTCCATTTCTATATTACACCAGTCTGTTTCTCACCCTATGGCCTTCCATTCCTTTACATAACATCAGTCTGTTTCTTACCCTATGGCCTTCCATCTCTATACGTGACGGCAGTCCTGTTTCCTAAACCTTTCGCAATCCGAGCTTCCTTCACTAACTGAGAACTAGGAGCCAAAAGACAGATCAGCGTCGTCCACTGTTTCATACTAAAAGCCAACAGAAACTAATAGCTGAAAGTAAGACAGTAGGAAAAGTAAACCGATAAGGACAACTGATACGTGTTTAGTTACAACACAGTATGCTAATGAGGGCTATTGACATTTTGTTTATCAGAGAAGATTGCAGACACCCTTTTAGTCGCCAACGTAAGATTTACCAACTCTTTATTCACTGATAGAGATTCCTGATTCTTTTTTGTTTTTTCAGTCATCAATAGGGTTGTCGGCATTACTTGTTTATTCATTAATAGGGATTGCCAGACTTTGTTGTTGTTGTTGGTTTTTTTTTCGTCACCAGTTGGGGTTGCTTCAGCGTTTTCAGTCAATTAATAAGGAATCGTCAGTATAGATTCTCTGATTCCTGATGATACATAGAACGTTTTCTTAACTAAAGTTGCAACTCGATTTCATATTTCGGTGGTTCCTCGGCACCTTTAATCAGCAAAACTGATAATATACCGGAAAGTATTGGGCTGGACAGGCTGTGAGAGTGAACTAGGTTAAAAACTGCATCAAGGCTGCTTGGCCACAGGCGCCCGACCGTGGTGTCGTAAAAAACAAACAAACAACAAACCAACAAAACTACAAAAACAAACAAACAAACAAAAAACAACAACAACAACAACAAAACTGTCATAAACTGGAGGGAAAATTTCACGCCTGTGTCCCGGCTGAGGTGAGGCTTTTTTGTCTGAAGTTTTGACAGGGCATTTTAATGTTTATATTTTTACAAAAAAAACAAAACAAAACAAACAAAAAAAAAAACAACAAAAAAACCCACTGCTGACTCATGCGAAGACATGAATTAAGGCCTGCTGATACTTTCTCGTTCATCAGTAAAGGATTGCTGATACATATTCATATACCATTAAGGGCTGTTGATATCCCAAATGTACCTGAAAATATGTTTTCAGTCTATTTACCACTAAGGGTTGCTGATACCTTTTTACATTCCAGTAAGGATTGTTGATGCTTAATCATTTACCACTTACAATTGTTGACACATTCTATTTACAAATGAGGAGTGCCGATACTTTTCTGTATTTACCAGGAAGGGTTGGTTGCTTAAACCTATTCGCTTACCATTAATGATTGCTGATACCCTTTTATTTAGCCGTAAGGATTGGTGATACCTTTTTATTTACCACTACAGATTGTTGATACTTTTTTTTTTTAACTTACCAGTAAGGATTAATGATACCTACTTACCGCTAAGGACTGCTATATGTGTGTGTGTGTGTGTGTGTGTGTGTGTGTGTGTGTGTGTGTGTGTGATTTACCGGTAAGCATTGCCGATACTTCCGATACTTGTTTTTCAGTCACCATGGTAAGGATTATGAACCTGTCGGTCATCATCATGACCAAGAGGACTGCTGTCGGGTTTCTGTCACTGCACAACGCACGTCACCAAACGTGTCGGTCATCATCATGACCAAGAGGACAGCTGTCGGGTTTCTGTCACTGCACAACGCACGTCACCAAACGTGTCGGTCATCATCATGACCAAGAGGACTGCTGTCGGGTTTCTGTCACTGCACAACGCACGTCACCAAACGTGTCGGTCATCATCATGACCAAGAGGACAGCTGCAGGGTTTCTGTCACTGCACAACGCACGTCACCAAACGTGTCGGTCATCATCATGACCAAGAGGACTGCTGTCGGGTTTCTGTCACTGCACAACGCACGTCACCAAACGTGTCGGTCATCATCATGACCAAGAGGACTGCTGTCGGGTTTCTGTCACTGCACAACGCACGTCACCAAACGTGTCGGTCATCATCATGACCAAGAGGACAGCTGTCGGGTTTCTGTCACTGCACAACGCACGTCACCAAACGTGTCGGTCATCATCATGACCAAGAGGACAGCTGTCGGGTTTCTGTCACTGCACAACGCACGTCACCAAACGTGTCGGTCATCATCATGACCAAGAGGACAGCTGTCGGGTTTCTGTCACTGCACAACGCACGTCACCAAACGTGTCGGTCATCATCATGACCAAGAGGACAGCTGTCGGGTTTCTGTCACTGCACATCGCACGTCACCAAACGTGTCGGTCATCATCATGACCAAGAGGGCAGCTGTCGGGTTTCTGTCACTGCACAACGCACGTCACCAAACGTGTCGGTCATCATCATGACCAAGAGAACAGCTGTCGGGTTTCTGTCACTGCACAACGCACGTCACCAAACGTGTCGGTCATCATCATGACCAAGAGAACAGCTGTCGGGTTTCTGTCACTGCACAACGCACGTCACCAAACGTGTCGGTCATCATCATGACCAAGAGGACAGCTGTCGGGTTTCTGTCACTGCACAACGCACGTCACCAAACGTGTCGGTCATCATCATGACCAAGAGAACAGCTGTCGGGTTTCTGTCACTGCACAACGCACGTCACCAAACGTGTCGGTCATCATCATGACCAAGAGAACAGCTGTCGGGTTTCTGTCACTGCACAACGCACGTCACCAAACGTGTCGGTCATCATCATGACCAAGAGGACAGCTGTCGGGTTTCTGTCACTGCACAACGCACGTCACCAAACGTGTCGGTCAGAACGGATATTAATACTCATAACTTCGTCGACTTTTCAATTAAAATGGTTTTTTTTATCGACAACAGTTCTGGACACTGCAAAGGGAAGCATAAGGTGAATAAAGAGAAAAAAAACCCCCAAAAACCGTTTTTCGACGTTTCCCGTGCTACAAAAAACAAACAAAACAAAACAAAAACAACAACAACAAACAAACAAACAAAAAACAAACAAAAAACAAACAAACAAAGAAACACAAAAAACACAAACCCCAAACAAAACAACAACAACACAAAAACAAACAAACAAAGAAAAAAATCCCAACTGGATTGAATCGCTACTGGTCATACGTACGTACATAAACTCATACAAACACAATACATACATATGCACATGCATATAAAAATACGCACATACACATGTATACACAAACTGCTTGACGGCAGTTTCTAACTCAAGAGAGCAAACCAACAGTATATCTCCTTTTTATTTTATTTTATTTTTTTCAAAACGTTTTAAAAAAACAACAACAAACAAAAACAATTTCCGCTCTCCAAGCTCATGTAAGCACGCGGAGGGGTCTATTCCTGGCGATGATGAAAGTAAGAAAGAAAGAAAAAAAGACCTCCCATCAATTTCCAGAGAAGAAGATGAAATAATATAACTACACAGGGAAGAGAGAGAGAGAGAGAGAGAGAGAGAGAGAGAGAGAGAAATATTAACAGCGTTAGCTGGGCTATTTCAGACTGGCAAGTAATCTCAAAACTGACGACGAACACGATTGACCGCTGCCACCATCACCACCACCACTACCATTACCACTGGAGTCAAACACAGAGGCATGGCGAAACAGAAGGCACAGCGACCACCATCACCACTACCACTAGAGTCAGACACAGAGACATGGCGAAACAGAAGACACAGCGACCACCAGAACCACCACCACTACCACTGGAGTGAAACACATAGACAAGGCGAAACAGAAGACACAGCCAACACCACAACCACTCCCACTGGTGTGAAACACATAGACAAGGCGAAACAGAAGACACAGCGACCACCAGAACCACCACCATTACCACTGGATTCAGAGACAGACATGGTGAAACAGAAGACACAGCGACCACCAGAACCACCACCATTACCACTGGATTCAGAGACAGACATGGCGAAACAGAAGACACAGCGACCACCAGAACCACCACCACTACCACTGGATTCAGAGACAGACATGGCGAAACAGAAGACACAGCGACCACCAGAACCACCACCATTACCACTGGATTCAGAGACAGACATGGTGAAACAGAAGACACAGCGACCACCAGAACCACCACCACTACCACTGGATTCAGAGACAGACATGGCGAAACAGAAGACACAGCGACCACCAGAACCACCACCATTACCACTGGATTCAGAGACAGACATGGCGAAACAGAAGACACAGCGACCACCAGAACCACCACCATTACCACTGGATTCAGAGACAGACATGGCGAAACAGAAGGCACAGCGACCACCACAATCACGACCTCTACCACTGGAGTGAAACACATAGACAAGGCGAAACAGAAGACACAGCGACCACCAGAACCACCACCACTCCCACTGGAGTCAGAGACAGACATGGCGAAACAGAAGACACAGCGACCACCAGAACCACCACCATTACCACTGGAGTCAGAGACAGACATGGCGAAACAGAAGACACAGCGACCACCAGAACCACCACCACTACCACTGGAGTCAGATACAGACATGGTGAAACAGAAGGCACAGCCAAAGGACGGGCGGAAGGAAGACGAGGAAAAAGAAAGCGCGGACACTTGTTGCTTCTTCACGTGATCAACAACCCACGTAAAAGAACTCGCGACAACATCATCAACAACAGCAGCAGCAACAAACCAAAAAAAAAAAAAAAAAAAAAACAAAACAAAAAAAAAAAAAAAAAAAAAGGGGGGGGGGGGGGGGGGGGGGGGGTGATTCCTGGCAACAAAATTCTGAAGATAAAATCCACTTTGACATAGAATCAAAATACATCTGCTGACAGGGAAAAAAAACCGAAAGAAAGAAAGTCGCGGGCGTTGCACTGTAGCGAGGTGCGCTCTCCCCGAGGAGTGAAAGGAGGGGGGGAGAGGGGGAGGGGAGCAACCCGAACTTCCCACACAGAGAAATCTGTTGTGACAAAAAGTAATACAATACAACAAGCAGCCAGCGAAACGTCCACTGCCCCACTCCCCGCCCCCCCCCCACCCCCCTCGTACAGTACTCACTTCCTCAGTCAAAACGTGGGTGGGTGTCTGCAAAATAAATCCGGTTTTCCAGAGACCCAGACTTTGACACACAACCAACCGACAGACCTGCCAGAGGAGAGAAACTGGTGCTGACACAGCTAGCTCTATGTGCGGCGTTCCATTGATGACTAGAAGAAGAACAGAGAGAAGAAGAAGAAGGAGAAGAAGGCGGAGAAAGAGGAGGAGGAGGAAGAGGAGGATTAGAAGAAGAAGAAGAAGAAGAAGGCGGAGGAGGAGGAGGAGGAGGAAGAGGATTAGAAGAAGGAGAAGAAGGCGGAGAAAGAGGAGGAGGAGGAGGAAGAGGAGGAGGATTAGAAGAAGAAGAAGAAGAAGAAGAAGAAGGCAGAGGAGGAGGAGGATCAATCAATCAAATCAAAAACACTTTATTAATCCACATGGAAATTAAGGAGGAGAAGAAGAAGAAGAAGAAGGCGGAGGAGGAGGAAGAGGAGGAGGATTAGAAGAAGAAGAAGAAGAAGGCAGAGGAGGAGGAGGAGGAGGAAGGGCAGGAGGAGAAGAAGAAGAAGAAGAAGAAGAAGAAGAAGAAGAAGAAGAAAAGGAAGAAGAAGAAGGAGGAGGAGGAGGAGGAGGAGGAAGACTCAGTGACTTGTCTTGGCGTCAATCAGCACGCGTCACAGAATCGACACTACAACCAACCGGTCAACCTATGCTGTCTCCGTCCTCGGCTCCAGTCAGTTCAGTCTGTGGCAGTTGGCGATAGAGAGACGCAGAGAGAGAGAGAGAGAGAGAGAGAGAGAGAGAGAGAGAGAGAGAGAGAGAGAGAGACAGAGAGAGATAGAGATAGAGATAGAGAGAGAGACAGACAGACAGACAGACAGACAGAGACAGAGAGAGCATGCACTGCCATCAGCCGGACAGGCGATAAATCAGTCCCCTAGTCTCTCTCCAGCTGCTGCCATCGTTCCCACATGGCTGAGGACGAGGAGGAGGAGGAGGAGGAAGACAACGGTTTGTCCACAGACCAGGCCCCCCCCCCCCCTGTCTCCTCTGTGTGTGAGAGGGCATCTCTCCCTGTCTCCATGTCTCTATGTGTAGTTCCCCCCCCCCCTTTCTCTCTGTGTGTCTCTGTCTCTGACAGGTCATCAGAGAGACGGACAGAGGACGTACGTAGCAGTCGGCCCCATCAAAAATGGCTGACTGTCAAATCCTGACTTCCTCCGACACGCGTCTATTTTGAGTTTTCTCCTCCTCTTGCTCCTTCTTCTTCTCTCCCTCCTCCTCCTTCTCTTCCTCCTCCTTCTTCTCTTCCTCCTTCTTCTTCTCTCCCTCCTCCTCCTTCTCTTCGTCCTCCTTCTTCTCTTCCTCCTTCTTCTCTCCCTCCTCCTTCTTCTCTTCCTCCTCCTCCTTCTTCCTCTCCTTCTTCTTTGCATTTGGGCAAACGTCTCCTCATCCCATATGCCTGTCTGTCTGTCTATCTCTCTCTTTCTGTGGGGGGGGGGGGGGGGGGGGGGGGGGGCTGGGGGGGGGGTCTCCCTCCTCCGATTCCTCAAGTCCTCCCCACACCCAGACTCCCCCTCCTCCCTTGCCTGCCTCCTGCTCTCAGACCTCACCCCGTCTGCATGGACATCGCTATCGATTCTGCCGCTCTGCCTGGTCACAGAAAGACGCACGCCATGTCTCAACCCTACAGCAAACGCACGCGCATACAGACACAAACCGGCGTGGGTTTGTGCGAGTGCACGCATACATACACACACACACACAAACGCACACACACATACAGATACGGACGTTTTAATCGTGCATACGTAGCCCCCCTAATGATGGGCGCACAGCTGAACACTCATTAAAACGCTGGTGTCAATTCAGGTCCCTTCCAGAAACGGCAATAGATCGAAATCTGAAAAAATGCTTTGTGCAAATAATTTGGGAGGTTTCTGACCGTAAGCTCGTGCTGAGACTTACCCGAAAAAGACTTGGTGCGTGCATCCAGACATTGTATGTTTGTATGTATGTATGTATGTATGTATGTATGTAGACAGATAGATATACAGAGAGAGAGTGAGAGAGGGGGGGGAGAGAGAGAGAGAGATTATCGAAAAAATGACAGCAGTCTAATTTTTAAAGATGTTTCAGAGTCAGCTTAACATTTCAAAGCCCAGAAGCTCATTAACTACAAAAACAGCTAGAAATATGTATTCGTAGTGAGAAAAAAAGGAAGAAAAAAAGAAAGAAAAGGGAGTTTGTATTATACTCACTGTTTGGCTAATTATATACTGACCGTGTCAAACTGATGGAAACTGGGCCTATTGGTTTACTCTGCTTGGCCACAATTCGCGGCTAAGTCAGTAATAAGACAACTCACTATTGGTCCACCGTCTGCTAGCCAATCAAACGCAATTTCCGGTGGGAACTAATGACCCATTCACAATGGCCACCGTTCACTGAGATGACTGGACTATCTTATTGCTCTGTCTTTGCCAACCTTTTATGCAACTGGATTCTTATTTTCTGGCATGCTTCTTGTTTTGTAAGGCTTTCCTGGGACGTTTTCCACTCAGAATTTAAGTTTTTAACAACCTACGACAATGAGAAATGCGTAAAACACATCAATCGAAGTTCCGAAAAGAATCGTGAAATATCTGCCACGACATACAAAAGAAAAGAGACAATGGGGACGACAGGTTAAAAAGACGAAAAGCCATAAACATGTAATACGGAACCAGAGATTCAGCAGATAACAATACCGTCGAAAAAGCAAAGCTTCAATAATTGCCTTTTATAACATTATGATAGGAGACTGTAATTCAGACTTCATTAAAAGAATAAGTCATACTGGAACTGGCATAAAAAAGCAGAAAAACTCATTTTCCACAAAACCCAGAATAAATACTAAGTTACGGAAAAAGAGAGTTGAAAAATGTACAATGCCACACTTAAAAAAAAAAAATCACATATGCTGGTGATTTCAGAATCCAGAGGCAATTCATTTTGCAACCACAAAGTTCCATACATCTTTGTAGTGATACAGTTTGTGCTGATATAAAATAATAAAAAGAATATAAGAAAACAAACAACCGAACAAATCCGATATCTACGCACAAAAAACAAAAACAAAAAAACCCCCAAAACGCACAAGAATTAAGTTTTCTTTACAAAGTTTCACACACAAGCTCTCTGCAACAGGCAACAACTCCAAGATGAGTAAGTATCTCCATATGTCTGTAGAAAAAAAGAAAAAAAAGAACAGAAAAAAGTGCTGTCACAACATGAATAGGTCAAGTGTACAACTTCATCGTCTGATCCCAGCTTCATAGAGTGTGATTTCACAGCTTTATCTATCTCTCTATCTACCTATCTATATATCTATCTATATATATATAACCAAAAAAATGCGGTCAGAAAGATCGAATAGATCAATCAATACTGGAGCAGCGATCGAAATATGTTAGACATGTATGCGTACTCACTACACCACATCCCCACACCACACCAAACCAGACTACACTGCACCACACACAAATCACTCTGCTGGACCAGTACAACCACCACCACCACCACCACCTCCATCACAGCCCATACGAGCTCAGCCCCATCGCATCAGGGCAGTAAACCAAGCAAGCAAGCAAGCAAGCAAGCAGAACAAGCAACCGTCTGTCTCTTCATTTTCTCCCTCTCAACCACAACCACAACCAC
>NC_134876.1:2591977-2596977 GCF_041734735.1 Babylonia areolata | reverse complement strand
AGAGAGAGAGAGAGAGGGATAGAGAGAGGGATAGAGAGAGACAGACATGATAGACAGACAGACAGACAGACAGAGACAGAGACAGAGAAGGATGGAGGGAAACACACACACACACGCACGCACACACACACACACACACACACACACACACACACACACACAGAGAAAAGTATGGAGGGAAACACACACACAGACACACACACACACACACAAACACACACACACAGAGAGAGAGAGAGAGAGAGAGAGAGAGAGAGAGAGAGAGAGAGAGAGAGAGAGAGAGAGAAGGATGGAGAAGTATGGTTATGTTCATTCGGAGATACATTTTTGTTTTCACATGTATGAATTTTCTCAGTTACTTATTCATTAGTCTTCTTTTCATCAATACATTCATTTATTGATCATCGAGATGCGTCACTGCACACACTGTAACAATCTGTTGTGATATTGTTTTCGGTCAGTTTCTACAAAATGAATCTCCCCCCCCCCTCCCATACCCCCCATCCCCCCCCCCCGCAAAAAAAAGCGGACATTTATTAGTTTAGCGATTAATTATTTCGATCCTCTATTTATCGATTGGGATGTATGGATGGCGCTCACGTGGCTCAACAACCGACATCAATCTATCTCTGTATTCATTCCTTCATTCATTTGTTCATTCGTTCATTCATTCATATATTTATGATTTCATTTACTTATGTATTTATCTTTCTTCGTTTACTGTTCAATTAGATCATTCATTCATTCATTCATTTCGATACAAGCGGTGTATACACGAATATACCACACACATCCATTCACATGCGCGGAGCTCCCAGTAATTTTCTACTCCCCTCTCTCTCTCTCTCTCTACACCCCCATTCCCCCTCCCCTCGCCCCACCACGACCCCCCCCCTCCCTGCCCCCTCTCTTTCCCTTTCCCCCCCCCCCCTCCTCCCACTCCCCATCAATCTGCTGGCAGATACACCTTTACTCCAGCCAATCATTTGTCTTGTTGCATAACGAACGACAACCCCCCATCACCACCACAGGATGACGTAACAAGAGGCGACACCCTTTTGCTGCTGCAACTCACCCGGTGAAGCGGTTGATGACAAACAACACAGCATGCTATCATTTAATGTCATAACGATTATCGCCGCTTTCAGAACCGTAACCATGCCATTGTTTTACTGCTACTACTGCCGCTACTGCTACTACTGCTGCTACTGGTGCTGCTGCTGCTGCTACTACAACTGCTGCTGCTGCTGCTACTACTGCGGCTGCGACTGCTACTACTGCTGCAGCTGCTGCTACTACTACTACTACTACTGCTACTACTGCTGCTGCTGCAACAGCAGCAGCGAAAATCACAATCACAACACGGGTACATTTTATATAATAATAGTGGGGGCAGTTGTGAATGCCTGGTTAGCGTTGGCAGGCTGGCTGGTGGAATAGGCAGCCTGTGGTTTGCTGATTCCGATCACGAAGCGCTGGGTTTGCAAGGGGAAGAGATCGATACTGGTTGAGGGGGGGGGGAGGGGGGTAAGGGGTGTAAGGGGAGTTAGAGGGTGGATGAGTTGGTGAGTGAGGAGGGGGGGGGGAACTTTGAATAGCCGTCAGGCTGGTGGTGGTGGTTGGATGTGGGGGTGGTGGTGGTGATGGAAGGGGGGAGGAGGAGGAGGAAAGAGGGGAGGGGGAGATTGGGGAGGGGGGGGACTTCACTGTTCACTCCTCATCTCCCTGCACACACACACACACACACACACGCACGCACGCACGCAACGCAACGCAACGCACACACACTAGACACACGCACAGAAACACACATCCCAGCTCTGTACACCATCACCTAACAGTTCGATTGCTTCGCCTCTTGTCTGTTCCTCGTTGTATGTGTGTGTGCGTGTGTGCGTGCGTGCGTGCGCGCGCGCGCGCGCGTGTGTGTCTGTGTGTGTGCGTGCGTGCACGCGGGCGCGCGTGTGTGCCTTAACAAAGGAATCTGTTGGCAATATATGTCTGTGTGTGTTTGTGTGTCTGTCGTCTGTCTTATATCTATCTATCTATCTATTTACCTATCTATCTATCTATTTACCTATCTATCTATCTGTCTATCTATCTGTCACTCTATCTATACACACACGCGCGCACACACGCACACACACACACACAGCCACAAGCAGCAAATAAACACACAAGCGGCAGCAATGGTCACGCCCTGTACAACGCAATCAAAGAGGTGATGAAGAAAGTGAGGAAAAGTCAGACGACGCGGCCGTGTCATTGGTGTTACTGGAGTCGTCGCCCTTCGCCCAGTGATGGTGGCACGAGCAACAACAGGCAGCAACAGCGGCAGCCACGATCTGTATTGGATCAAAACAAAACCAAACAAAAAACCCCACAGAAGAAGATAATATTGCCCGCCAGCAACAATGTACCGCGGTACATGCAGTGTGAATGACTGGCGACTCAGCGCTTTGAATTGCCTCTGCGCAGGATTCAGTGCTAATTATGTAAATTCTTTATTAACATTATTTAAAAAAAAATCATTATTGTTGTTTTTATTTTTATTTTATTTTATTTATTTTTTACACAAATAGTTATTATCATCATAACCCATCTTTCCATTCAGACAAGATTGCTACTTTTGTTTCAGCTCTCCTCTATGTCATACAGTGATATATATCTCTCTCTCTCTCTCTCTCTCACACACACACACACACACACACAAAGTGACACACACACACACACACACACACAAAGTGACACACACACACACACACACACACACACACACACACACCAACTCCCCAAACTCCCACCCAAAAGAAGTAATCATTTCAAGGCGTTCAAAACAATCCAGGGTCAAACTGTTCAAGTGTGTAATTATAAAGCTGCATGAACGTGGCCTGGGGGCGATGTGAAATGCAGAACTGACGACGCCAGGGTGGAAGCAGCGAAAGGTTGGTATTGATTGAACGGTTTTTGCACAGAATGGCATGTCGTGGCCGTGTCGACACACACACACACACACACACACCACACCCCACACGCAGGTGACTGAACACTTGTGATTTTAACCCCAGTGACACGCTACTGAGTGACAACAACAGCACTGACATTGTAGTGTCATTGTGTATGCTGTGCTGTGCTGTTTTGTGCTGTGCTGTTTTGTGCTGTGCTATTTTGTGCTGTGCTGTTTTGTGCTGTGCTGTTTTGTGCTGTGCTATTTTGTATTGTGTTGTGTTGTACTGTGCTGTTTTGTGTTGTGCTGTGCTATCTTGTGCTGTGCTATTTTGTGTTGTGCTGTGCTATTTTGTGTTGTGCTGTGCTATTTTGTGTTGTGCTGTGCTGTTTTGTGTTGTGCTGTGCTATTTTGTGTTGTGCTGTGCTATTTTGTGTTGTGCTGTGCTGTTTTGTGTTGTGCTGTGCTATCTTGTGCTGTGCTATTTTGTGTTGTGCTGTGCTGTTTTGTGTTGTGCTGTGCTATCTTGTGCTGTGCTATTTTGTGTTGTGCTGTGCTGTTTTGTGTTGTGTTGTGCTATCTTGTGCTGTGCTATTTTGTGTTGTGCTGTGCTGTTTTGTGTTGTGCTGTGCTATTTTGTGTTGTGCTGTGCTATTTTGTGTTGTGCTGTGCTATTTTGTGTTGTGCTGTGCTGTTTTGTGTTGTGCTGTGCTATCTTGTGCTGTGCTATTTTGTGTTGTGCTGTGCTATTTTGTGTTGTGCTGTGCTATTTTGTGTTGTGCTGTGCTATTTTGTGTTGTGCTGTGCTATTTTGTGTTGTGCTGTGCTATCTTGTGCTGTGCTGTTTTGTGTTGTGCTGTGCTGTTTTGTGTTGTGCTGTGCTATTTTGTGTTGTGCTGTGCTATTTTGTGTTGTGCTGTGCTGTTTTGTGTTGTGCTGTGCTATCTTGTGCTGTGCTATTTGTTGTGTTGTGCTGTTTTGTGTGTTGTGCTGTGCTATTTTGTGTGTGCTGTGTGCTATTTTGTGTGTGCTGTGCTTTTTGTGTTTGTTGCTGTGCTGTTTGTGTGTCTGCTGTGTTGTGTGTTCGTGCTGTGCTGTTTGTGTTGTGCTGTGCTGTTTGTGTTTGTGCGTGCTATCTTGTGCTCTGGCTGTTTGTGTTGTGCTGTGCCTATCTGTGTTGTGCGTTTGTGCTGTGCTGTTGTTGTGCTGTCAGTGCTGTGTTGTCCTCTGCTGCGTTGTGCTACGCTGTGTTGTGTTGTGTTGTGTGTTGTGCGGTTTTATGTCGTGCTGGGTGGTGTTGTGTGTTCTGCTGTGACGGTGGCGATTGTGCGGTGTTGTGCTGTCCAGTGCTGTGTTGTGCCGTACTCTGTGCAATCTCAGTGTGCTCTGTGTTGTGCTGTCCAGTGCTGTGTTGTGCCGTACTCTGTGCAATCTCAGTGTGCTCTGTGTTGTGCTGTCCAGTGCTGTGTTGTGCCGTACTCTGTGCAATCTCAGTGTGCTCTGTGCTGTGCTGTCCAGTGCTGTGTTGTGCCGTACTCTGTGCAATCTCAGTGTGCTCTGTGTTGTGCTGTCCAGTGCTGTGTTGTGCCGTACTCTGTGCAATCTCAGTGTGCTCTGTGCTGTGCTGTCCAGTGCTGTGTTGTGCCGTACTCTGTGCAATCTCAGTGTGCTCTGTGCTGTCCAGTGCTGTGTTGTGCCGTACTCTGTGCAGTCTTGTTGTGCTCTGTGCTGTGCCGTGCTGTGTTGTGCCGTGCTGTGTCGCTCTGTCTCGTGTGGTGTTGTGCAGTTTTGTTTTGTTGTGTTGTGTTTCGTTGTACTGTCTTCTGCGGAGCTGTGTGAAATGGTGCTTTTTAAAAAACAAAACAAAAACAAAACAAAAACAAAACGAAACAAACACACACAAAACCAACCAAAAACCCCCCCAAACCCCAACAAAAAACAAAAAAACCCCAACAACACAAAAACAAAAGACCCCCCTAAACCAACAACAACCAAACACAGCACTCTGGAAATAGACCATTCAAATAGTACACCACGAGATCTTAACAACAAC
>NC_134876.1:2581977-2589477 GCF_041734735.1 Babylonia areolata | reverse complement strand
GCCCCATAGACAGAGAGCAGGCTCGCACACTCAACCGTAGGCGTGATTCCGATTTGTGGCGTCCTCTCAGAGTATAGAAGGTACCATTGTTTTCCTTTTCCCCAGCAAGCTTGACAGAGAAACACAAACACACTTGTCAGAAGGCCTTACCAGTCACAGTTGTCGTGTTGGGGGAGGTGGTGGTTACAGTACCACTGACCTGTAGAAACATATTACATATCTCTAAGTGGCAGGTGCTTGCTTGTAGGAGGAGCCTGGGGCGAAATGGGCGAGTGGGGGAGCCGGGAGTTGTAGGGGGGGGGGGGGGGTGGGAGGGGGGAGAAGGAGTTCTAGAACTAAAGCCAGGGGGATAGTGGGTGTGATGTGTTGAGGGGCGGGGGGGGGGGGGGAGGGCGACAAAAACTAAACCTCAATGTGGAGTGGTGTGGTGTTATGTGTGTGTGTGTGTGTGTGTGTGTGTGTGTGTGCTTGCTTGCTTGCTTGCTTGCGTGCGTGCGTGTGTGTCCGTGTGTGTGTGCGTGTGTGTGTGTGTGTGTGTGTGTGTGTGTATGTGTGTGTGTGTGTCCGTGTGTGTGTGTGTGTGTGATGCTAGGATTGACGACATAGGTGGTGCTCTCTTTCTTTGGGTGGGGATGACACAGAGGACAGGAACTAAACCCAGTGTGTGATGTGGAGGGGTGTGTGTGTGTGTGTGTGTGTGTGTGTGTGTGTGTGTGTGTGTGTGTGTGTGTGCGTGCGTGTGTGTGTGTGTGTTTGTGTGTGTGTTTTGTGTGTGTTGTGTGTGTGTGTGTGTGTGTGTGTGTGATGTGTATGTTGTTTGAGTAAAGCCGCCTTCCCATTCCAGTCGTGTGCACTCCACTGCCTACCTCACCATACTACCTGCTGTGGTAAAGCGTGGTCAGGAGCCAGGCCACACTCTGACACTTTGTTGACAGTGAAAATACTGACAGCCCACAAAGCTGCAGGCATAGAGGAAGGAAGCAGTGGTAGGCTGGGGCTTAGAGTACGGGGAGGGAGAGAGGAGGTGGGAGAGAGAGTGAGTGTAGACAACAGGGGACATTTCTTCTTTTTTTTCATTTCTTTTTTTGTTTCAGTCCAGCAGGCATCCCTACCTCCCTAACCTCAACACACACACACATGCACACTCACAAACACACACACACAGACACACACACACACACACACACACACACATAGACACACACACACGAGTGCCACTCGCTCTCACTGAGAGATGTATAATGAATGATACAGGTCAATGCTCATCCTCCACAATTAAGCGGTTTTGTTGTTTGCGCCCGAGCGCTCGCACGCCTGCACGCGCACACACACGCACACACACAAACACATACATGAATAAACATGCTCACACAACCCCCCACCCCTCCACCCCTTCACCCACCCACAATCAAACAAGCATACAAACACATATACACATCAGAAATACCAACATTTACACACACACAAACACACACACACACACACACACACCCAAACACACACACACGGGTTAGTTAGCACGGTTTGACACCCCCTTGAAACTGAAATTGTATTGACTTATTTTTATGTTTGATGTCACAGACATGAGCAGAATCGTCATCACGTGCGTATGTACGTGAGTGCTAGAGACAGTAGGCCTACTGGTATTATTATTATTATTATTATAATATTTTTTTGTCATTTTTGTTTTTTTTCACGAATCGGAAGTGAGATGCGAACTACTCAGTGGCGCCACTGACGTCACAAACACACACACACACACACCACACACACACCACACACACACACACACACACACAGAGTCACATCTGCATTTTCCTAAATGTCACCAAGACGAGCAAAGGGTTGTCGCATGTTGGTGCTCTGGGCGACAAGAAGAGGGGTGTGTGTGTGTGTGTGTGTGTGTGTGTGTGTGTGTGTGTGTGTGTGTGTGTGTGCGTGCGTGCACGTGTGTGTTTGGCGGCGCGTCAGTGCGGCGAGCACGACACGCGCGCGCGCGCATCATGCATGCATGTATGCACGCGGAATGAAGGTCAGAGTTTGAGCCAACACCAGTGGGCGATGACACACACGGACACACACACACACACGGACACACACACACACGGACACACACACACACTCACACACACACACACACAAAGTCAGTGGGACTGGGGTGGGGGGGGGGGAAGGGAGTGGGGCTTTCTTCCTTTTAGCTCTTGGCATTTGGAAACACAGCGTATAGCTGGATCCCGTGACACGGTGGAATGCGCGGAATGCTAAATGAATGTTCTTTTTTCTTTTTTTTCCATTCTTTCTGTCTTTCCTTCCCATTCTTTCTTTCTTTTTTCCTGTCTTACTGATTCTATTTTTTTTTCTAAAATTATCTTTGTTTTTTTTCTTTCATTGTTTTTTTTTTTAATATTTTTTTTCTTTATCTTTCTTTCCTTCTTTCCTTCCTCTTTTCCTTTCTCTCTTTCTTTCTTTCACCCCTCTTTCTGATCCCTTCCTTTGGGATTCTCCACTCGCCCCTTCTTTCTTCTTTCATTCCGGATTTTCTCTATCTTAGTTGGTTTTTTCACCCCCTTCTCTCTCTCTCTCTCTCTCTCTCTCTCTATATATATATATATATATAAGCCCTTCCTTTCTTCTTGATTCACGATTTTCCCCGTTCGTTCTTCTCTCCTTCTGATATGTTTCTGTCTTTCTCTCGCTCCTTTCTTTCTTCACGTCTCTCTCTCACCTCCTCCCCGTTTTTGGTCTTGTTTGTAGACAGATCTTGCTTTCTTTTTTTCACTTTTCCTTTACATTTTGGGGGTGTGGGTGTGGGTGTGGGTGTGTGGAGTCACTGGAGTGCAGAGGGACTGGGGTGTCCAACTGGATGACCCGAATGAACGCCTCGACACAGACCAACATGCAGGCGACAGACAGCGGGGATGATTGCTCATCTTTTGTTGTTGTTGTTGGAAAGATATGTAATGTAATGCAATTTAATGTAATGTAACGAACAATATGTTCTGAGTGGTGTGCACACAGATCACACTAAACACACACACACACACACACACACACACACACACACATATATGTATAACATTTACACACATCATTATCATATCATACTATGATGTCTGTTTGCAGCGAGTACGTAATCTGATTTAGTTGATTTGATCATTAGTCATTTACAGAATTTGATGGGTTTTGCACATGCATGTAAATCACTTCGAGCGCTAATAGTTGGGAAAACACTCACGCTGAATTAGTGTCCATTTCATCATTATCATCATTATCAACGTTAAAGAGAGGAGGGGGGGGGGAGGGAGAAAGAGAGAGAGAGAGAGAGAGAGAGAGAGAGAGAGAGAGAGAGAGAGACAGACAGACAGACAGACAGACAGACAGACCGAATGCAAGACAGAGCGACAAACAGAGACAGAGAGACAGAGACAGGCATACAGAGAGTTCGTAGTTCAGCCAATATAGACTGTGTTAGCTCAACAAGGGTATGTAAACTATCATGGGGGGAGAAATGAAAGGAAATGTTTTTATTCAAATATAGCCCAAAGCCCCGATCGTGTGTGTGTGTGTGTGTGTGTGTGTGTGTGTGTGTGTGTGTGTGTGTGTGTGTGTGTGTGTGTGTGTGTGTGTGTGTGTGTGTGTGAGTGTGAGAGAGAATGAGAGAGAGAGAGAGAGAGTAAAAAATAGACAGAGACATACAGAGAAACAGAGATAGAGAAAAAAACCCCAAACAAAACAAAACAAAAACAGATAGATAGAGCGAGAGAGAGAGAGAGAGAGAGAGAGAGAGAGCGTAAGCGAGCGAGAGAGAGAGCGAGAGAGAGTAAAAAGAGACGGAGACAGAGACATACAGAGAAACTGAGATAGTGAGACACAGAGAGAAAACACACACACACACACACACACACACAGTGAGAGAGAGAGAGACAGAGAGAAAGACAGAGAGACAGGCAGACAGACAGAGACTGAGATAAAGCCAGAGGTTGTGAGAGAGACATAAACAGAGACAGACAGACAAGACAGACAGACAGACACAAAGAGAAAAACAAACAGAGAGAAAATGCTCAGTATACAAATCCCCTCGCCTGACATACACATATATCTACATACCACCCAGCCACAGCAGCAAGTTTGCTCAACAAGTGAATCACACTGTGCACACAAACCGCTACCTCCCCCCAGTGAGAGGAACGCCTTGGCAATACAAACACTGCCCAGTTTGGGACCAAACTGGACGCAAAATAGGCATGCCTGGATGCACCAGAGTATCCCCCCCCCTCCATTATCCTTCTCACCATGCCACCCCTTCGTCCTCCCCCCCCCACACCCCACCATCCCGTCCCCCCAACCTCTCCACCCACACATACGTAAATACATACAACACACGTTTAACTCTTTCCATACGAACGGCGAAAGAGACAACGTTAACAGCGTTTCACCCCAATTACCATCATCAAAATATTGCAAGCGGAAGGCTCTTATACTGAAGACGTGAATGTTGATAAAGAATACCACAATTCTGACGACAGAAGCTAAAGGTTGCGTCATTCAGACACCCACTGGACATCCGAGGGGTCTGGGTAGAGGAGAAGAGAGGACTGGCCGTACTGAGTGAGTTAAACACACTCTTTCGTTAGCGAGTGTTTTTGAGAATTGGTTTTGCATGTGATGGCTGTACCCAGCCAATGGAGATAAACGACATTAGGTGTGCCATGGTTTTAATCTTTCGACAACTGCTGACAAGAACGTTGATCACGGAAGGGCTGTTGTCACTTCACTGAACCCCCGCTCTCTCCCTTCCTTCAATGGCTGACTGGAAAATCAAACTCACTTCACTGAACCCCCGCTCTCTCCCTTCCTTCAATGGTTGACTGGAAAATCAAACCAAGTGTCTGGTCAATGGGATGAGACCGCGATAAACCGAGGTCCCGTGTGCAGCACGCACTTGGCGCACAGAAAAAAAAGACCCCATGAAAAAACAGCGCTGTCCACTTCTGAAGAAGAAATCCACTCTGATATGTATACACAAAGATGATTATAAGCATGCACTCAAGGCCTGGCTAAGCGCGTTGGGTTATGATGCACTCAAGGCCTGGCTAAGCGCGTTGGGTTATGATGCACTCCAGGCCTGGCTAAGCGCGTTGGGTTATGATGCACTCAAGGCCTGGCTAAGCGCGTTGGGTTATGATGCACTCCAGGCCTGGCTAAGCGCGTTGGGTTATGATGCACTCCAGGCCTGGCAAAGCGCGTTGGGTTATGATGCACTCCAGGCCTGGCTAAGCGCGTTGGGTTATGATGCACTCAAGGCCTGGCTAAGCGCGTTGGGTTATGATGCACTCAAGGCCTGGCTAAGCGCGTTGGGTTATGATGCACTCCAGGCCTGGCTAAGCGCGTTGGGTTATGATGCAGTCAAGGCCTGGCTAAGCGCGTTGGGTTATGATGCACTCAAGGCCTGGCTAAGCGCGTTGGGTTATGATGCACTCCAGGCCTGGCTAAGCGCGTTGGGTTATGATGCAGTCAGGCATCTGCCTGGAGATGTGTGGTGCAGCGTATATTGTTTTGTCCCAACGCAGTCACACCTTCTTCAGAACCTTAAACTGTTAGAGAAATAGAGGGTTATAAGAGAAAGCGGTGGAAAACAACAAGAAGAAAACACAAAAAATATGAAATGATTCCTTATCCGGAGTCTGAATTAGGTCGACACCTATCAAATGAAAACCCAAAGCATCCAGAGTTTGTTCATGACATCCAAACTGGAGCCTCCCCACACAGGGTGAGAAAAGGAACGACACAAACCAAATGTATCAGACCCTATACTGACCACCATGTACCAGGGGCAACCAGCCGACGTTTCATGGATCTTTTCACTTGGTTTTAGTTTCCAGACAACCACTTTGTAGGGCAGACTCTGGTGCTGTACACCTGAACACACACAAGGCACTGTAAGGTTTCACAGCGCCAATTCTACCCCCCCCCCCGACCCCCACGACCCCCAAACACACGCTCACTGTTCACTGTTTCCGCTTCATCTGTTGCACGGGTCATGGTTCACGAACTCTTTCCAGTATATTTTGTTCCAGCAGGGGTCAAGGTTGAAAAAGATCAAAACATATCAGCTTTGCAAACACCTTCAACTTTTTTGGAGCTCTACATGCATTCCTTACTGGCCCCTCCTCCCTCCAGCACAACAGAAGAATAAAATTTAAAACAAAGTGCAGAGAAGCTGCAGGCCATACTGTGTTGCCCTGTTTGATGACCAGCTCTCCACGTGAACTTTCTTCCTTGAGGGGTGGTGTGACACACAAGCATAGTTATACGCAAGTCTTTCTTCTGCCAAATTAAAAAAAACAACTAAACACTTCCTGGCCAGCATTATTATAATTAATAGTGAAATACTGATAGAAACGATTAGGTTAAGTTATAGGTTCATCACTCAACATCCGATTTTAATCATGTTATGAATTATTTCCTCATTAAAACAATAACACACACACACACACACACACACACACACACACACACACACACACACAAAAGGACTATTCAGTCATTCACGAATAAAGGACAGGAGGTTGGTTACAACCGGGCAATAAGTCTATAATTACCACAATGAGAAACCTATTTCGTGTTAGAAAACACACAAGGAGAAACTAAACCCTTTCAAACCACACAATGAAAAAACAACAACCAACAACAGTAAACATTTTTCGTCTCACCTTCATGATGTCTGTCAACGAACGGTACCACCTGTAACCACTTCTGTTCAGCCTTGAGGTTTAACTGTGAAGCCGGGAGGAGGGAGAACCACGCACACACGCACAGCAACAACACAACACCATGCACAACACACCTCCGACAGTGCTCCCCCCAAATCCCAAACCTCCCCGCAAACTTCCTCACTCTGACCCAACAAAACTGGACACGTGTACGTCCGTTGCAGCTGGACAGTACAAGCGTGGGCAATAAGGGGAGGGTGGGGGTGGGAGTGGGGGGCGAGAGGGGACAAGGCAGGACAGGACAGGGCAGTTCAGGACAGGCAGGGCAGGCAAGACCTTGAAGGCAGGAGGACAACCACAGCACGCAGAGAGCAGTGAAGCAAACGGCCATCCAACATCATCCAATCTAATGGGAAAGGGAAATCTCGGCTATCTGGGCCGGGGTCATCTTCTCCCTCCCTGCCTTCCTTCCTTCCTTCCTTCTTTCCTTTCTTCCTCCTTCCTAAAGTGTTACACTTTTTAAAAATTTTCCTTCAAACTTCAGGCCAAGCGATGGACATCAGTTTTACTTTAAAAGGCCAGCGTCACTTGGTGTGACAACCATCTCTCCAGCACATTATGCATGCATGCAGCCTGGGTTCGCATTCTGTTCCCTGTGAGATAAGAGGGCGCCGCATCAGGATTGCGACTGAGCGTGCGAGCTGGTGCTGTGGAGCCGTTACTCACGGACTTGTACACGGCCGTGGCCGTTTCTTCGTTCCGAGCTTGGCTGGTGACAACCAGTCCA
>NC_134876.1:2574477-2576977 GCF_041734735.1 Babylonia areolata | reverse complement strand
AAAAAAAAAAAGAAGTCAGAACAGTGATGGCCGAACTATAGACAATACATTTACATATGATCAAACTATAGACAATACATTTACATATGATCAATACAATCAGTCATCATCATCCATTGGCTGAAATATACCCAACAACAACAACAACCACGACATCAACAACGAAGAAACGAAAACCAGCATTCAGAAAAAGAGTGAAGAGAAACGGTTTCATGGAATCTTCTTCTTCAAACTTCTTCTCCCAGAGTTTCCACCCCCCCCTCCATCCCCCGGCCTCTTCCCCTCCCACCCCCCCGCCCCCTAACCAGATCTGTCAGTCACGTCACAGCCTGGACCTCTCTGCAAGTGCTGCTGGTTTCATCAAAAACACAGACAGGGAGAGGATGAACTGACGCGGAAGTGGTGGTTCTTCATCAACGGGAGCCAGATAGCGGGATAGATCTTCATTACTACCCTTGCTATAGAATACCAGGAGAGGACTGGAGATGGAGTGGGGGCGGAGGACTGACAAGATACAGGTATGGTTAGATAACAGTGGCACCATCGTGGCTGAAAAAAAGAAAGAAAAAAAGGTAAGGGGCCGCCAGTCTCTGTCAGCATGGCACCTTTACCTGTACTGTACTATGAGAGGCATCAGCAGACCCCCCTCCTAGTCCTCCTCCTCCTCCCACACACACACACACACACACACAGATAGACACACACACACACAGAGGCACACACACACATACACAGACACACACACACAGGCACACACACATATGTACACACACACACACACACACACACACACACACACACACACACACACACACACACACACACACACACACACACACAGACACTCTCTCTCTCTCACACACACACACACACAGACACTCACACACACACACACACACACACACACACAGACACTCTCTCTCTCTCTCTCACACACACACAGACACTCTCTCTCTCTCACACACACAGACACTCTCTCTCACACACACACAGACACAGACACACACACACACGCCACTCTCCGTGTCGGGAGGGTCAAAGTAGCCGGAGGACTGAGTGACGTGGAGATAACAAAGAGCTCAGAAGGGACAGAGTGATGACGTAATGAAGAGATCAGGAGGGACAGAGTGATGACGTAATGAAGAGATCAGGAGGGACAGAGTGAGGACGGGCAATGAACAGCGGGAGTGGAAGGGGTCGGAGGAGGGAGTAGGGAGGAGAGGGAGTGGGGTGATCACTATCAGTTTCAGTTTCAGTAGCTCACGGAGGCGTCACTGCGTTCGGACAAATCATATATGCTACACCACATCTGCCAAGGAGATGCCTGACGAGCAGCGTAACCCAACGCGCTTAGTCAGGCCTTGAGAAAAAAAAAATTAAAAAACAAAAAACAACAACAAAAAACAAAACAAACAAACAAACAAACAAAAAAGAGAAACGTGGCACAGTGCAGGCCCGCTTTTCGTGGTGGTATGGACTTTTCGTCGCTCGCAGTGCGAGAAGTAGGTCACAATGACGTCTTGGGCAGCAGCCCACAACCCTAACTGGCTTCTCTTAGTTTTGCACTGCTTTTGTTCGAACAACTTTTCGGCAGAGTTTATAAATGGATCAGATCGAATACGTAATGGCTGATATATGACAAGAAACATGGGTTTAATTATATAATTAAATATACTTGTAAACTTGCAAAAAAATTGCCACCGAAAATGTTCCAAAATCCTTTCGTCAGAATAGTGATTTCCACGACGAAATTTCAGCCTTTCGGTGACCTGGAAAAGAGGAATGGGAGACGCGCATGCGCACGCGGTTCTCACTCCCCTCCCCCCCCCCCTCTCTCTGTCGCTCCCTCTACCCCCCCGCCCCCCGCCACGCCACCCCCCTCCCTCCTCTCTCTCTTGCTGCCTTTTTCTCTCAAGTTCTTTTAAAGGTTTAATTTTCAGTCAGGTCTCTTTCATAATTTCTCTCTCTCTGTCTCTCTCTGTCTTATTCGGCAGTTGAATTGGTTTAAACTGGGTTATCTTCCAGCCGTTTGAACCCGGAAATTGACTGCTATGACAGGCTCCTCTTAATTCGGTCTGTCTGTCTGTCCGTCTCTGTCTGTCTGTCTGTCTCTATGTCTCCACACCCTCACAGTCGTACATATGCGCGCACAAACACACACACACACACACGCACGAGCGTGCGCACACACGCACGAACACACACTGGCCTATCTTTTTTTGGAACCTACTTTTGAGATCCGTCTAAAAATACATACGAGGAAACGGCGTTAAGAGAAATAAAAAAGGCGATAAGAAGAGAGGAAATAACACACATTGCCACACATACACACACGCGCGCGCGCGCATACATACAGACACAGACACACACACACACACACACACACAAACACACACGCATGCACAAAAGCACACAACCAGTGTACAGACAGTTAGAGAAACAGACAGAGAGACAAACAGCCAGCCAGCCAACCAGCCAGCTAGCCAGACAGCCAAGCAGA
>NC_134876.1:2559477-2561977 GCF_041734735.1 Babylonia areolata | reverse complement strand
TGTTGTGTTATCATGTGTGTATGGTGTGTTGTGTTATCATGTGTGTGGTGTGTTGTATTATCATGTGTGTGGTGTGTTGTGTTATCATGTGTGTATGGTGTGTTGTGTTATCATGTGTGTGGTGTGTTGTGTTATCATGTGTGTGGTGTGTTGTGTTATCATGTGTGTGTGGTGTGTTGTATTATCATGTGTGTGGTGTGTTGTGTTATCATGTGTGTGGCGTGTTGTATTATCATGTGTGTGTGGCGTGTTGTGTTATCATGTGTGTGGTGTGTTGTATTATCATGTGTGTGGTGTGTTGTGTTATCATGTGTGTTTGGCGTGTTGTATTATCATGTGTGTGGTGTGTTGTGTTATCATGTGTGTGGCGTGTTGTATTATCATGTGTGTGTGGTGTGTTGTATTATCATGTGTGTTTGGCGTGTTGTATTATCATGTGTGTGTGGTGTGTTGTATTATCATGTGTGTGTGGCGTGTTGTATTATCATGTGTGTGGCGTGTTGTGTTATCATGTGTGTGTGGTGTGTTGTATTATCATGTGTGTATGGTGTGTTGTATTATCATGTGTGTGTGGTGTGTTGTGTTATCGTGTGTGTGGTGTGTTGTATTATCATGTGTGTATGGTGTGTTGTATTATCATGTGTGTGTGGCGTGTTGTATTATCATGTGTGTGTGGCGTGTTGTGTTATCATGTGTGTGTGGCGTGTTGTATTATCATGTGTGTGTGGCGTGTTGTGTTATCATGTGTGTGTGGCGTGTTGTGTTATCATGTGTGTGTGGTGTGTTGTATTATCATGTGTGTGTGGCGTGTTGTGTTATCATGTGTGTGTGGCATGTTGTGTTATCATGTGTGTGTGGCGTGCTGTGTTATGTGTGTGTGGCGTGTTGTATTATCATGTGTGTATGGTGTGTTGTATTATCATGTGTGTGTGGCGTGTTGTATTATCATGTGTGTGTGGCGTGTTGTATTATCATGTGTGTATGGTGTGTTGTGTTATCATGTGTGTGTGGTGTGTTGTATTATCATGTGTGTGTGGTGTGTTGTGTTATCATGTGTGTGGCGTGTTGTGTTATCATGTGTGTGTGGTGTGTTGTATTATCATGTGTGTGTGGTGTGTTGTATTATCATGTGTGTGTGGTGTGTTGTATTATCATGTGTGTGTGGTGTGTTGTATTATCATGTGTGTGTGGTGTGTTGTATTATCATGTGTGTGGTGTGTTGTATTATCATGTGTGTGTGGCGTGTTGTATTATCATGTGTGTGGTGTGTTGTGTTATGTGTGTGGTGTGTTGTGTTATCATGTGTGTGGTGTGTTGTATTATCACGTGTGTGTGGCGTGTTGTATTATCATGTGTGTGGCGTGTTGTATTATCATGTGTGTGGTGTGTTGTGTTATCATGTGTGTGTGTGGTGTGTTGTATTATCACGTGTGTGTGGCGTGTTGTATTATCATGTGTGTGTGGCGTGTTGTGTTATGTGTGTGGTGTGTTGTCCTCTGGCAAAATTAAAAAAAACAAAACGAATCCCAGTCTGATATGTACACAAATAATTCATGCACTTAAGGCCTGACTAAGTGCGTTGGGGTGTGTGTGTGTGTGTGTGTGTGGGGTGGGGGGGGGGGTGAGGGTCTAGGGGGGAGGGGGGGGTGTTAATGCTGCTGTCAGGAATCTGCCTAGCAGATATTTGTGTAGCGTATAAATTGTAGGGGTTTGTCCGAATAGAAGGCAGCGACGCCTCGGCTCCACGAGCAACTGAAACAATGGCGTGTTGTATGTATGTATTATCATGAATGTGTGGCGTGGCCGCAGTCCGTCCGTCGTCTGTCTGTCTGTCTGTCTGAAAGGGGGCGGCTGTTCCCCCCTGATGGCCTGCCTTTAAGGGGCTATCAACGCCCAGTGACCGGTGTTGTCCCCGGTCTCTGCAGTCACTTTGAATGAAGAGTGAAGGGCTGTGCGTGTGTGTGTGTGTGTGTGTGTGTGTGTGTGTGTGTGTGTGTGTGTGTGTGTGTGTGTGTGTGTGTGTGAACTCAGAACTCATTTAATTGTCGTAAAACCATCATAGGAATTATGGACACTATAAACTAAACACAACAAGCAAACAAAAAGTAAAAGCAATAAGTTGTGAGCACATGCAGGATATTCCATAAGACATATGTGTGTGTGTGTTTGGAGGGGATGGGGGTGGGGGTAGTGGGGGGTTAGTGTGTGTGTGGAGGGAGGGGTGGGGTGGGGAGGGTAGTGTGTGTGCGTGGGGGGTGTGGGGGTGGGGGGTGTTGGGGTGTAGTGTGTGTGTGTGGGGGGGGAGGGGTAGTGTGTGTGTGTGTGTGTGTGTAGTGTGTGTGGGAGGGAGGGGAGCGTCGGGGGTGGGAGGGTAGGGGGGGGGGCTAATGTGTGTGTGTTTGTGTGGGGTTGGGGGGTTGGGAGGGGAAGCGAGAGAGGGATATATGTACACATACATACAAGTATAGAAAGAGAGAGAGAGAGAGAGAGAGAGAGACAG
>NC_134876.1:2534477-2549477 GCF_041734735.1 Babylonia areolata | reverse complement strand
AACTAAAGAAAAACAACAATGTAATGATAATAAAATACCAAAATGAATGGGGACTGACTCGACCATCCATTCAAAAATACATCAAACCAATACATACTGCGTCAACAATACACTTAAGTATGCAATGTCATGTTTTCTGTTTTGTCCAAATAAAATAGCAACTTCTGTACTAACTATAATTAAGTGTCTTCTATGCTGTTGATACTATTCTGACTTATGTACCTTTGTCTCATTGTTTGAGCTTCTGCAATGAATTTAGCGACAGATCTAATTATGATTTCATTATCACATGACAAGACAGTAACAACATCATGGCTTTTAGCCATCTCTGTTTTAAAGAATATACATTTTTCTCGCACAGTATTATACATTTCACACTGAAAAAGAAAATGCTTTTCATCATCCACTTGGTATCCACAGAGAGGACATGGTGATTGTATAGAAGTCCCAGGTTCAAACCATCTCCTGTTTGCATTAAACCCCAGAGTTCTTAACTCTCTCCATACGAACGGCGAAAGAGACGACGTTAACAGCGTTTCACCCCAATTACCATCATCAAAATATTGCAAGCGGAAGGCTCTTACACTGAAGACGTGAATGTTGACAAAGAATACCACAATTCTTACGACGGAAGCTAAAGGTTGGGTCATTCAGACACCCACTGGACATCCGAGGGGTCTGTGTAGAGGAGAAGACAGGACTGGCCGTACTGAGTGAGTTAACCTAAACCTCGCATAATTTATTCTGTGCCATTTGTTTGTAATGATTCTGAGATATGTTTCTGGTTGAAATATACGAGAGAGAGAGAGAGAGAGAGAGAGAGAGAGAGAGACAGACAGACAGACAGACAGACAGACAGACAGACAGACAGACAGACAGAGACAGAGAGACACTATGGAAGTCTTGTCTGCCAAGCTCAAGTGGGTCACTTATTAGCACGGGGAAAGTGGCGGGTAAGGCAGTGCTGTGTGTCCTTGTGCACACACTGTGTCCTTTCACCACCACCACCACCATCAACAGGACACCACCATCACCACCACCACCACCACCAGGACACCACCACCACCACCACCAACAGGACACCACCATCACCACCACCAACAGGACACCACCATCACCACCACCAACAGGACACCACCATCACCACCACCACCACCACCACCACCACCAGGACACCACCATCACCACCACCACCAGGACACCACCATCACCACCACCACCACCACCACCACCACCAGGACACCACCATCACCACCACCAACAGGACACCACCACCACCATCACCACCACCACCACCACCACCAACAGGACACCACCATCACCACCACCACCACCACCACCACCACCAGGACACCACCATCACCATCACCACCACCACCACCAGGACACCACCATCACCACCACCACCACCACCAACAGGACACCACCATCACCACCACCACCACCACCACCAGGACACCACCATCACCACCACCACCACCACCAACAGGACACCACCATCACCACCACCACCACCACCAGGACACCACCATCACCATCACCACCACCAACAGGACACCACCATCACCACCACCACCACCACCACCACCAGGACACCACCATCACCATCACCACCACCACCACCAGGATACCACCATCACCATCACCACCACCACCACCAGGATACCACCATCACCACCACCACCACCACCAGGACACCACCATCACCATCACCATCACCAACAGGACACCACCATCACCATCACCATCACCACCACCACCAGGACACCACCATCACCACCACCACCACCACCAGGACACCACCATCACCACCACCACCACCACCACCATCAACAGGACACCACCATCACCACCACCAACAGGACACCACCATCAACAGGACACCACCATCACCACCACCAACAGGACACCACCATCACCACCACCACCAGGACACCACCATCACCACCACCACCAGGACACCACCATCACCACCACCACCAGGACACCACCACCAGGACACCACCATCACCACCACCACCATCACCAACAGGACACCACCACCACCACCACCAACAGGACACCACCACCACCACCACCATCAACAGGACACCACCACCACCACCGGTTGTTACTAACACAGACAGGCGTTTGGGACTTGACGATGTCAAAGGACCTGGGTTTAAATCCCGGTCGGTCACGTCGCCTGGTGGGTGGAGGGTGTGAGGTTTGTGGGCGTGTTTAGTTTTCACCTTCCAGGTCAACAAAATGTCTGAACCTTTGTCACGTGGATAGTATATACGTACACATATCAAATGTGCACGTTAACTCTCTCCATACGAACGGCGAAAGAGACGACGTTAACAGCGTTTCACCCCAGTTACCATCATCAAATTATTGCAAGCGGAAGGCTCTTATACTGAAGAGGTGAATGTTGACAAAGAATACCACAATTCTGACGACGGAAGCTAAAGGTTGGGTCATTGAGACACCCACTGGACATCCGAGGGGTTTGTGTAGAGGAGAAGAGAGGACTGGCCGTACTGAGTGAGTTAAAGGTCCGTGTGATCGATGTCAGAATTCGGTGCGCGTTACGGAAAACGAGAACATGGCCTGATATGCACGCCCCCGAAAAAGGAATATGGCTGCCTGCATGGCAGGGGAAAATAAAAAGTCACGCACTTCCCAGCTGGACAAAGAAGCTGAGGCATGCGAACGCAGAGAATAAAAAGAAGAAGTGCTCGGATGATTGGTTGTCATTCATAGGTAACTGTTACGTGTCTCCGAACACTCTCGAGGTTTCACGATATTAACGCAGTCTGTTCCATTCCTGTCTGTTTCCCATTCTCCCCCCCCCCCCCAACACCAGGCCCCTCTCCCTTACCCCCTTCTTCTACCTTCAGGTAGTCTAACTTTCTTTCCAAACGTGGCTGACTTTACAACGGCCGGGCATTTCGATTTAAAGGTTAAAACATTAAAGGTCCTGTAAAGATCACCGAGGCATGTCCACTTCGGCTTAGTCACAGGCTGGTGGTCCCTGTCCTCTCCTTCCACTGTTTTACCCCCCCCCCCCCACCCCAACCGAAGTCAGGTATCCATTCAACACCTGGATGGAGTGAGGAAAATCGGAGAACACCGCCTTTCCCGAGGACACAACACCATGCCCAAACGGGGCCTCGAACCCTGATCACTGGTGAACACAGGACCACAAGTCCAACAACAAACCAGTTCTGCCACAGCGCCTCCTTTCACTCGTATAATTCATGACCGACTCAGGATTCACTTTCACTGTGAAGGTCAGTGCTTTCCAGAGCCTGTACAGTACAGCGTGAAGGGAAGTAACACTGAGAATGATTTCGCCCGAAAGTACAAGTACGCCGCTCTTGAACAAGGGAATTTTGCAAGTGATCGAACTTTGATTTTCCAGTTCGTGCTTTGAACTGTTCTTATTCCCCTCCCCAGGAGAAAACACAGTGTAGATGTTTTAACGTTGCTGTTGTGGTGCTCTTGTGTTTTGATGGGGGAACATCAAATTTACAAAGGGTCATCAACAACAACAAAACAACCCACACTCTTTACAAAATCAAGTCAGTGATTTTACGGACTTTGAAAATGGGTACCTCAGTTTGGCCAGATTTTGCCAAACCTTCCATAGCCACACCATGCTTTGTCGCTGGCCTTGTCAGCAGTATGATAGTGATTCTTCCACTCAGGACAAAAACATGATGCCACTTCTCGGAAAACAGCGACAATGCCGTCAGAAAAAAAAGCAAAAGAAATCGTCTTGGAAAAAAAAAAGAACAAACCTGCTATGACGCCTAAGTTTAGAACTCCTCTTGGTGAGAAAAAAATGCATGCTACGATCCTTTTCGAAATACTCCAACAATGTATCTCTAGGAAAAACAAAGAAGATACTATATTCTTCTTGAAAAAACACACACAAAACAACAACAAAATATGACAGTTGTTGGTAAGCTATGAGGATGCTTCTGGAAAACAACAAATAATTATTATAAATCCTTTCGGAAAAGCTAGCAGAGAGCCTCAAAAGGAAATACTATAATTCCACTCTGAAAACAAAATCCAGCAACAACAATCTTGTGCTGCTTTTAGTAAAACTGTTATGGCACTTCTCGGAAAACTGCAACAATATGATATCTCTTGAAAAATAATCTTGCTGCCTCTAGGAAAAGAAAAGAAGAATTAAAAAGCCTAGCTTCTTAGAAAACTAACTTCAATGATGACTTTCAGTGGGGAAAAAAGCAAACAAACAAAAAACAACGAAAACAAAAAAACACCTACCATAAAGTCTCTTGAAATCTGCAGCGGTACCTCAGTCTCCGCAACAAAATTTATGACGTCCCCTCAGAAAACTACAAGATCTGCGCGCCTTCCAGGTAACCCTGCTTTTTAGTAATGAAGCTGGTACTCGGGAAAGTGTACGACAGCAGCCTGTTAAATATAAGCAGTTACTTTATAAAAGAAAAGGAAAGGAAAGAAAAAAAGAAAAAAAAAAGAAAGAAAGATGCTTACTCCCAGTCACGTTCGATGGGGCGTGGAGGTCACGCTTGTCACAATCTTGTCCAAAAACCTCAACACGTTGTAACGTTGGTCACGAGCATTTTCTTCTGTCATATTTTCGTTTTCTCTTCATTACTATTATTATTATTATCAGTTTTTAAACGCACTCCAAAAACACGAGCTACAAGCTACAGAGATCGGGTGGGAAGGGAGGTTCGGAGAGATGGGTGTGGGGTGTGTGTGTGTGTGGTGGGGGGGAGGGTGCGGGGGGTCTGTCTCTCTGCATGTCTCTTTCTCTCTCGCTCTCTCATGTCCAGTGTATTTGTTCTTAAATTATGTTCAAAATTATTTAGGTCTGTCTCGTTTCGTCTCTGTCTGTCTGTCTGTCCGTCCGTCTCTCCCCCCCTCACCCCCACTTTCTGTACTTCGCCTCTCTCTCTCTCTCACTCCTTCCCCCCCCCTCACTCACTCACTGTCTCTCTTCCCCTCTTTCTCTACCCCTCCCCCTCTTTCTCTACCCCATCCTCTCTCCCCCCCCCACTCACTCACTGTCTCTCTTCCCCTCTTTCTCTACCCCCTCCCCCTCTTTCTCTCCCCATCATCTCTCTCTCCTCCCCCCCCCCCTCACTCACTCACTGTCTCTCTTCCCCTCTTTCTCTCTCCATCCTCTCTCTCTCCCACCCTCTCCACTCACTGTCTCTTTTCCCCTCTTTCTCTACCCCCTCCCCTTCTTTCTCTCTCCATCCTCTCTCTCTCCTCCCCCCCCCTCACTCACTCACTGTCTCTCTTCCCCTCTTTCTCTACCCCCTCCCCTCTTTCTCTCTCCATCCTCTCTCTCTCCTCCCCCCCCCTCACTCACTCACTCTTTTCCCCTCTTTCTCTACCCCCTCCCCTCTTTCTCTCTCCATCCTCTCTCTCTCCTCCCCCCCCCTCACTCACTCACTGTCTCTCTTCCCCTCTTTCTCTACCCCCTCCCCTCTTTCTCTCTCCATCCTCTCTCTCTCCTCCCCCCCCCTCACTCACTCACTGTCTCTCTTCCCCTCTTTCTCTACCCCCTCCCCCTCTTTCTCTCCCCATCATCTCTCTCTCCTCCCCCCCCCCACTCACTCACTCACTGTCTCTCTTCCCCTCTTTCTCTCCCCATCCTCTCTCTCTCCCACCCTCTCCACTCACTGTCTCTCTTCCCCTCTTTCTCTACCCCCTCCCCTCTTTCTCTCTCCATCCTCTCTCTCTCCTCCCCCCCCCCTCACTCACTCACTGTCTCTCTTCCCCTCTTTCTCTACCCCCTCCCCTCTTTCTCTCTCCATCCTCTCTCTCTCCTCCCCCTCACTCACTCACTGTCTCTTTTCCCCTCTTTCTCTACCCCATCTTCTCTCTCTCCCACCCTCTCCACTCACTGTCTCTCTTCCCGTCTTTCTCTCTCCATCATCTCTCTCTCCTCCCCCTCACTCACTCACTGTCTCTCTTCCCCTCTTTCTCTACCCCCTCCCCTTCTTTCTCTCTCCCCATCCTCCCTCTCTCCTCCCCCCCACTCACTTACTCACTGTCTCTCTTCCCCTCTTTCTCTACCCCCTCCCCTTCTTTCTCTCCCCATCATCTCTCTCTCCTCCCCCTCACTCACTCACTGTCTCCCTTCCCCTCTTTCTCTACCCCCTCCCCCTCTTTCTCTCCCCATCATCTCTCTCTCCTCCCCCCCCCCACTCACTCACTGTCTCTTTTCCCCTCTTTCTCTACCCCCTCCCCCTCTTTCTCTACCCCATCATCTCTCTCTCCTCCCCCCCACTCACTCACTCACTGTCTCTCTTCCCCTCTTTCTCTACCCCCTCCCTCTCTTTCTCTCCCCATCCTCTCTCTCTCTCCCACCCTCTCCACTCACTGTCTCTCTTCCCCTCTTTCTCTACCCCCTCCCTCTCTTTCTCTCCCCATCCTCTCTCTCTCCTCCCCCCCACTCACTCACTCACTGTCTCTCTTCCCCTCTTTCTCTACCCCCTCCCCTTCTTTCTCTCTCCCCATCCTCCCTCTCTCCTCCCCCCCACTCACTCACTCACTGTCTCTCTTCCCCTCTTTCTCTACCCCCTCCCCCTCTTTCTCTCTCCATCATCTCTCTCTCCCCCCCCCCCACTCACTGTCTCTCTTCCCCTCTTTCTCTACCCCCTCCCCCTCTTTCTCTACCCCATCCTCTCTCTCTCCCACCCTCTCCACTCACTGTCTCTCTTCCCCTCTTTCTCTACCCCCTCCCCTTCTTTATCTCTCCCCATCCTCTCTCTCTCCTCCCCTCCCAACTCACTCACTGTCTCTCTTCCCCTCTTTCTCTACCCCCTCCCCTTCTTTATCTCTCCCCATCCTCTCTCTCTCCTCCCCCCCCAACTCACTCACTGTCTCTCTTCCCCTCTTTCTCTACCCCCTCCCCTTCTTTATCTCCCCATCATCTCTCTCTCCCACCCTCTCTTTCCTTTCTCCTCCTCCTCACTCACTCACTGTCTCTCTTCCCTCTCTTTCTCTACCCCCCGCCTCCCTTTCTTTCCCCATCCTCTCTCTCTCTCCCACCCTCTCTCTCCTCCTAACCCCCCCCCACCCCCCCACCCCATCTCTATCATGGAGGCACCGCCCCAACAGACAACAAAAAGAGTCGTGTGAGCATGCACACATGTCTTCTTATCATTCCTGCCCCTTCATGTTGACGGAGGCTGCCGAGTTGAGGACCACCCACCCATATAACCCCTTCCGTCTGTAGCGGCGGCAATAAAGGCAGCGAAAAAACTTATTCAACGAAGTCATTCTGAGAGAAAAAAAAAACACAAATAAAGAAAGAAAGGAAAAAAAAAAAAAGAGAGAAAAAAAAAAGAGCACAAAACAAAAATCAAACACCGCGTCATGCTTTTAGCAAAACTACCCAAACAGTCGTGACCATTTTGCCCATGCGTTTTGCTTATACAGAATCATTAACGTGCATCCGTTCTTTCTTTGGGTGTACACACACACACACACACACACACACACACACACACACACACGCACATAAACTTTTAATTTAAATTTTCCCTCATACCTAACCTCGAAACTCTGTTCTTTCTTTCTTTCGTTATTCCAGATGTAACGGACAGAGCCGGAAGGACTGAACGGCAGGCCCTGAGTGAAAAGAACTTGTTCCTGAAGTCATTCCTTCTTTCCATCTGCTACTTCCTGAAGAATGATTCCCCGATGTTTGCAAAGTTCAAAAACAAACAAACAATGATAAAAAAAAGGGCCACATACTCATCTATTCTGAAACAAATGTTCAGGAAAAGGGAAGAAACCAACGAAAAAGATGTATTCAAGTTTGCTTTTTTCTTTCTGACTTTGTTTTGATTAATAAGTATATTGTTCTGTTGTTCCTCAACTGTGCATGTTTTAATCATTCTGTAATAAGCTAGACACGCTAATTGTCATTCACATTAATATGCACTGTACTGTGCATGTCTTAGTCACTCTGTAATTAGCTGGACACGCTAATTGTCATTCACATTAATACACACTGTTCTGTGCTGTGCATGTCTTAGTCACTCTGTAATTAGCTGGACACACTAACTGTCATTCACATTAATATGCACTGTACTGTGCATGTCTTAGTCACTCTGTAATTAGCTGGACACGCTAATTGTCATTCACATTAATATGCACTGTACTGTGCATGTCTTAGTCACACTGTAATTAGCTGGACACACTAACTGTCATTCACATTAATATGCACTGTACTGTGCATGTCTTAGTCACTCTGTAATTAGCTGGACACGCTAATTGTCATTCACATTAATATGCACTGTACTGTGCATGTCTTAGTCACTCTGTAATTAGCTGGACACGCTAATTGTCATTCACATTAATACACACTGTTCTGTGCTGTGCATGTCTTAGTCACTCTGTAATTAGCTGGACACACTAACTGTCATTCACATTAATATGCACTATACTGTGCATGTTTTAATCATTCTGTAATTAGCTGGACACGCTAATTGTCATTCACATTGATATGCATTGTACTATGCATGTCTTATCCACTCTATAATTAGCTGGGCACGCTAAGTGTCCATCACTTCCATATAAACTGTAACTGCTGTACATGTCTTGGTCGCTCTATAACCATACACGCACGGTAGTGTGCATTGCCTTTTTCACTCTATAATCAGATATGCGCTGTACTGTGGCACGTCCTCGTCCCTCTTTAATTAGCTGGACACGCTAATTGCCTCGATAATCACTGTACAGTGTATGTCCCCACCAGTCTATGATTAGTCATTGACACACTAATTGTCTATCATACAGACAGTCACTTTTCAGTGCACGTCCTCATCACTCTATGATCAACTATAGACAGGCTAACTGTCTATCATACAGACAGTCACTGCACAGTGAAGTGTTCTCATCACTCTATGATCAGCTATAGACAGGCTAACTGTCTATCATACAGACAGTCACTGCACAGTGAAGTGTTCTCATCACTCTATGATCAACTATAGACAGGCTAACTGTCTATCATACAGACAGTCACTGCACAGTGAAGTGTTCTCATCATTCTATGATTAGCTATAGACACGCTGTCTATCATACAGACAGTCACTGCACAGTGATGTGTTCTCATCACTCTATGATTAGCTATAGACATGCCATCATATCAATAATACTCACTGTACTATGCTTGCCCTGATCACTATTATAAGTAGCTGGGTCACGTTAATAATCATTATCATCCATCACATCGATATAATATGCACTGTTGCAAGTCTACTGGCATCCCATCTCGAGAATACGATTATTGTTTCTGAAAATCGAGTCTACACAGAAACACAGCACACAACGACCGCACACACACCGACACAATACATAATTATGGCAGAAGGAAATGTCCCCATTTTATTTTTATCGGTAAAGGTCGCCGTATGTCCTAAAACGGTTCAGGCCTTATCCCATGACTACGAGACTAGGTGGAATATGTAGGTGATGCATTCAGCAATGCAGCCCCCCCCCCAGCCCCCCCCTCCCCCCACGAAAACAGGTTTCATGACAACTGACAGCTTCACTGTGGTAAGTCCGCCAGTCTATATGCATTGCATCAAGCAAGTTCGTGCTCCGAGACTTGTTAGTCACTGGTTTACAATATATTCTGTACTAATTTCAAATACTGTTGAACAGGTTGGTGTTTATCAAAATATATTTATGTTTATCTTTGATTATAGCAGGAGGTGTTCAGCCTATACCTTGCGGTGATTATTTCCAGGTGTTTGATTGACTTTGAAATTCATTGTAATTGTGAGGTTTTCGTCAGCTTAGCATGTAAGCATTTGATGTCTTTTTTGTATTCGTATTGACTGACAGTGAACCTCGCTGTTTACGTAACATACACCACAAAAACTGCTCGTATTGGAGATAGTAAAGTATACGTATTCTCTGTGATCTGTTTTGCCTCACCATGTCCTTATGGAAATATCCTCCACATTTTGTTCCCCTCAAGACGTACTGAGTCGTGCTCACAACGAGGTGTGGGACATTCACTTTGCCAGTCACACATAGGATCGAGGGGAAGGAACATGGATACTGCAGTCAAGGTGTGGGACATTCACTTTGCCAGTCACACATAGGACCGAGGGGAAGGAACATGGATACTGCAGTCAAGGTGTGGGACATTCACTTTGCCAGTCACACATAGGACCGAGGGGAAGGAACATGGATACTGCAGTCAAGGTGTGGGACATTCACTTTGCCAGTCACACATAGGACCGAGAGGAAGGAACATGGATACTGCAGTCAAGGTGTGGGACATTCACTTTGCCAGTCACACATAGGATCGAGGGGAAGGAACATGGATACTGCAGTCAAGGTGTGGGACATTCACTTTGCCAGTCACACACAGGACCGAGAGGAAGGAACATGGATACTGCAGTCAAGGTGTGGGACATTCACTTTGCCAGTCACACATAAGATCGAGGGGAAGGAACATGGATACTGCAGTCAAGGTGTGGGACATTCACTTTGCCAGTCACACATAAGATCGAAGGGAAGGAACATGGATACTGCAGTCAAGGTGTGGGATTTTTACTTTGCCAGTCACACATAGGATCGAGGGGAAGGAACATGGATACTGCAGTCAACAAGATGTGGGACATTCACTTTGCCAGTCACACATAGGACCGAGGGGAAGGAACATGGATACTGCAGTCAAGGTGTGGGACATTCACTTTGCCAGTCACACACAGGACCGAGGGGAAGGAACATGGATACTGCAGTCAAGGTGTGGGACATTCACTTTGCCAGTCACACATAGGATCGAGGGGAAGGAACATGGATACTGCAGTCAAGGTGTGGGACATTCACTTTGCCAGTCACACACAGGACCGAGGGGAAGGAACATGGATACTGCAGTCAAGGTGTGGGACATTCACTTTGCCAGTCACACATAGGACCGAGGGGAAGGAACATGGATACTGCAGTCAAGGTGTGGGACATTCACTTTGCCAGTCACACATAGGACCGAGAGGAAGGAACACGGATACTGCAGTCAAGTTGTGGGACATTCACTTTGCCAGTCACACATAGGACCGAGGGGAAGGAACATGGATACTGCAGTCAACAAGATGTGGGACATTCACTTTGCCAGTCACACATAGGACCGAGGGGAAGGAACATGGATAGTGCAGTCAAGGTGTGGGACATTCACTTTGCCAGTCACACATAGGACCGAGGGGAAGGAACATGGATACTGCAGTCAAGGTGTGGGACATTCACTTTGCCAGTCACACATAGGACCGAGGGGAAGGAACATGGATACTGCAGTCAAGGTGTGGGACATTCACTTTGCCAGTCACACATAGGACCGAGGGGAAGGAACATGGATACTGCAGTCAAGGTGTGGGACATTCACTTTGCCAGTCACACATAGGATCGAGGGGAAGGAACATGGATACTGCAGTCAAGATGTGGGACATTCACTTTGCCAGTCACACATAGGACCGAGGGGAAGGAACATGGATACTGCAGTCAACAAGATGTGGGACATTCACTTTGCCAGTCACACATAGGACCGAGGGGAAGGAACATGGATACTGCAGTCAAGGTGTGGGACATTCACTTTGCCAGTCACACATAGGATCGAGGAGAAGGAACATGGATACTGCAGTCAAGGTGTGGGACATTCACTTTGCCAGTCACACATAGGATTGAGGGGAAGGAACATGGATACTGCAGTCAAGGTGTGGGACATTCACTTTGCCAGTCACACATAGGATCGAGGGGACGGAACATGGATAGTGCAGTCAAGGTGTGGGACATTCACTTTGCCAGTCACACATAGGACCGAGGGGAAGGAACATGGATACTGCAGTCAAGGTGTGGGACATTCACTTTGCCAGTCACACACAGGACCGAGGGGAAGGAACATGGATACTGCAGTCAAGGTGTGGGACATTCACTTTGCCAGTCACACACAGGACCGAGGGGAAGGAACATGGATACTGCAGTCAAGGTGTGGGACATTCACTTTGCCAGTCACACATAGGACCGAGAGGAAGGAACATGGATAGTGCAGTCAAGGTGTGGGACATTCACTTTGCCAGTCACACATAGGACCGAGGGGAAGGAACATGGATAGTGCAGTCAAGGTGTGGGACATTCACTTTGCCAGTCACACATAGGATTGAGGGGAAGGAACATGGATACTGCAGTCAAGGTGTGGGACATTCACTTTGCCAGTCACATATAGGACCGAGGGGAAGGAACATGGATACTGCAGTCAAGGTGTGGGACATTCACTTTGCCAGTCACACATAGGATCGAGGGGAAGGAATATGGATACTGCAGTCAAGGTGTGGGACATTCACTTTGCCAGTCACATATAGGACCGAGGGGAAGGAACATGGATACTGCAGTCAAGGTGTGGGACATTCACTTTGCCAGTCACACATAGGATCGAGGGGAAGGAACATGGATACTGCAGTCAAGGTGTGGGACATTCACTTTGCCAGTCACACATAGGATCGAGGGGAAGGAACATGGATACTGCAGTCAACAAGATGTGGGACATTCACTTTGCCAGTCACACATAGGATCGAGGGGAAGGAACATGGATACTGCAGTCAAGGTGTGGGACATTCACTTTGCCAGTCACACATAGGACCGAGGGGAAGGAACATGGATACTGCAGTCAAGGTGTGGGACATTCACTTTGCCAGTCACACATAGGATCGAGGGGAAGGAACATGGATACTGCAGTCAAGGTGTGGGACATTCACTTTGCCAGTCACACATAGGATCGAGGGGAAGGAACATGGATACTGCAGTCAACAAGATGTGGGACATTCACTTTGCCAGTCACACATAGGATCGAGGGGAAGGAACATGGATACTGCAGTCAACAAGATGTGGGACATTCACTTTGCCAGTCACACATAGGATTGAGGGGAAGGAACATGGATACTGCAGTCAAGGTGTGGGACATTCACTTTGCCAGTCACACATAGGACCGAGGGGAAGGAACATGGATACTGCAGTCAAGGTGTGGGACATTCACTTTGCCAGTCACACATAGGATCGAGGGGAAGGAACATGGATACTGCAGTCAAGGTGTGGGACATTCACTTTGCCAGTCACACATAGGATCGAGGGGAAGGAACATGGATACTGCAGTCAAGGTGTGGGACATTCACTTTGCCAGTCACACATAGGACCGAGGGGAAGGAACATGGATACTGCAGTCAAGGTGTGGGACATTCACTTTGCCAGTCACACATAGGACCGAGGGGAAGGAACATGGATACTGCAGTCAAGGTGTGGGACATTCACTTTGCCAGTCACACATAGGACCGAGAGGAAGGAACATGGATAGTGCAGTCAAGGTGTGGGACATTCACTTTGCCAGTCACACATAGGACCGAGGGGAAGGAACATGGATAGTGCAGTCAAGGTGTGGGACATTCACTTTGCCAGTCACACATAGGACCGAGGGGAAGGAACATGGATACTGCAGTCAAGGTGTGGGACATTCACTTTGCCAGTCACACATAGGACCGAGGGGAAGGAACATGGATACTGCAGTCAACAAGATCAGGAAAAGGCACAGCACGGTACGGAGTCTTCAAGTCAGTAGTTACGTGCCTCAAATCTATAGATGCCACCCCCACCCCCACACGATCCTCCCCCCCAACACACACACACACACGTCTGAACCCCACCCACCTCCGCATCTTCTCACGGATCACGCTCCCCATTCAACTCGACACTGAGTACCTGGATATGTGCCCCTGACCAGTTAATCACGCTTATCGGTCTGAAGAAAATAAAACAGATATCATTATCCTCGACGACTACAGCCGTTCGAGATGGGATGGAGTCCACACGGATACTTCTTAGTCCACTCAGTACTCCAGTCTTCACCAGCAACAACAGTCAACATGCCCGGACAACTGACTTTCAAAATGTGAATGTACGCAATGCTTGGCTTTGGCTCACGGCAGAAACCATATACCAAAACCACACACACACACACACACACACACACAACTCTGCAGTAAAAAGAAAAGTTAGGTAAGATCCCAAAAAAAGAACACACTATCTTAAAAACGAAGCCCTAACCTCCTCCACACGCACACACACACATTATGATCCTCCACACGCACACACAGACACTAAGATCCGTCGAGTCAGAAACTGAACAAATCCCGCCATGAAGCACCACCATCACCCCGACTCCACTTGAAGTCGGCTGTCTTGATACAGAGTTTCGCTTTGTTGTTGTTGTTGTTGTTGTTTGTATATAACTGATAAGTTCTAGCACACTGCACCACACCACACAACACCACACCACATCACGGCTTTCAAATCCTGAAGCCTGTGCAAGTTTCACGGCCCCCTGATACTGCAACGTATACGGGATAGTCGGGGGGGGGGGGGGGGGGGGGAGAAAAAAAAGCCGTTGCTGCAATACTACTTTCTCCTTCCCCCTTCCCAATACATCACACACACACACACACACACACACATCTACACACGAACAACACACACATACACACACGCACCTACAACAGGCTTTGCGTGTATCCAAACACTTGCAATGGAGGAATAGAAACTTCACCACACGCAGTTTCAAGAGAACAAAAAACACAAAAAACCCCAAAAAACCAACAGAACACTGCAGAGCGCAAAGTGATTATTTTGAAAGCACCGTGATAAAGTTTCCACTCACTCAGAAGAAGCCGTGTTGAAAAACAACAACAACAACAACAAAACAACCTCAAAAAACGAAACGGGCCGTGTGTTCGCTCCGCCAAAACTGCGCTATGCAATCGCTATGCTTGTCTAACAACAGACTCCTGGAATTTTTACTGTGGAACTGCAACACATTGCACTACTACATGACGAAAACTGGATGTGGATGTCGGAAGAAGAGAGAGAGAGAGCGAGGGAAATCCAAGCTTGGTTAAAACAACACACACAAAAACGAAGCACACACACACGTACAACTTCGAACCTGCG
>NC_134876.1:2524477-2529477 GCF_041734735.1 Babylonia areolata | reverse complement strand
AGAGAGAGAGAGAGAGAGAGAGAGAGAGAGAGAGAGAGAGAGAGAGAGAGAGAGAGAGAGACAGACAGCAGAGTGCAAACGGAAGACCCTCTAGCATGATCTCTGACATTACAGCAAGACGTTCCCATGAGAATGAGGTCATCTGAGCTGAGACAGTCACCAGGGCCACACCACCACCACCACCAGCACCACCACCACCACCGGCTGGGTGGGGGATGTTGGGGTGTAGGGGCTGGAGGGAGGGGGGGGGAGGGGTGCGTGGGAGATGGGAAAGGAGAGACAGCGAGTAACCTTTTAACGGTAGGAAGCAAAACGTCTTCTCCACAGGAATACACCCATTAATTAAAAGTCACAAAGTTGTCTTCACTCTATATTCCCCCCCCCATCCCCCACAAAAAACAACAAACAAAAAACCCAAACAAACAAAAAAAAAAAGGACCATCCCACAACCCCCCCAAAAAACCCCCACAAAAAACACAACAACAAAAAACAAAAACACACAAAAAACAAAAAAAAACAATAAATAAACAAACAAAACCAAACAACATCAACAACAACACCACCACCACCAAACATGAAGGCACATGGATTAAACAAAAATAAAGGTGGCACTGTACTGTAGAAAAAAAAGGTGAACTTGTAGTTCCAGAATAACAACTAAATTTCACACAGACTAATCAGTTGTGACGTAATACAAGACAAGACAAGACAAGATGATACGATACGACATAGTGCAATACAATACAATACAATACGATACGATACGATACGACACGATACGATACGATATGATAGCAAAACGGAAAAAAATGGACAGTTCCTGGTGGTTGTGGAAAGTTATTGTTATCATTAACCATTCATTCATTTATTATTATCATCATTATTATTATTATTATTATTATTATTATTATTATCAGTATTAGTATTAGTAGTAGTAATATAACCACCGCCACCACTATTTATTATTATTATTATTATTATTATTATTATTATTATTATTATTGACCACATTATTCATTTATTTTCTAAACATTATTATCATTATTCATGTTGTTGTTGCTGTTGTTTCCTCCAAGGCCTGCGTTGGGTTTACGCTGCTGGTCAGACATCTGCTCAGCAAATATAGTGCAGCGTATCATTTTGTCCCAATTAGTACGAACGCAGTGACGACGCCCCCCCGCCCCCCTCCCCAAACCTCCCGCCCCCCCCCTCCCCTTGGGAAACTGAACTGAAGGAGCAAGAAAGAAAGGCAAAAGCCAAAACCATTCTTGTCGTTAGCAGGGGGCTTACTAGGTGATGTTCTAAGTACGTCAAATCACAACAGGCACCACCGAACATCACCGAAGTGACTCAGCAGCAGTGCAGGGTCTCCTCTGGTGTGTGGCCTCCTGGCGACCTAACATCGATGCTTCCCTGCGGACTGCCGACGCTGAATCTGTTAGGGACGAAGCCCGGGTGTGGCCGTGGAAAGGGGAATCTAAATGAGCGGCGTGGGAAGTCATTCCACGGTAAACGGTGCAGATGATGGAGCAGAAAAAAAACAAGAAAGCCGAGTAGAGTGGCTGATAGCCTTTCAAACGTTACAGCAGTCACGTTCTCCTTAACCTGGCCCTCCACTCCCTCTCCACCCTCCCTCACCCTCCATTCATCACACAACGCCAAAGCAACGGAGCAGGGGGGGGGGGGGGGGGGGGGGGGGGGGCATGAATAAAGGTTGACGTCATGGCATCAAGTGTGGTGGTGGTGGTGGTGGTGGGGGGGGGGGGGCATGTAGTGGGTGGGCATCCAACAACAGTGACAAGGCGATTAGCTGACCGGGGGTGTGAGGCTGCACCCCCCACTGATAGCAGTAACTCACGTCAACCCCTTTCCTCTGCATGCTCCACTTGACCGGTGTAGGAGGGAGAAAGAAGAAAGAGACTTTCACTGAGGGACACACACACACACACACACACACACACACACACACATTTACACACGCAGACGCGTGCGCACACACACACACACCCCGTCCTCTTCCCCACCCCATCCCGACACATTGCTTTTGCTGAGGAAAAAACCACCAACAACTCCCTTTGGACTTCCTAAAAGCAGGAAGGATTAAAGGTTTATTTTCAACTTTTGTGTTGACAACAACAAACAAACAATGTGAGCAGCACTAATTATGCGCAGACTTGTAAACTGTTTGAAAGTAGTTGTGAGTAACACTCAGCTTATATCACAGTTTGACGTAAGTTTACAGTTGGGCCAACAGCAAAGTGAGAGCTGTATTATACATTGTTTCTCCAGTCAATGGGAAATCATTTACAGCTTAGTCTTTTGTGAAGGACTACGACTCTCAAACTAGGAGGCAAAATTGCACTGGCTCTTAGTGCTGCAGCCTTGGGGGTTAGCTGGCCTTTGGGAACCATCCCAACGCCGACTATCCTAAAACCTTCTTGGCCGAGCAAGTGGGAACGTAATTTGGACAAGACTCTACTACAATCAAATTCTAGCCCAGATAGTCGGGACAGCAGGTACCTCCTCTGCTGTTCTGATGGTCATAGTGGAACACGACTGACTATCATACAGTTGTGATTACTAACACTGGCACAGGGAGAGGGAATGGAGAATTCTGTTCCGGCGACACTGGCCCCAAGCGATGAATGGTCACTCCCGTGGTGGTCACTTTTCATCTATCTCCACCATACAGCCTCCCCTCCCCCCCACTCCCCTGAGGAAAGGCACCTTACTTCACCCCCACACCCTTTCCCAGGACACGGTTGAGAAAAGAAGTCCTTGACAGTGTGTTGAGATGTTGAGAACAGAAGTCCTTGACAGCGTGTTGAGATGTTGAGAAAAGAAGTCCTTGACAGTGTGTTGAGATGTTGAGAAAAGAAGTCCTTGGCAGTGTGTTGAGATGTTGAGAAAAGAAGTCCTTGACAGTGTGTTGAGATGTTGAGAAAAGAAGTCCTTGACAGTGTGTTGAGATGTTGAGAAAAGAAGTCCTTGGCAGTTTGTTGAGAAAAGAAGTCCTTGACAGCGTGTTGAGATGTTGAGAAAAGAAGTCCTTGGCAGTTTGTTGAGAAAAGAAGTCCTTGACAGCGTGTTCAGATGTTGAGATAAGAAGTCCTTGACAGCGTTTTGAGATAAGAAGTCCTTGACAATGTGTTGAGATGTTGAGATAAGAAGTCCTTGACAGTGTGTTGAGATAAGAAGTCCTTGACAGCGTTTTGAGATAAGAAGTCCTTGACAGTGTGTTGAGATAAGAAGTCCTTGACAGTGTGTTGAGATAAGAAGTCCTTGACAGCGTGTTCAGATGTTGAGATAAGAAGTCCTTGACAGTGTGTTGAGATGTTGAGAAAAGAAGTCCTTGACAGTGTGTTGAGATAAGAAGTCCTTGACAGCGTGTTGAGATAAGAAGTCCTTGACAATGTGTTGAGATGTTGAGAAAAGAAGTCCTTGACAGTGTGTTGAGATAAGAAGTCCTTGACAGCGTGTTGAGATAAGAAGTCCTTGACAGCGTGTTGAGATAAGAAGTCCTTGACAGTGTGTTGAGATGTTGAGATAAGAAGTCCTTGACAGTGTGTTGAGATAAGAAGTCCTTGACAGCGTGCTGAGATAAGAAGTCCTTGACAGCGTGTTGAGATAAGAAGTCCTTGAGAGTGTGTTGAGATAAGAAGTCCTTGACAGCGTGTTGAGATAAGAAGTCCTTGACAGCGTGTTGAGAAAAGAAGTCCTTGACAGTGTGTTGAGATGTTGAGATAAGAAGTCCCTGACAGCGTGTGTTGCAGATGGCAGAATGGATGAGCAAAATGGTGATTTGGATATCGATACCGATACAAGATTACAGCACATTTATACAGGTGTCGTACTTGCACTGAATGGTCGGATAAAACAAAATGTATAAATGCATGTTTGAAAGGTATGAAGGAGGCGATGGACTTGTGGTCCAGTGTTGACCAGTGGTCAGGGTTCCAGGCCCTCTTTCAGCAGGTGCAGTGTCCTTGGGAAAGGCAGATTGCTCCGATTTTCCTCACTCCACACCCCCCAGGATGGAAAAATATTCTGTATAGATCTGTATCTGTGAATGGATTCCCAACTTCGGGTGGGGAAGGTTTGAAACGGCGACAGAGAGGAGGGAGAGAGGACTGGGCCCCTGCCTTACTGTACTGAGCCAGTAGATTCAGTGGATGTGAATTCACTGTCTCCAAGGCCGGAGGGCCTTTAAAAGTACGCGATGGTTAAACGTAATCAGTAAAAGACTATGGGACCTTTAACAGTATCTATAGTTATGATTTAATGTACACAGTGAAAGACTATAGGAACCTTTAACAGTATCTATATCTATGATTTAATGTACACAGTGAAAGGTTATAGGAACCTTTAACAGTATCTATATCTATGATTTAATGTCCACAGTGAAAGACTATAGGAACCTTTAACAGTATCTATATCGATGATTTAATGTACACAGTGAAAGGTAATAGGAACCTTTAACAGTATCTATATCGATGATTTAATGTACACAGTGAAAGGGTATAGGAACCTTTAACAGTATCTATATCGATGATTTAATGTACACAGTGAAAGGGTATAGGAACCTTTAACAGTATCTATATCGATGATTTAATGTACTCAGTGAAAGGTAATAGGAACCTTTAACAGTATCTATATCGATGATTTAATGTACTCAGTGAAAGGGTATAGGAACCTTTAACAGTATCTATGTCGATGATTTAATGTACTCAGTGAAAGGCTATCGGACCTTTAACAGTATCTATATCGATGATTTAATGTACACAGTGAAAGGGTATAGGAACCTTTAACAGTATCTATAACGATGATTTAATGTACTCAGTGAAAGGGTATAGGAACCTTTAACAGTATCTATATCGATGATTTAATGTACACAGTGAAAGGGTATAGGAACCTTTAACAGTATCTATGTCGATGATTTAATGTACACAGTGAAAGGGTATAGGAACCTTTAACAGTATCTATAACGATGATTTAATGTA